>NC_090921.1:300669286-300971197 GCF_040938575.1 Ambystoma mexicanum
CGGTGTTGTCTTTCTTCCCATGAGAATAGGAGGCCGAATGGGAAAGTCCATTTATATCGAATTTGTTTTTCGGAGAGGATTTTCGTTATCTGGCTCATTTCTCTTCTTTTTCTTAGCGTTGATTGGGCGAGGTCTTGGTATAGCTGAATTTCCTTTCCGTTCATTCTTATTTGCCCCGTAGTTCTGGCCCTCCTTAGGATTTGTTCTTTTTGAGTATATCTGGTCATGGCCACTAGTACGTCTCTTGGGCGGGATCCGGGCTCTCCTGTTCTGCGGGGACCTACTCTGTGTATTCTGTCGATTTGGATGTCTTCCTCGGTTCCCTCCTGTAGGATTTCTTGGAACACTTGTTGTGCTGCCGTGCGGAGGTCTTTATCTTCTACTGTTTCCGCCATATTTTTAATTCTGATGTTCGATCTTCTCGATCTGTTCTCCAGATCCTCGCATTGGGATTCCAGTTCCAGCGCCAAGCGTGCGAGTCTGTCTTGTGCTTCCGCTTGTTGTAGTGCTTCCTCGTCTATGTTCTGGACCGTCCTTTCTAAATTGTCTGTTCTCTCTCCGAGGTCTTTTATGTCCTTTTTTAATTCTTGAATTGCTTGTTTCATTTCGCCTTTCATATTGTCAAATTGCGCCTGGGTAGATGCGATGAACTGGTCCTGAAGTTCCTTGAACCAGGATTTCATATCGTCCCTCGAGGCCATATCTGCATTTTCTATCTGTTCTGGAGGGTCGCCTGCTTTGTTTTTCTGTTTGTTCGAGCTCTTGGGGATCTTGTTCCCTATTCCCCAGATTTGGGTCAGGTCTTGGTCTTGCCTGGGCCCGGCTTTCTCCGCCCCCGTAGATTGTGGCCCACCCTTCGTTTTGATTTTTGACATGTGTTTGGGCCTTTTCGCTTGGGTTTCTTCTCGATGTTCTCTCTTCGGATTTAGCGGGATTTTGGCTAGCTTCTGTGGTTTTTCAATTTTGGGTTGCTGCGTTGGCTCTTTTGAGGATCTTTATTGGGCTTACGGTTCTCTTCTGGGGGTTTCGGTTCTCCTTTTGGTTCCCTTATCTCCTGTTCGTTTATTGGGGATCCGTGTTAGTGGTATCCTGAGGGCTTTTGCGTGTTTCCCTCGAGAGTCCTGCTTCGATCCCCAGTTTTAAATTCCTTGCTGAGTTGCCCTCCTCTTACTATATGGTCCTCTTTGTGCTGTTAGTCGTTGCCCAGGCCGTTTCCTGTTTTTGTGTTCGGAGGGTATGGGTCTGCCGCTATTGTTCTGGAGACCCCCAGCCCCCGGCCCCTCGGACCTGTTGTGGCGCAGGGTTAAATGTCCGCTTCCTGTTTGAGGGGGGGTGCGCGCTTTCGTTTTCTTCCGCTCAGGTTGTCGGGTGGGGGAGGGGGGGGGGTCCTCGCCGCCAAAATCTACTGTGGGGATGTCTCCTTCCCGCTTGCCCTCCGTTCTTCCCCCCGCCTCGTACCTTTCATCCGTTGTTGCTTCTGCGGGCTTGCCGACCGTCTTATTCCCGCTTCTGGCTTCCGTTTTCTTTCCGGGGATCGCTTCGCGTGCTGAGCGGGGGCGGCTCTCTCCGTCTGGTCCCGTTCTTCTTGCGGCTTCTTTCCTCCGGCTTGGGGTTCCCTCGATCTGCCCGATCTGCTGCTCACTGCTGGCGTCGGGCCCGGGGTGGCAGCGCGATTCCCGGCTCCGTAGTGTGGAGGGGCGGGTCTGGTCCTGTGCTCGCTCTCGTTCTGCCTCCGGCGCTCTTCGAGGGAGATTGTTCCTTTTTCCTCCCAGTCTGGGGGGAGACGCTTCTCAGCGGCTCGGTGGGTGCTCAAATTGAGGTGCTTTTTTGTTGCGGCCCGGGCCGGGGGACGGAGCTACGCTCACGCACGTCTGCTCGGCTCGGCTCGGCCGGCATCTTGGAAATCCCAAGACGACCTGCATTTTGAGCCATCCCACGGGTTGCTGCGACCTTGCATTCTTGCAATACCCCAATACCCTGGGACCTCCAGCCACTGTGCGGTGCATGGTCTTCCGAATTCCGAATCTCGCTGAAACCTCGTGGGCATCCTGGTGTATCTCTAGAGACACACATCGAGTCCAAAAATTCCCCTCAGAAGAGTGCTGGACCTTTTAAACGACGAGAATTCATCCACGATTTTCTGTGTTCTTCTGTGCTCCTTGAAAAGGCGCCAAACCTGCAGAACCGCATTCAGCCGCGAGAGAAATCTTGCCTAGAGCCTTCTTCATCGATCCCTGCTGCAAAGTTCCTTCTGAGGTCTTGTGTTCAGTCTCCAGGACAAGGAATCCACTGACCGGGTATTTGGCTGCAGTCCCTGAAGTTCTCCTGCTGCAATCTCTTCTTCATTGCTGAGGTACTGTTTTGGCTTGGGTATATACTTACCTTAAGCCTGTTGGGATTTCTGTTTAGTCCTGGGGTGTTTTCTGTGATTGGGAGGTCCCTTGTCCAGTACACCCAGTCCCACTGCTAGAATCCTGCTGGGGTGTCTTCTGTGAAGCCCCTGGACCCTCTTCTAACCCTAGAAGTAAAGTACTCACCTGTTTGCCCAGTTTTCCTAAGGAACTCTGACTTTTGCTACTAACGAACTTATTCTAACACTGCCTGTTGGGCACTAGTCCTAGTGACCCCCCTTCTGCGACTGAGAACACTCATGCTCTAAGGGAAAGACATTGAAGGGACCTCTGCCTAGAAAAGAAATCAAGTGTTTTACTTACTTATAAAGAGTTGGTGGGTAACTGTAATTCTCAGAGTGAACAGTTACAAATGTTCTTACTGATCTTGAATGTGTGATACACTATTCTTAAAAGTATGGTTAACATCTTTTCTTCCTTAGCCATTGGGTTACCAGTTTAAAAGAAAGTAGATGTGAAGGTATTTTACTCTCCTGTGATTTGGTTGTGCCTCTTTACAAAAGTAATGTGTTGGTTTCACCAGATTATTCCTGTAGGGTAATTGTATGAGTGTCCTCCAACTGTTGGTATCACCAGGTTAGTCCTGTTAGGATAACTGTATGAGTGTCCCCAAACTGGGTCTTGCTTCCCCTGACTTGCTGTTAGCCTGTCCTTAATAAGTCTACATTAGGTTGTTGCCTACCTAGAGTAACTATTCAGTAAAGTGTGACATTGGGTTTTCCTTTCCCCTTCATTGTGAAGTTAAAGTATGTGGGTTTTACTTACCTTGTCTTAGCTGTGTGCCATCCAAAACAAGTTACCAGAGTTATTGCTTACCTCAATCTGGGGTGCCCTGATTTCCAAAGCATCTGTAATTGTATATTACATCCATAGGTTTTACTCACCTGGTATAACTGTGTGTTATGACAAAAGTAGTTATAGGTTTCTACTGCCCCTAGAATAAGTGTTTCACTATTCACCAAAAGTATATTGTCCAGTTGACTGTTATTGTGATTTGTTCCAAGAGTCACTGTACAACTGGAGGGGCCTACTGTCCTTGTATTACCAAATGTAATCTAAAAGTAACCATTGGTCTTTCACTCCCAAAGAATAGGTTTGACCTGTACTAAATGTGTATAACAAGGTTTTGACTTCCCTAGAACTACTGTTAGGTGTTCCAAATAAGGTCTATACTTGGGTCTGAGTACTTTTAAGTATAGTGTTGTGTTTTATATTGTGATTTCATATAATGTGTTAGTACTTACTTAACCCCTAGATTTATCTGGGCCTACCTGTATTTAAATAAATCCTTTATTTTTACAATACATAGTGTTTCAGTGTTTCTTTGGATCATTTGTATTACAATTTCACTTGTACTGTATCTACTGCCCTCTCTCCCTCCTAAAATAAGCCTGGCTGCTCTGCCTACGCTACCATGTACTCAGGTGGTACAGTCTTATACTAAGAGTGGAGTCTTGTACTGCCTCAGTAGAATGGTTTTACTAAGCCCTTAGTTGGACTTCAGAAAAACTGTCTTAACAGGCACATGCATTCTTCAGGTCCAATGCATATAGCCAGTCCCCTGCACAGAGGAACTCCTTAATCTGAGCAGGTGTCACCATCTTCAATTTCTTGAGGGAGAAGACTAGGTCGAGGTATGAAAGGTCTAGCATCACCCTCCAGTGATGTTATTTGGGGCACCTGGCATGGCCTCTGCTACCACTGGCATGGCCAGGCACCGCGTTACGGCTGCCGGAAACAAAATCACTGTCGTAACAGGAAACACAGTTGTGGCCATCTTTAAAAACTCAATCCACTCTGCATCTCCCATTTCCTGTTGCCATCCGGACACCATAGTTGGTGTGATAAACCAGAAGGTGTCTCACCCACTAGTCACCGGGGATCTGTCATCCAGGTGGCCAGGACACAGCCATCGCTTTTGGATTCAGTTCCTGGGGGTGGACAAGTGCGGGATGATCACCTGGGTGAGGGGTCTTCGGGCCGTGGGAGTGGGACACTGGATTGTGAGACTGAGTATCCCCTTCCCTGTAGCACCTTCACCCCATTTTACCCGGTAGGGTATTTAGGATCTCTACCCCCACCCCTTTTACAACACAAACACTTTCTCATGGACAGCCTGCTACAAGGGAACACAGACTAACACCCGAGCTGTATGCCTGACATGTCCCAATACTGTGGTCAAGCAATTATCGACAATCACGCACACCTGACTTCCATTACATTTCCCCACACGGATAAAAGGCGGAGCACGAGAGCACACTCTGAGTGAGGCAAAGCACTCGAGGAAACAGCAGTTTTAAGACAGCAGCTGAGCAAGAGGGGAAAGCCAGCAAACCCGAAGGGGATTGCAAGGAGGGAAATTCCCCTGACCATTTTCGACAAGGAACAGCTTTCCAGAGACCTTGAGAATAGAAAGCGTAAGACCAGGAAACCAGGCTGAAGAATCCTCCAGACTCATTCCAATATCTACCCACCTAAACCCCACACACCAACTGATCCACTCACCACCCTCCCATCCTGACCCACCCCTCGTCTTGCATACCTACCTCCGCCTGCCTACTCTTCCTGCCCCCCATCGATGTAACCCTCTCACCTGACATTCAAAGTCCACGGACACCCAGCCCCTCCCGTACCCCACCTCAACCTGTCTCAACCACCCTGAATGTTCCTACCACCCGACTGGGCACCCATGTACCTCGAACTCCCACTGCGATGAGCACCACGAAAAACGCCTCCCCTCACAGTCACTTGCGTCTTTTTTTAATGCCCGTTCCGTAGCAAGAAACAGACACAGCATCTTTGACCTCCTATCCTCTGACAAGCCTGACCTCATGTTTATCACCGAAACCTGGTTGTCCGATGACTTTGCCCCTGTAGCACACGTACCCTCCCCCCCACCCCTGCCTACTCGCTTATCGCCCACAATAGACCCTCCAGGGGTGGCAAAGTGGCAGTCCTCTTCAATCCTCATTTCTCCATCTCACTTGTCGAATCCCAGACATGCATTGCCTCCTGTGAATCCCTTTTAGTAAAACTCTCGCTACCACCGACTTTCACCCACAGCTTCCTACTCATCTACGGACCCCCTGGATACGACAGACATTTCGCCAACAACTTCAGTGAGTCAATAGCTACCATCCAAGTAAATCACCCTTCTCTTACACTCCTGGGAGACTTCAATATCTGGTTTCGATATCCCCAACAACCCCATTTCTCATCCGCTGGTTGACCGTCTTGATTCCTTCAACCTCTCCCATCTTACCACTGGTCCAACCAACTCAGGTGGGCACACCCTGGATGCAATTTTCAGCTCCCATGACCTGGTTTATATATCCCAAACCACTCATCTGGACCAACCGCTATGCCATCCCATTCTCTACCCACACTCCTGCCCCCCGCGCCCCACCCCTGATCTCATAAGCTGGAACAAAGTCAAGATTCTTCCCGACCTAGCCGAAGCCCTGCTTTTTCGCCCCCCGCAACGCTGTCCCCCAATATACCCTTAACCATCGATTCCTTCAACTCCTGGCTTAATGATGACTCACTAATTCCTCTCAACCCGCATCCTCACGCAATAGACCATCCACCAACTGGTTCACGCCACACCTGAGGAATGCCAAAAAACACAATAACTCTCTTGAATGCAAATGGCGAGCATCTAAAACCGATCTCAGCAGATCCATGTTCGCCCTGCACCACTGTTACTACAAATATGAAATCTGCAAGGCCAAATAAGCCTATTACAATAAACAAATTCACAACTGTGGCAATCGCCGCAAAGAACTCCACATGATCGTATCCAAATTTGTCAAACCTTCTTGCACCTCTAACCAATCCACCCCCACACAATTACTCTGCGACTCCCTCTCCCTACACTTCTACAACACCGCACTTGACAGGACGACAACCCTTACCACCAAACTGTCCTTCCTTTCCGCCTTCCCTTCACCGACCCCTCCTGACCCCATTACCCCGACGCCCAATTTACCTATGTTTGACTCTTCAAACCTATCTCCAGAGACGAGTTCCTTGACCTACTATCAGCCAGCAAACCCTCCGGGTCGTCCCTCGACCCCTGCCCTGCCTCTGTCCTGAAAGAAATATTCTCATCTACCTGCGCAGGAGAACATGCAAGAGCCATACTAAATGACTCCTTCACCTCTGGCATCTTCCCTGATGTCTTTAAAATAGCGCATGTCAAGCCACTTCTAAAAAGGCATCCCTTGACCCGCTTGACCCCAAGAATTACAGACCAATCTCCAACACCAGGTTTCTCACAAAACTCATTGACCAGACATCATACTCCCAGCTCAACTCCTTTGTAGAATCCAACTGTCTCCTAGACCCTGCACAATCAGGCTTCAGACCGCGACATGGAACAGAAACCACTCTGTTCTCGATTTGGGATGATTTCAAGGTCACTGCAGACTCTGAAGGCTGCGCAGCACTGGTTCGCCTCGATCTCTCTGCAGCCTTTGACACGGTGAACCACTCAATCCTCCTTGACCTCCTTCACTCCCTAGGAATCCATAGCACTGCTCCCAAATGGATTGCCTCCTTCCTCAGGAACAGGAAACAAATAACCCTTCTCTCTCCTTTTGTCTCAACTGCTTGCTTGGTGAACTTTGGAGTGCCCCAAGGCGCATGTCTGTCTACTTTCCTGTTCAACCTCTATATGACCACTCTACCAGGAATCATCCGCACGCACAACATCTCCTGTTACAACTATGCTGACGATACCCAAATTATCCTAAGTATTCCCAAGTCAGGCACCATTCCCCCATACCGACCTTGAAGCTTGTCTCTGTGATATTGACCGATGGATGACATCAAACCACCTCCTTTTGAACCCTGATAAAACTGAAATCATGGTGTGGGGCAATACTGCCCTTCTGCCACATCTGCTCCCATGGGCCCGTCCCTCGGCACATGCCCCCCGCCACCCTGATATAGTGAAAAACCTAGGCTGCACTATGGACTCAGGCCTAACCCTCTCCTGTCAGATCAACAATGTGTCACCCAAGACTAAATGTTGTTCTGCAAAGCTCTAAAACGTGGCTCTTTCCGTAATGCCGTGCGCGACCATCTGACGCGATAGAGCCCTTGCAACCCGATGACTAATGCTCAATGAGATCCCAAGCAATGACGGCACTGAATACGCTTATTAAGTCACTATTAAGCAAACACAGGCTTGAAATCTGGAAAAGCGAGCTTCTTCGATCATAACTCCACCCAAACACTCACATCCCATAACACTATGCTTACTCTCTACTCTACACCAATACACCATTAGAGTGCAGCTACACCCCTCAATCAATTTTGGCCTATCTGCTCACATACGAACATTACTCCATGAACACCTCATCATTCTAATAAAATGCAGCTACATCCTGGATCTTCATGGACAACACCACCACCATGTTCTTCATCAGTAAGCAGGGGGGCACTCGATCCCCAGCACTCTCTAAGGTAGCTCAGGACTCGTGGCACTGGGCCGTCAGACAGGGGATGTTCCTCGTCCCTCTTCACCTGGTGGGAGTCGAGAACACCACTGCAGACTCCCTCAGCAGGGAACTGCGCTCTTGCCACAAGTGGGAGTTTCATCAGTATGAGGTGGACCCGCCTGTTTGTCGAATGGGGCATATCGATGTGTTTGCGACAGCAGCGAACTCCAAATGCCAGATGTTTGCCAGCAGATTCTACCACCCGAGGCGCCTGGTGGACGCGTTCTCCTTCCCGTGGGAAGGGCTGTTTCTGTACACGTTCACTTTCCTACTACGAGTCATCAACACACTCGGACGGTGTCAATGCAGGATGATACTCCTCTCCCTGGCATGGCTGAGGTAGATTTGGTATCCGGACCTTCCCAGCCTATCGGCATTGCCTCCAGCTAAGTTGCCGGCGGTTCCGGATCTTCTCACCAGAGAGGGAGGCGCAATCCTTTATCACGACCCAGGATCGCTGAACCTGAAGGCTTGGCTCCTGCAGCTTTAGAGTTTGGAGGTTATGAGTTGCCAGCAAACTGCAAGGAGGTTCTCGCCAAGGTTGGGCGTCGTCGACTTTGAACTGCTGCGGCCATAAGTGGAAGTGTTTTGCTACGTGGTGCCGGTCGCAGAAGATTACCCCTCTGAGGGTCACAGCTCCACAGATCCTTCCATACCAGCTGTCTTTGGCAAAAGCTGGGCTGGCTCACGCATCCATCAAGGTACATCGGGCAGCTATCTCCCGCTACACCAGGTCCCCGGGAAGATCCTCGCTTTGGTCCCACAGACTCATCAAGGAGTTTCTCGAAGGACTTTTCCGATCCTTCCCGCGGTGAAGGCCCCTGCCTCGGCGTGGGATCTCAACATCGCTCTGGCAAGGCTCATGGGGACCCCCTTTGAGCCGATGCACCAGGCCCCACTCATGTTTCTCTCGTGCAAGACTGCTTTCCTTGTGGCCATCACCTCTGCCAGACTTGTGGGTGAGATCCGGGCCCTATCCTGCAAGCAACTGTACGTCACTTTCCACAAATATAGGGTAGTACTGCGTACAAACCCCTCTTTCATGTCGAAGGTTCAGCTGGAATTCCACCTCAACGAATCTTTGGTGTTACCTGTTTTCTTCCTGAAACCTTGGAACGGAGAAGTTAACTCATGCATCAAGACGAAACTCAGAGAAAAGAAGCAACAAACGAAAGAAATCTTACGGTATCGCAGCATCATGAAAAATGCAGCAAAACAACTGCAAATCCTCGGGAAGGGTTTGCCTTGCTGTTGGAGAGGCTGGTTCATATAAACGATGGATTAATTTTGAATAGGGCTAATGTCTTGAGGCTACAACACCACTTACCAAACTTAAAAGCGATTACCACCTATGACTTGAATACCATTGACTTCCTGGAAGAAGATCGATTAGACCAGTTGTTTCTCCATTTGCCCTCAAGATTTATCAAGCTTCAACTCGGATGAGGCACCAGGACTCCTGAGGATGGGCTTTGACCTAAGGGAATTAACAATTAGAGAGGGGGGAAGCTTGATGGCCCCCGAGGGGGCAGAGACTACCCTGAAAGGGGCAATGACAATGGGAAAACATCATCCAAAGGCAGACAGGACCAACGCGATGCTGAGCCCACCAAGGTGAATCCCTTGGATGAAGTTATTAAACCTGACGAGCTGTTACTTACAATTACATTGACCAATGATGGAGCTCCACTTGAAACCTTGAAAGCGGATTCTTCTGAGAATTAAAATTGGAGCTGGCTTGCAGGGGTACTGGCTTCCAAAACTAACCGAGCATAACAGCCAGAGAAAGTTCAGCCTGAGTAAATAGTGATGGGAAGTTGGAACACACGCAAATATAAATCCCTATATCCAGGTGCTCACGAAGGGGCTGAGGGGATGCAAATTTCGCCTCGTTGCAAAAACTGATTCTGTTCAATTTATATTGGAATCCCTCTGGCCATGAGTGTGCTCAGTTTTTGAGAGTTATGATGGACCTGGTTGACGAGGCGTTGGAAACCTGGGGAGATCCTTATATCATCATTCATTTAAATCTGCACTGCTTTGATAAACATAATCAGTTGATTGAAGATGACAAGCCGACAAGAATAAAAGCTGAACAAAGAGGTCTCCAATGGCGTTAAGACCTGCTGCTATGGAACATCCACATGCTCAATAGAAATACAAAGGGTGACATTCTGTCAAGCTTCACTTGGGGCAAGGGTCGGGATGGGAAAACATTAGACTATTTCTTTGCCTCTGGTAACATGCTGGGACATTTGCGACAGTTAACGGTTATTTCTACTATCCAGAGTGATCATATGATGTTGCAACTGATTTGCCTGGCACAGGTTATAAGGAGTGATGATTACTACCCTATACCCATGAATGTAACTTTGGGGAGAAGCTGACTTGTCATCAAGGAATCAAAAATTGATCACTTGACATGGAGATTGGCAAATGAACTCCAAAAGGACCAATCCTTATCAGGTGTCCCATTCCGGATTATCGCCAATTGATGTGGGACTTCGCTGAACATAAAAAGGAAAGCTCAAGACGATTATTTACGCCTGTGCACAGCTTTGATAAAATGGTTGCCGACAAAATAGTGTTTTAAATAATCTTACATTGACATACAATATGCAAAAAAGGGGGACAACCAAGCTAAAACCTAGCCCTGGAGCAGGACACCCTGACCCTATCGGGGGTGCCTCACCCTAGGTGGCGCGTGGTGCAACGCGTATCTAAAAATGATAGAGGAAGTCGCTGTCCCTAACCTTCTATGGTGGTGGCATATACCCTGTTGAACACTAAAACATCACTTTAGAACAATTCCGACTGGCTATTGCAACAATGGACAGAACTGTGTATTGGATTCCGTCACAGCCAGCTTTACGTGGTGACAACCTGTAAACCCCAACGGACTCATTATCCGTATAGTACCCGCATTTCTCTGGACAACATGAAATTCAGAAAAGACTGGTCATTTATTGCAAATAAATGCACCAGAGACTGGTTGGTACTTATCAATACCGCCAAAACAGTGATAGATCAATTGCTACGAAAACTCAATGACAAAAGTGAAGCACTCAAAACCAAAATCACTGCTGACATCTATATGGCCAAACTCAATATCCTGGAGGCATCATTAAAAGAGTTCAAAGATACCAACCTTAACAGGAAGATCGTTAAACTCAAAAAATACCTCACTGCTTTCACACATGTGAAGGTATACCCCTATGTGGGTGAGGATTACTTTACAGAAGAGGCCAAACAAGCCAGACGGGACGCCGCCCAATTACGTTTTCAAAACTTAGAGGTGCGGTCCCAACAGATCTTGGAACAGTTCAAGCAGCAATTCGAGCAACAGCTCAGGGAACAGCAATTGGCAAAACAGACGAGTACAGTTCAGTGGAACGAACCAGGGTAACCCTCATGCGGTTCCTATTTTAGGCCAGCGCGGCAGAGGACAGAATTGAGCACGATGGCAGAACCACCCACAATCATCAGTGGTCACACGCAGCCGAGGACAAGGAGCAATACCTCCGCTCTTCCCTCATTGATCGGCAACCAATCCTTGCACATTCTTACGAGGCCTGAACAGGAGGTTTTACAGAAAGGTTTATCTTTCATCCCCACGGCTCAGTACGGTCGTTTTCAAACGTGTTTTGAATGTATGCAACTGATGCGCAAAATAAGGCTGAAGCAATTTTTTACAGAACAGACCTACGAAGAACGAGACGTTACGGGTCTACGCCCCCCATCACATTTCTTCCCTCTGCACTGTTCTAACATTGACGAGTCAGTGACCTTTGAACAAGCACTATTCAAGAAGATTGCTGAATTTGAAACTCACATTCCATTCATCAACAACAACTGTACCAAACCTCAACTACTGGCCCTTACAAATTTAGCAAACAACACAGCAATCACAAAAAAACCTACTGATAAGGGCCAAGCAATTTTTATTTTGGATACTGCCAACTATACCACCATGGTCAACACTCTTTTGGCTGACGACGCGAGTTACCGCATCTTAGCCACTGATCCTACATCTACCCTTCAGGCACTGATGTCTCCCATCGTCGATGAAGCTGAATGATACACCAGTGCTAGAGAGGCAGCCTGCCTGTGCCCGGCTCACCCCCGTCTTCCGGATATGTATGCCCTACCTATGATTCACAAAGGTATCATTCCTCCACCAGGGCGCCCCATCGTCTCTGGCATCAACTCTGTTCTGGAACCTTTGTCACAATATGTTGATTTCTTCAATAAAGACCAGATTCCCAAGATGAATAGCTACATAAAAGACTCCACCAACATGCTGGTCCTACTAGATTTGCTCTTATACAATCCGGAAGAAGAATGGCTTGTGACGATCGATATCGAGTCTTTGTACACTCGCATACCCCAACATGAAACATTGGACATGCTCAGTGTCTTGTTACACTCTGGCATTGACCTACATGGAGTATCACCAAGTTTTATTTGACAACTTCCAGAAATCGCCCTTACAAGAAATTATTTCATATTTGAGGATACATTTTTCCAACAGATTTCAAGAACGGCAATGGGCGCATTGCCCCCAGCCTCGCCAACCTCTACGTTGACCAATTCGAACATTGTCACATTTATTCTGATACCAATCCCTACCGTGCCAAATAAGCACCTGGCTTTTTCGTCATCTTCAAAGGCTCGGGTGAAGACCTAGTCGCTTTCCATGCTTGGTTGAACCAACTAAACCATCACCTGAAATTCACGCTGGATATGGACAAACACAGTACACATTTTCTAGACCTGGCCATCTCCGCCGACAATGGTAGACTTTCATCTAGAGTCTACAAAAAAACTACTGATAGGAATTTGCTCTTATGCTAGTCTAGTTACCATCTGAAAGCCCTAAAAGACAACCTGCCCTTCGGGCAGTTCTTGCGATATCGGACGTTGTGCACACAGACCTCGGCCTACACCTCACAGTCTAAACAACTGCATAAACAACTGGCGGAAAGAGGCTACCTGACCAGGATCATCAAGGAGACATGTAAAAGAGCCAGGAATATTCCTAGGTCAGTCACCCTACATCAACATGCTAAACAGGAAGATTCCGCATCCTTCCCAGCCGTCTTTCGCTATTTACCTCTCTTGAACAAAATCAAAAGGGAGGTGAAGCGACTCTGCCCATTCTCAACACAGGGAAGAGCAATATACCAGTCCCACGTTTCGCACTGAAAAGACGCTCTAATATTAGAGACAGGCTTGTGAAGACTTTGGCTCATACCGTACCCAGAGCTGATCCTACTCAGCGCACTTTATGGAACACTTCCCTGCAAAGGGGCCACGGACCATGCAGCAATTGCTCTATGTGCGCTCAAACATCCCGATCCACGGATATAGATATAGGCCGGAAGAAACCTTGGAGACAAAATACTTTCACCAACTGCAATACGAGGGGCGTGATCTATATGATCACATGCCCATGCAACATGAAGTATGTAGGCATGACTACCAAACAAGTTTGCACACGGATGATCGAGCACAGATCCTGTATAAGAACAGGAAAGCTGACAGCTCCCCTGCTGCCCCATTTTGCAGCAGAAGGACACACAGCAGACCAATTTAAATGGAGGATCATTGAAAAGGTCTCGCCGCCCAAAAGAGGCGGTAATTTCCACAATATTGTGTTCAGGCGTGAACAGATGTGGATCTTTAGACTTAACACATGCTCCCAAGGATTGAATAAGAACATCCAATGGCAGGAGCTGGCAGTTCTGGCATAGGCACGTCGCCGTTCCATCACACGCTGTGCCTCCACAGAGCATCCAGCATCCTTGTGCCCCCCATTGCTCGCAACACATCGGTATGCCACTCAATGTGATCCAGCACCGTTTTTTTGCGCTCAGGCACCATTATTCGCCCTGCACTCCAGTGGTTCGTCCTTGTATCTCTGAGTTCCACCAGCCGCCTTTTGGGCCCACTATTATCCTTTGGCCTTGCCCTCTGGCCAAGGTGGACCTACATTGGATCCTTCCACCTTGGACATGACATTGCCCAGTTGATTAGGTGTGTTCCTTTTCCTCTTGAGCCTCCATGAGGTGTACTCCTATTCGAAGTATGTGGTCATACCACTCCATAGTCTGCCCTTCTTTTCCTCCTCTTGTTTTTCCCATCCCCCCCAATTCTCCTCCCCCCGCCTTTGAAATCGCATTCCGACACTCGCAGGCGGTGTCAGAGGCATCCCCTTGACAACAGGACGCGTCCTGCACCTAACGTGCTCTCAGTTGTGTCTAGAGGCGATCAGCCTTCGATTTTCACTCACCACTGCAATTGGACGCGTCAGCATACGCCTCCACGACCGCGCTCACTTCAGTTTTTAGAAATGATTGAGCTTCTAATTGCTCCACCATTTCACGCCCGGCATTGTCACACGGAGCAACTCTCTCTGAGGCAAGCGCCACCAGCACCCCACGCGCCTGACGGCAGCCTGCTTTATTGCCATTACAGGTACTGCTGCCGGCCCCGTGACACGAGCGCATCCACCATTTGCTCTGGATCGCTCTGGAAGGTAAGCAGAGTGCTGCCTAGCCAGCCTGCATGATGCTGCATGCACCACGCCGCATTGGGCCTCAGGCCCCCACTTCCTTGTATTGACCCAAGCACTGGTGATAGACAGGGAGGCACATGGATTCCGGGTTCAGTGACCAGGGTCCAATCCCACACGGTTTGTCCCCACACACACACTCCTTGGTGTCCCACCATACATACCCCCACTCCCCCTCCGAGACCTTGACATTTCCCAACCCAGGTGATCAGACACCCCAACTTACCTGTACCCACTAAGGAACTACTCCTTCTGGCCTTTTATATTAAGGATGCCAACCCTTGCCTCTTAGGTAGGGAGATTCAGGCATTGGGTCTGTTTTTTCAACCCCCTGTCTCTCTCTCTCCCCTTTTTGTCTCCTTACAGGGGACGCATGTACCCTACACGGGCGCTTCCAGTACAGCAATGCTGGATAAGTACAATTATTTTTCTCCTGTTACTTGGTCCTGAAGAAGATGACTCACTCATCTAGTGCCATCGAAACCCGTTGACCCTTGAGGTCATGAGGGCTTGCATGACCTGCCAGATATCTCCTGTGAACATTTAGAGATACTGATTGCACTCATTAGATTGCGCACTCACATACATGGAGTGAGCTTTTTTATAAGAGCCATTTTAGCTTTTTTTCTTGTAGTAGACAGTCCGACTGTACCTTTCTGCATTCCACCAACTAAAACCCACGAGCACAATTAAAGTCTTATACTTAGTTTGGAATACATTGAGTAAACCTGTGTTTACAGGTTGCCACCACGTAAATCTGGCTGTGCCGGAATCTAATACACAGTTCTGTCCATTGTTGCAATAGCCAGTCAGATTTGTTCTAAATTGATGTTGTAGTGTTCTACACGGTATATGCCACCACCTTAGAAAGTTAGGGACAGCTCTCTCCTCTATCACTTTTAGATAGGTGTTGCACCACAAGCCATCTAGGGAGAGGCACCCCCGATAGGGGCAGGGTGTCCTTCCCCAGGGCTAGCTTTTAGCTTGGTTGCCCCCCTTTTTTGCATACTGTATGTCAATGTCAGATTATTTAAAACACTGTATTTTTGAATAACCTCTCTCCTACTGAACCGTTGTTTAGTGCTACAATATTGTACCGGGTTAACGGTTAAGGACGATAACGACTTGTCCTTCTCCCCTTGTTTTTTTGTACAAACTTACCCTGTTTGTCTATACTCTGGATTCACCTCTGCATTTTACATTAACGGGAAACAATGTGTTAGTCACACGAAGAGCCTTGAGAAGATGTTAGCTGCACTCTTTGAGAAATGGTTGGGAAAAGAGAAAAATACTAACTTAGTAGCAGGTAATTTTGATGCAGCTTGTGTCTGATCAAAATGGAATTTATTTCATTTTTATTTTTTTGCATTTTTAAAGCGCTCACACACCCCGCGGGCATAGAGGCGTTGTCACAGGAATTGTTTTGTTTTTGGTTGCGTAATTTCTTTTTTTTTTTTCTTAGTTGCATATTTATAACGCGCTTAAATACCCAGAGGTTTCTAAGCGCGGACCTGGGGATCGAATCTGTGTTGCTTCGTGTCGTCTTGCTTCCAAGGCAAGCACGTTGCCGCTGAGCTATCCTCCCGGGAATACCAAGTCTGAACCAAGAGGGAACAGCAGAACAAGGAGTGAACAAATAGGAGGGCTTTGGAGGTCCTTCTTGGAAGATTGGGGAACTGTGAACTTGTGTTCCAGCAGAAAAAGACTTAAAGGACTTCTGTACATGGAGAAGGGGGGGGGGGCGTACCTCAGGGATTCATCACATTTACGGTTCCTCAGAGCTGAATAGCAAATAGCTCAAACGGGGAGAGGCAATGGAGAGTGATGATTTCCCTCTGAAGTATAACTTAGACATGCAAATAAGTAAGTATCAAACTGTGCCGTTCCTGGCATTCACGACGATTGCTAGGGAAGGGTCTGCCAGAAGATGGAATATGAGGGCAATGAGAGTGTTCATGAACGTATGGGCTAAGGAATTAGTGTGGATGGGAGAGTTGGAGGTACAAGTCACAGCTTGGAACTATAATGCCAGGCTTTAAACGTGCATTGATCATCTCTCACAGAAGGATACATGTCAGGAAATTGCTGTGCACCAACATCCCTTTGACATTAGAATCAAGCAAACAAAAAGTATCAAAAGAACCAAATTAAGACTATCTAGGCATAAAGCCACTTCTCACCAATTATTCTGTGAAGAAAAGAGGAAGATAGCGATGTGCTACGAGAGAGCAGTGAACGTAATCGGGAGGGAAACCAAGATCAAAAGACATCAGGAGATTGTAGATATACTGATTAAGAAAGACACAGAGACATTTTGGGCGATTATGGTGGGACTAACTAAGAAAACCTCTAGTTCGACAGATGAGTGTCAAATTCCTGCCTAAGTTTGGGAACAACACTTGAGGGGGAAATATGCTGTGCCTCTAAATGAACCCCTACTTGATCAGTATCGTAAGGAGTCTCTCTGGGAGGAAACCTGCCCCTGGGATACGAGTGATGTCTGGCCGATCGGTGAAGCCAAATCGTCAAGGGCCCCGGCCCGGGACAACATACCCCCAGTTATCATCAAAGAAAACATTGAAACTTGGGCTTCCCTGCTGCAGGATTTGTTTCAATACGTATACGGTTCTAGAAACGTGGAATCAATCCTTACTTACCCAATTTATTAAAAAAAGGGGACAAACAAGGTCCTGCAAACTTTAGACCTATAGCCTTGCTGGACTCCTCAAGTAATATCTTCTGGACCTTGCTATTGAGAGATCTTTAAAAGGAGATTACTGAACATCAACTCCTTTCCATCTGCCAAATTGGCTTTAGCGCAAGGATGGGGACTCTGCTTAATACCTTTACCCTAGCACATATGATGGAAGCTGTCGAGAAGAACTCAATAGGCACCATTTATATGGCCTCAATAGCTATGTCTAACGCAGTTGATAGTGTTAGTCGTGGTCGATTGTGGTGAAATCTTAGGCAGGCGGGGTCCCTACTAGCTTAGTGAAAATGCTCACTCTATTGCATACGAACACGTCTGGAAGAGTGAGGTTAGACAGAGGAGGGTTTACAACCTCTCTGGTTACCACTTATGTGGGACTTAGACAGAGATGTATGATAGCGCCCACCCTCTACAATATGTATACAGCAGACATATCAAAGGTGTGGGACAGGGAGCAAACAAATCCAGTGAGGCTTGGTACGGTAACCTTGGACTGGATAGCCTTTGTAGATGATGATGTGGTGCTGTTCGACCTCACTCCTCTTAAACTGTCTCTGTTTCACATGTATGCTACAGAAAACAACCTTAAAGTGAATGGGACAAAATCAAAGATATGTATATTTTCAACTAAGAGAGCTCCCAAAACGACGTGGCGAGTGGGAGATGAATCACTTGAGCGAGTATCTGGCTTCACCTAACTGGGGTACTGTAAAGACCGGTGGGGGGGTCTGTACTTCCGCTCTCTATATGGTAGAGGAGAGGCACAGAGGACCCCAGCCAAGATTCTCTAATACGGTAGCGATGGACGAGCAATCAAGGCCTAGCTTCTCAGGAGGTGATGCAGGCTGGTTCTTAAGTACAGTGTATCCCCAAGCCCCCCACAAAGGAATGTCCACACACTGTATTACTGACAACACAGTCTTTATATAATTAATATTCAAGGGTTATGTACACTTATCACAACAACGCACTTTGTGCTCAGGAAAACCAATAATGATAAATATCTACAATTCTAAAGTGGTACCACTAATATTAGACCTCATTAAAGTGCATTCACAATACTGTAAAAATGGCACACAGATCAATAAGAAGGAAACCAGCAATAGAGAGAGGAGAGATAAAAGATGGTTGAAACAATAGGCAGAATACTGGCCCTAGCTACTGGACACAGTTCTGTGTGGAGATCCCCCCACCTGGGCAACCTGTAAAATAAAGGGATATGACACAAGCCCAGTCCATATATTGTTCAACAGTCTTATTCTCTCCTACAATGTTTTTACCCCCCCAATGTACCTGGTGGAGTCGAGTTCTTCGAAGAGGCGTCGACAGATCCTTCTTGAATGACCCCCTTTTAAGCAGGAGTCACGGATCGTCGAGAGGCGTCGAGAAACGTCGAAGACCTCGGGGTTCGGCGACGGGGAATCGACGGCCCTTCTTGAATGCCTTCCCTTTCAAGCGGGAGGCACGGGGCGTCGAACGTCCGTCGACAAACGAGGTAGAACGATGTCGAAGAGGCGGCAGCTTCGTCCGAGCGGTGCTCGTCGGCGTCGGGGCGTCGGCATCCTGCAAGGCGGAGGTGTGCGGGGCACCTCGATGACAATAGTTCTGGACCGCAAAGATTGTAGAGACGGGAGCCCAGCAAGGGCGTCGAGTCGCTCGAGTCTTTGGGATCGTGAGGTGGCGGGAAACCCACCGGCGGATTCTCCTCGGCGCGTTGGTCGTCCTCGACTTTCTCCGGCAGGGCAAAAGCGGTCGACGGTGCGGACGAGGGAGTCCTTCGAGTCAAATGTTCTTAGGCAAGGAGCGGACGGCTCCGGTCGTCGGCGGCACGGCGTCAAGTGGTTCCCACGGCTGGGCAACACAACTTCGACGGGCCTCCAGCGGTTACACAGACCTGCGAACCCTGGTCGACGGCAATGGACTTCGACAGCGTCGAGGTCCGGGTGCTTCACTTCGATCTCCTCGGCGGTCCCGTCTCGGGTTGGCAGCCTTTCGAGGGTCTGACTTCCAGGGCGCTTCGGCGAAGATTCAGCGGTGCTCGATGGTCCCTCGGAGCACGGGAAGAGGGCGCCTAGCCAGGTCCTCTCTCGGGTCAGTCCTCGACGATGTCGACAACCTTCAGTTTCTGTCGAAGCAAATGCCACAGCAAGTCTTCTTCTTCCAGTTGGACGTCGAGGATCAGCAAATCCAGTTACTCTTGAGTGGAGACTCAGCTTCTGAATGCTTCTGAACAATTTCCAGTGGTGAGAGGTCCCCAGATATACTATTCTGTCTCTCATCCACACTGCTGGCACGCACACAGCAGCCAATCACACAGAAGGGCATTCATGCAGTCAGTCAGCCAATCAGGCACACAGTGCATTCAGGCCACACTCCTCCCTTTCAGACACTCACAACAAGGAATGTGGATTGGGACAAGTACCCAGCCATTCAACACTACACACTGCATTCAGGCCAGTTTCGGGCAGGGCTGTCTCAGTCTTTGTCTCTCATGCCAGAAACCAGACAACCACAACAAGGAGTGTATATTGGTCACACACTCCATTCACCCAGGTCCCACCCACAGGAGGTACCCACAACATACAGTCACTGGGAAGGCTCCAGTCAGTCTAGCTGGGCCTTCACAACAACACCATATATGGAACTTCCACCCAACAGCCAGTCAGGGGGAAGGGACAGAGTCAGGGCTTCCCAGGACTTTGGGAAAAACAAGATAACAGGCAATAGAAAGCAAGAGGCCACAGGGGCCATCTTGTTTCCTATCAGGAATCAACTGATTCCAATGGCAGGGCCTGGGTATCCCAAAATGGAGGACACCCAGAGCACCTGTCAAATTCAGCATGGAGCTGCCACCAGCCCATACCCTGCTCTGTGGGCCACCCACAGGTGCCCAAAAACATACACTAGGGGCACAGGGTTGTACCCCTACCCATGGGTGCCATAAGGGTATCCCATGGGTCTGTTCACCAAACCAAAAGAGAGCTGCACTGCCAGGAGTCCCTCATGGACTCCTGGGCAGAAAACATGACAGAACACACGGTAAAAACAGAAAAAGGACAAGGATTCAGAGGCCCTGTCCCTCAGATGCATTTCCGGCATCACAGTCGCCCCCCCCAGACTGAGGTGGAGGGTGCCTAATCTCCCACGGGATAGACACCCTCATCCAGACGGTCAACATACCTTCTGGAAAGGCCATCTGCATTATCGTGACTCTTCCCTGGTCTGTGCTCTATGGTGAAGTCTAGCCCTTGTAGGCTAATCGACCACCTGAGCAATTTCGGATTCTCACCCTTCATCTGCATAAGCCACTTCAGGGGCTTATGATCTGTTTGGACCTTGAAGGTGGACCCCGTAAGGTAGGGCCTAAAACGCCTAAGGCTCCAAACTATACTAAAACATTCCTTTTCAACAGTAGCCCACCTAAGTTCTCTACCCTTGAGTTGTCTACTGATGAATATGATAGGATGTTCTCTCCCTTTGTCATCTAACTGGGACAAGACAGCTCCAATTCCGGTGTCGCAGGCATCCGTCTGGACGATAAAGGGTCGGCTGTAGTCAGGCGCACTCAACACAGGTGCCCTACACAGACTTTCTTTCAAGCCATCAAAGGCCCTCTGACAGTCTTCAGTCCAATTAACCTTCCTAGGCTGTTTGGGTGAAGTTAGAGCTGTCAGGGGTGCAGCTATGGTTCCATAGTCTGCCATGAAATTGCGATAATACCCAGTGAGGCCCAAAAAGGCTCTCACCTGGGTTTGAGTAGTGGGAGTCTCCCAGTTCTGTACGTCCTGTACTTTACTGGAGAGAGGTTGGATTTGACCCCCTCCTACCTCATGACCAAGATAGGTAACTTTCCCCTGAGCTATCTGGCACTTGGTGGCCTTGATAGTGAGGTTAGCCCTTTTCAAGGCCTGCAACACCTTATCCAGATGTGTCAAATGCTCTTCCCAGGTGGAACTGTAGACGGCAATGTCGTCTAAGTAAGCCACACAAAAGGCTTCCAGCCCACTGAGCGCATGGTTGACCAATCTCTGGAAGGTGGCAGGGGCATTCTTCAACCCAAAGGGCATGACCCTAAACTGGTAGAGTCCCTCAGGTGTGGAGAATGCCGTTTTTTCCTTGGCATGGTCCGTCAGAGCTATTTGCCAATAGCCTGAGGTAAGGTCAAAGGTGCTCACAAATTTGGCAGCACCTATAGTGTCCACGAGCTCATCAGCCCTGGGCAATGGGTGCGCGTCAGTTTTGGTGACGGCATTGACTCCTCGGTAGTCCACACAGAACCTCCAATCCTTGGTACCCGCCGGGGAACTTGCCTTGGGGACAAGGACCACTGGACTGGACCAGGGACTGGTGGAGGGTTCAATAACACCCAGATCCAACATCTTGGCGACCTCAGCCTGGATGTGGTTTTTGACGGTATCTGACATACGATAGCTCCTGCTTTTGACAGGCACACTGTCACCAGTGTCAATTTCGTGCTTACACCACGGTGTAAGGCCCGGTGTCAGTGAAAACAGAGGGGCATACTGCTGGAGCAAAGCCCGGCAGGCCCTCTGCTGCTCTGTTGTCAAATCGGGAGAGAGTTGTACTCCCTCCACTGAGCCATCCTGAGGGTTGCTATGCAGCAAATCAGGAAGGGGCTCACTCTCATCCTCTTCTTGCCCTGAAGCTAGCAAGAGACATGAGACCTCTGCTCGCCTGTGGAAAGGCTTGAGCCTGTTGACATGGAATACCTGGGGGGCTACCCCAGAGGCTCCCATGTCCACCAGATAATTGACTTCGCCCATCTTGGAGATGATCCTGAAGGGTCCAGTCCACTTGTCTGCCAAAGCTCTAGGCTTGGTAGGCTCCATCACAAGGATTTCCTGTCCCGGAGTCCAATCCACTTGCGAAGCTTTCAGGTCATGCCAGTACTTATTCAATTCCTGGCTGGCCTTGAGATTTGCTGTTGCCTGACCCATCATTTGTGTCATCCTCCGCCTGAGGCCTAACACATAGTCCCCCACTTGCTTGGCGGGACCTGGAGGGGTGGCTTCCAAGCCTTCTCGGATCAAGGCGAGGGGCCCCCTCACGGGATGTCCAAAGAGTAACTCAAAGGGGCTGAAACCAACACCCTCTTGAGGTACCTCTCTGTAAGCAAACAGCAGGCATGGCAGGAGGAGATCCCATTTCCTCCTTAGGGGCTCTTCCAAAGCACCTAGCATGCCCTTGAGAGTTTTGTTAAATCTCTCAACCAGACCATTGGTCTGGGGGTGGTAAGAGGTGGAGAACTTGTAGGTTACCCCGCACTCTTTCCACATGGTTTTCATGTAACTAGACATGAAGTTGGATCCTCGGTCAGAGACAACCTCCTTGGGGAATCCAACACGGGTGAAAATGCCCAGGAGAGCCCTGGCAACCACCTTGGCAGTAACAGTCCGAAGGGGTATTGCCTCAGGGTACCTGGTGGCATGATCTACCAAGACCAGGATGAACCGATGTCCACCTGAAGTGGGAGGGTCAAGGGGACCGACGATGTCGATGCCCACCCTCTCAAATGGTGTGCCAACCACTGGTAATGGCTGCAGTGGGGCAATGACCCTGCCTCCAGTCTTGCCAGACAACTGACAAGTTGGGCAGGTCCTGCAGTGGGACTCCACCTCTACTCCCATCCGTGGCCAGTAGAAATGGGCAGAGAGCCTCTGCTTAGTCTTCTTGGTCCCAAGATGACCAGCCAAGGGCACCTCATGCGCCAACTGCAGTAGGAAGGGCCTGTAAACCTGGGGTACCACCAACCTCTTGCGGGCACCAGGTTCGGGCTTAGTGGGCTCACTAACAAGGAGCTCACCCTCCCAATAAATCTTGAATGTCCTAGGCACTTCACCTTGTGCCTGGGACAGGGCCTGTTTCCTCAGGCCCTCGAGAGAGTGGCACTCTCTCTGTCCCTTACAGAAGTCTGCCCGGGAGGGTCCCCCTTCAGCTAACAAGCATTGAAGGTCGGGATGATCCTCCGGGTTGAGAACCTCTCCCACAGGAGAGTCTTCTGTCTCTTCTCCCACAGGAGTTGAGTTTGGGTTTTCCGCTGGACCCAGCCCGTCCGGAGCATGGATCCCAATGGGTGCTGTCGGAACAGCAGGAAGAGAAGGTGTTCCCTCCACAGAGGTGGCCTTCTTGGTCTTCCTTCTTCTTGCCTTAGGCCTCGCCTTTGGCTCGGGTACCTGACTCACAGCCAGACCCGGTGTCACCTGTGACCTAGTGACTGCAGCAGCAGTCATGGGAAGACCATCCGAGATCAACCCCAACTCTACTAGATCATTTCCTAACAGAATGTTAGCAGGGACATTGTCCTGAACCAGGACAGGAAGCTTTGCTGTCTTGTCTCCAATCATGAGTGTGACTAGGGCTACAGGCGATAATTTGGGAGGCCCACCAGCTAACCTGGTGGTTCTCAGAGGAGCACCTACATAGTCCTCTGGCTTGAGCAGGGTCCTGTCCACCACTGTCATGCTTGCCCCAGTGTCTCTCAAACCAGTAGAAGGCTGGCCATTCAAGAGGACACTTCTCAAAAACCTACGGGTGTTCTGCGGGATAGTTGCCAGTACTTCTGCGTACTGGTCCCAGGCCCCAAGGGACACTAAGGAAATCTCTACCGGAGCACCAAATGTGATTCCTGTAGAGGAGGGGAGGACAGTGGCCTCCACCTCAGCCACGGGGTAAGGGTAGGTCAGGCTGACAGCCTGTACTCCAAGTGCCTTACCTTTACACTTGGGGTCACCCCTTTTGTGATCCAGAGCCCCACAATCCCAACAAGTGCCAGGAGTGCGGGGTACGGTACTGGAACCACTGGGAACCTGCTTTGCAGCAGGTGGACCACTACTCTTATTCCCACCCACAGAGGACTTATCCCCACCAGATTTTTGGGTCTTAGGAGAGGAAGGTTTTGGTTTACCCGACTGTGATTGCTTTTGGGACTCCTCAGCTTTCTGAGAGGTCCCCTTTTCTTTGTCCTTGTCCTTCCCACTGGAGTCCTTAGGGGACACCCGGTGGGAGACCCACTTGTCAGCCAACCTAGCCAGCTTAAAGGGGTCCAAAATGTTCTGGTCAGCCACATACTGACGCAGCTCTGGTGAACAGGCTTCAGAAAAATGCTCAAAAAACAAGAGGTGGGACAACTCAACAAAAGTTTTCACCTTGTAACCGTCAATCCACCCCATCATGTTCATGTGCGCAGTACTCACCCAGTCAACCCAAGACACATTCTCTCTTTTCTTAAAATCCCTGAACCTTTTAAGGTATTGGGTAGGTGTCTTGCCAAACTTGGCAATCAAAGCAGACTTCATACACTCATACTGACCCCTTTCCTCCACACTCAGCTTCAGAATACAGTCATATCCAGTTTGAGGCACTCTGCTTAACAAACACTTAGCCCAATCTCTTTTATCTACATCATGAATTGCACAAGCCATTTCAAACGCTTCAATCCATTGGAGGATATCTGAACCCTCCACAAACACACCAACCAAATCTTTCATAAACTTGGTGGCTGGGGACCTGCCACTCTCAATTGGTCTAGCTGAAGTCTCCACTCTAGCTCTCTCTAGCTGGATTCTCTGACATTCAGTGTCCTTGTCTTTGAGCGCAAGATCCCTATTCTTGAGTTCCACTTGCTGTGCCAGCTCCTCTTTCTTAAGCTCAGCTTCTATTTCCAACTTGCGATATTCAAAGGCCAATTTCATCCTTAATAACTCAAGTTCCATGGAATTGCTGGGGTTTGGAACAGAGGCAGCAGGAATGGTGGCATTCCCAGAAACAGATTCAGCGACAACCCCAGGGGCAGAGTCCTCACTGGTTGCATCCCCCCCTTCATCAAGGGTTTCACCATCAGTCTGGTAGTCCACCAGGGCAGCTATCAGCTCAGCCCTAGACTTATCCACAAAGTCCAACTCCCTGGCTTCACAAGCACTCTGGAGAGCCTCTAAGCTCGTCCGAGTCAATTTACCATTTGCAATGGGCTCCATTGCCTGTAATGCAGTTATTTGGTACACACCCAAACCTTAATCTAATAAAGTGCGGATATTTTGTAAGTGGCACGGTTATACACTGAGTCTTAAAACCATAAGCATCCCACCGCTGCCACCAGCTTGTAAAGACCGGTGGGGGGGTCTGTACTTCCGCTCTCTATATGGTAGAGGAGAGGCACAGAGGACCCCAGCCAAGATTCTCTAATACGGTAGCGATGGACGAGCAATCAAGGCCTAGCTTCTCAGGAGGTGATGCAGGCTGGTTCTTAAGTACAGTGTATCCCCAAGCCCCCCACAAAGGAATGTCCACACACTGTATTACTGACAACACAGTCTTTATATAATTAATATTCAAGGGTTATGTACACTTTTCACAACAACGCACTTTGTGCTCAGGAAAACCAATAATGATAAATATCTACAATTCTAAAGTGGTACCACTAATATTAGACCTCATTAAAGTGCATTCACAATACTGTAAAAATGGCACACAGATCAATAAGAAGGAAACCAGCAATAGAGAGAGGAGAGATAAAAGATGGTTGGAACAATAGGCAGAATACTGGCCCTAGCTACTGGACACAGTTCTGTGTGGAGATCCCCCCACCTGGGCAACCTGTAAAATAAAGGGATATGACACAAGCCCAGTCCATATATTGTTCAACAGTCTTATTCTCTCCTACAATGTTTTTACCCCCCCAATGTACCTGGTGGAGTCGAGTTCTTCGAAGAGGCGTCGACAGATCCTTCTTGAATGACCCCCTTTTAAGCAGGAGTCACGGATCGTCGAGAGGCGTCGAGAAACGTCGAAGACCTCGGGGTTCGGCGACGGGGAATCGACGGCCCTTCTTGAATGCCTTCCCTTTCAAGCGGGAGGCACGGGGCGTCGAACGTCCGTCGACAAACGAGGTAGAACGATGTCGAAGAGGCGGCAGCTTCGTCCGAGCGGTGCTCGTCGGCGTCGGGGCGTCGGCGTCCTGCAAGGCGGAGGTGTGCGGGGCACCTCGATGACAATAGTTCTGGACCGCAAAGATTGTAGAGACGGGAGCCCAGCAAGGGCGTCGAGTCGCTCGAGTCTTTGGGATCGTGAGGTGGCGGGAAACCCACCGGCGGATTCTCCTCGGCGCGTTGGTCGTCCTCGACTTTCTCCGGCAGGGCAAAAGCGATCGACGGTGCGGACGAGGGAGTCCTTCGAGTCAAATGTTCTTAGGCAAGGAGCGGACGGCTCCGGTCGTCGGCGGCACGGCGTCAAGTGGTTCCCACGGCTGGGCAACACAACTTCGACGGGCCTCCAGCGGTTACACAGACCTGCGAACCCTGGTCGACGGCAATGGACTTCGACAGCGTCGAGGTCCGGGTGCTTCACTTCGATCTCCTCGGCGGTCCCGTCTCGGGTCGGCAGCCTTTCGAGGGTCTGACTTCCAGGGCGCTTCGGCGAAGATTCAGCGGTGCTCGATGGTCCCTCGGAGCACGGGAAGAGGGCGCCTAGCCAGGTCCTCTCTCGGGTCAGTCCTCGACGATGTCGACAACCTTCAGTTTCTGTCGAAGCAAATGCCACAGCAAGTCTTCTTCTTCCAGTTGGACGTCGAGGATCAGCAAATCCAGTTACTCTTGAGTGGAGACTCAGCTTCTGAATGCTTCTGAACAATTTCCAGTGGTGAGAGGTCCCCAGATATACTATTCTGTCTCTCATCCACACTGCTGGCACGCACACAGCAGCCAATCACACAGAAGGGCATTCATGCAGTCAGTCAGCCAATCAGGCACACAGTGCATTCAGGCCACACTCCTCCCTTTCAGACACTCACAACAAGGAATGTGGATTGGGACAAGTACCCAGCCATTCAACACTACACACTGCATTCAGGCCAGTTTCGGGCAGGGCTGTCTCAGTCTTTGTCTCTCATGCCAGAAACCAGACAACCACAACAAGGAGTGTATATTGGTCACACACTCCATTCACCCAGGTCCCACCCACAGGAGGTACCCACAACATACAGTCACTGGGAAGGCTCCAGTCAGTCTAGCTGGGCCTTCACAACAACACCATATATGGAACTTCCACCCAACAGCCAGTCAGGGGGAAGGGACAGAGTCAGGGCTTCCCAGGACTTTGGGAAAAACAAGATAACAGGCAATAGAAAGCAAGAGGCCACAGGGGCCATCTTGTTTCCTATCAGGAATCAACTGATTCCAATGGCAGGGCCTGGGTATCCCAAAATGGAGGACACCCAGAGCACCTGTCAAATTCAGCATGGAGCTGCCACCAGCCCATACCCTGCTCTGTGGGCCACCCACAGGTGCCCAAAAACATACACTAGGGGCACAGGGTTGTACCCCTACCCATGGGTGCCATAAGGGTATCCCATGGGTCTGTTCACCAAACCAAAAGAGAGCTGCACTGCCAGGAGTCCCTCATGGACTCCTGGGCAGAAAACATGACAGAACACACGGTAAAAACAGAAAAAGGACAAGGATTCAGAGGCCCTGTCCCTCAGATGCATTTCCGGCATCACAGGTACCTCATACAAGGGGAGTTGAATTACCTGAGCACTAAATATGGCTCCTTACTTTCTAAAATGAGGCGAGTGTATGCGCAGCTGTGTACCTTTTCGCTGACTCCGCTGATACAGTTCTATCAAATGCAAGTGGAGTTGACGATATTGTACGGGCTGGACATAAACTTAAACAATCTGGGGACAAACCTCAATACATTCCAAGGTAACCTATGGAAAGAGACACTGAGGCTAGCACTATCATTTCCTAACTCAGTAATACGACACAAGTTTGGTCTAATTTCCTTGAGTACGAGGGCATTGTGGAGGAAAATGAGGAGCTATGCAAAATTAATAAACCCCCACAAGCCACTCCCTATATGCAAAATGGGGAACAACACAAACGAGTAACTCTGGCAGATCAATAAGTACTCTGAAGGAACAGATGAAGAACAAATTGAATGAAATTGGCTCATCAAGTGAAGAGCTGATCATAAATCAAGCAAAAGAAAAAAATCTGTTTCAGTTTTATTGGGGGAAAACATCAGAGGACATAGCAAAGCACACCCTCTACAAGGAATATGCTAAGTTGACATATAAGAGGGAACAGGTCTCAAGGTACATTCTCATCTTTCCGTGCACAAGAAGCATGTTACTATACCTCTGTTTCCATTTAAATCAACTGCCTATACTTGAAAGAGTTGGTAGCTGGAATGGTGGGAGAGAGAGTCTAAACTGTAGGCTATGTGGTATGGTAGATATGAAAGAAACCACTAAACATCTGGTCATGGGCTGTACTGCCTTAAGGGAAGAGAGTAAAAAATGCTTAGACATGCTGTTTGGAAATGAAGCATTGTGGGTCAGTTTGATGGGTGGAAAAGCACAGTTTTGTATCCTGGCTCAACGAGAATTCCTATACAACATTTTGGGAAAACTTGGAAGGATCATAGACGAAGATAAACCATTCGTACTGTTTCGCCACACATCTGTACAACTGACTTACTGATTTTCCCTTCCTAATTTTTAATAGACTAAATGTGATGGAAAACTTGTGTAAATTTTATGTTTTTCAACTTTCTTTCAAACGATACTGTTTTGTGTAAGAGATTTATGGGGGTAATTCATGGATTATTTGCGCCGAAAAAAACAGGATTTGTGCGCCATTCTGCCCGCAAATCCCCATTTGTTAAACGGGGATTTGCGGGCAGAATGGCGCACAAATCCTGTTTTTTTTCGGTCCAAATAATCCATGAATTACCCCCTTATCTGTTTTCAGATGGGAGTCCAAACACAATTGAAAGAAAATACTGGCTCTGGATTCACCTCTGCATCTCCCATCTCCCAACAATCGACCTAGCCTTGTCACACTCCTTGCAACGTCTCTAAACTTTACAAAATGTTTGCACTCTGCTACATCTCCCACAAAAGCCCTCTATGTCACAGTGGGATAAAGTAATATTTCTGACAACAGTTTTTACTTTTAATACATCCTAGTTTGTCTTCACACTGTTTTGGGGTATATATACCATCATTTGTGGCCCTTTCCATGGTTAGATTGTCTAGACATTGTTTCCTCTTTATTTACAGAAGAGACAGAGGAGACAGAGTTCCTGCGGGGTGCAGCTGGCACAGGTTCCCGCCAACTGACAGGCTGGGCACTCACTGGCCAGCAGCTGAGGGCCTTGTTTATCAAGCGGTTTCTGTATGCTCGGCGCAGCCGCAGGGGATTCTTTGCCCAGGTATGTCACCATTTCCTTCATCCCCCAGGTGTGGATATGCCACCTCATATGTTACAACAAGCAAACACTGCCTGCTGATTTCTACCGTTCTCCATCCCCCATTAATTATATTGGTGTATCCCTTCCTCCATAAGTGCATTTTATTCATTTTACAGCCAATGATTGACTCACTTCATGTCTCTCTCCTTTGTTCAGATCGTGTTGCCGGCCCTCTTTGTTCTCATTGCTCTGCTCTTCAGCCTGATTGTTCCTCCATTTGGCAAGTACCCACCTCTGTCCCTGGAGCCTTGGATATATGGGCAGCAGTACACATTTTTCAGGTGAGTCTAGCACCCTCTGTTAGAGGCTCATGAGGTATCCATTTATAATACTGACCCATTATTTGACAGCTCACTGTCCATCACTTACCCCACATATGCTAGGGCTCGAGTTAGATTGATGAACTTGCCATTCCTACAATAAAGCTTTTCGCTTTAAAATAAAACCTGACAACGTTTCAATACAGCCTTTTTGTCAGGCACTATTCACTCATACAACCGCCCCTGAAAGTAGTATGTTAAATAACTTTAATTGTCCGTAACTTTGGTGTTTTCCCTCTAGTAATCAATAGTACTGCCATCCTCACCCCTTTCTAGGCTGTCTAACAGAGATATTAGCCATCTATCATTGTAGAGAGCGAATCTCTGGGTACCAGGGATTCCCACCCACAGTGCGATAATCTACCTGCAGGAGGTACATTGTATAGATTCACCAGACCCCTACCCCTGTCACAACCCCACTACTTTAACATCCAAGATAGATGTGGCCCACAGCACAATACAGTCATTGGCTATTATGGTGTTATGGACGACTGGCAACTTTTGACCTGCAGGGAAAAATACATCTGATTGTCTCATGGTGCAGTTGCACCAATCAATGATTCAAATGGTGTATTTGATATTTACAAATAATTGTGAAGAAAAACAGATAAGAAACATTTATTTTGACAGATGGTGTGGGTGTCCTTGTCTGGTGTATAAAAGCCTGTGAAAATGGTGGCTTGCTGAGGGTATCTGTGGGCCTGTGTGACTGGGGTTGTGATATAATGTGTATACTTGTGACATTTTGAACCAATAATGCGTACATGCCTGAGTGAATGTTCTAGTAGTGGCAGCTGAGAGATGGGCTGTTAGAGAAGGGATGCACCAGTGGGTCTTCTCCTTGGCCTACTTTCCTGTTATTATTTCTACTCTCTAACTTGGGCGTGAGGCCTGCCAGGGTTCTCAACAGAGGCAGTCCTGCCCGAGTGGCGGGGTGTGGGAGTTGTGAAGGCCTCACTCCCTGTCCTTTCTACCTCTGCCTGCATGTTTGAAATCTGTTCCACCTCTTCTTGCCCCATGCATGTTGCCTAATCTAAACCTAAATCTAAGATGGGAGAAAGCTACAACCATCAAATAATAATAATACAGTCCTAGTAGAGTCTAGTCAAATAAAAAGGGCCTATACAAAAAATAAACGATTGCCAATCCTTCGTGCTATGCTACAAAACAGTGTGGGATAATGTACACAAGAAAAGAAAGAAATGTTCACAAAATGATAAGTCAGGATGTTATGGCCGGGGTCTCCCTTCCCCACGTTTTCTAGCACGGGACAAGGCGGGACTCTTGAGCACAGCACACTTCTGGGCTTCTCTGGCACAAGCGTGCAGTTCCTTTTCTCTATATCAGGGCCTTCTGTGCCCAAGTATTTCCCGATGTAAAGTCTCTTGCTTCAAATGGTCTGATATGCCAAAACCAACAAAACAAAAGTTCCTTCTGTTAATCTTCACGTCAGGTGATTATGGTTCACCCTTGGATCCCCCTCAGCCGGGCTCAGATCCTGCTCTCAATCGTCAGCCTCCCTCAAAACAATTCCGAAGGGTGATCTCATCTCGCTGGGTCACCCTGTTAACCTATAGCAAGTGCAGGCTTCCCAAAATCACAGTTCACACAGCGTTCCCCTCAGCCGGGCGCAAACAACAGTTCCACAATTCCCTTAGTCAGGTTCACACTTTCCACGGTTCACAATTTCAACATCTCATCAGAAAGCGGGGGTTCCCTTCCCCTAGCTTTCTCTTGGCATCCCTCCGTCGGGTTCACATTTGCCACAGTTCATATTGAAACAAAAGTCATTCTAGGCCCCTTGGGTTCTTCCCTTTACCTAAGTCTGGGTCTCAGCCCCCAGTCAGGCTTTCCCTTAAGCCCCCAGTCAGGGTTCGCACAGTTGGTACACACAATGTTCTAGGGTACAATAGGGTTCACCCCAATTAGCAGGCATCCCTCCGTTAGGTTCACGTCTGCCTCCACACCCTGTCAAAGACTTTCGACTGTACAAGGGGTTTGGTTTGATCCTCGTATGACCACTTTGACACCTCACGCCAGCCTCCCCTAAGTCCTCTTGGTACTTGTTGTTTCTCCTGGTTCGGGAGAGGGGGCACCAGCCAGAGACCTTCGAATGAGCACCCACGTGGCGCCAGACTCTGGTAACAGTTTCTCTCATAAAGGTTTCTAAGGGTCTCCCTCTGCCAGGCTCGGACTCCTCTTAAGGTTCCCAAAGGTCCTCCCTCTGCCGGGCTCGGATCCCTCTGCCTCTCAAAGTTTATAAAGAAGACTTCCCTCCACCGTGCTCGACTCTCCTCTCACTCCTCACAGTTTTGAAAAAGAGTGTGGGACTTCCAGTCCCAGAATGCACTGTCATGATTTTGCTCCCACTTCTCCGCTCCCCAAAACAGCATTTGGCATTGGGAGCTGTAGGAGCTAAAAGGGGACACTATTCTGAGGTCAGGGTCTCTTCTGCTGACCCTCAGAGACCTGGGTTCACCTGACTGGCCCAGGGGAGGGGTCTTGGTGTGGGTAGTGCCAGGCAACCTCAGCTGCCCCTGGACTTGCCTTCTGGGGGTACAGCTTCCTCTTGTGCTCCGGGACCCGCAACCGGCCCATAGAGTCGGGGTTTGCCCAGAAGCACTTTAAGACAAGATAGCAGCACCTGTGAGATGGATGGGGGTGCAGGTTTATACTTCAACACCAATCAATAAGGACAACTGAACGGTTTGGCAAAGGGAGTCCGTTTAATGACAAGTACAAAAAATGGGGAGTCATGAATATCAGCAATGGTGCGATCTTCCTTTTCGCTTCAACTCCAATGAACTTCATAAAAATCCTAGCATTTATACTAAAAACTCATCATCCTTGACATTTATACTAAAAACTCATCATCCTTGACATGTAACACTCAAAAGTTGACATGCAATTCTATTGGTTCGGAAAAGTTAACTTTACTATCGGTATTATATCTGTATATGGTAACGGAGTGAGGGGATTGGGTAAACATTGTCAGGTGGGCCTCTAAGCCCTTCCTTCAAAAATGACTACTGCAGATGTCACTAAAAGTACGACATCCCATTGGTTCTACTAACTATAGGACCCTAGATTACTTGGTCCACTGTTATTGGGTTGGCACCAACCCCAGGCATACTTTTTCACCCTGCTTAGCAGCACGCAGAATGGTCAGCCAGGTGCAGGGTGCCCCTCAACTCACCCGGCCTTCCTCCAATCAATCATCACTTTAGTTGCTATGTGTCAATTATTTCGCTGTGGTTGGCCTCGATACTGCATCTTCTTCCTAGATATTTTCTCCTGGTTTACAGCCATGCGTAGTTGTGGGGGTCTTGCTCTGTTCGTTCGGCTGGTCACGTGATACAGACACCGTGGATTTGCCTTTTCCTCAACAATTTGTGTATTTGATTTCATGTTCACCCACCACCTGCCTTCGCCTTCTTATCTCGCCCCTTCAAAGCAGTATATTCTGGTCCTTGCTTCAGTTAATTGTAGCTACTGTTCGTTCATTTTGATGGATACGACATTGGTTCCCTAGGCACGAGTTGTCTCTGCTGAGTTTCATTTCTGCTGCTCAGCTCCTGATGCCGTTCAATGTGAAACCTTTCTCGAATGGCCTTAGTAGTTTTTGTTGATTCTGCTTATTGTGCACAGTGGAAGTATACTTCATATAAAGTGCTTTATTTGAGGTAGATATGTATATGGCGCTTGCCGCACTATCCCTCTACTAAGCATAGCAAGCCGCTCAATTCTCTTAGCTTTCTTGCGGTTCCAAGCATATGTACATGTGTAAACTAGTAAAATATCCTTGCCATGCTTACAGCTGAAGCTTTTTTCATTTGACATTGCCTTCACACTCTAAGTTCTCGATATCCTTTTTCATGGTGTTTCGTCTCTTTATGTCATTCTCTGGTCGTCATTTCTTCTATAGGTGAGTCAGTCCGGGTTCTCGTGACGTCCCCATTAGGACCTTTTTGGTTTATTCAGGGACTGTACTCAGGTGATCTTCGGTTCGTCTCATTTGTTGATATGGCTTCCCCAATGAGTACCTTACTGTCCATGGTTTTCTTAGTGCTGGTACTTCAATAGGCATTGTTCTTCTGATAGGTACTGGACAGAGCCCCACCGCGGCTCTCTGGTGGTTTATTTGCTGATCATACATCACATATCTCTGTGTGAATGTTCCTGGTACTCCAAAATGAACGGTTGGAGTGCAGGCTGTATTTGAGACTTCCCCTACACTCCCCTCCGCCCCCTCTGGGCGATTCATCGACCACTTTCACCTCCTTCTTTAGCTCCTCTGTATTCACCTTCACTTCATCACCTGGGCCCATTCCTTCTTCATCTTCCGGGTCTATACATGATGGCCTGAAGAACTGTCTCTTTGGAGTCCATATTTTTATGACTCCTTTTAAACTTCCCGCTGTTCTCACGTGTTCGTCTTTATTCCATGTCATCAGTTGACACTGTGCATTTGGGCTGCAGTAAACCCATCTTCCCACATAATTTCTATGCTTCTTGGGATATAGAAACCTTGTTCCTTCTGGTGCATGAATGTTGGCTTTCACAACATTTCTCTTCGTCAGTCAAGTCTTTGGGCTTCCATCCTGGCTCGACATCAATCATGATCTTCATCCCTATGGCATTTTTCGCAGTTTTCTGGCACTGGGAGATTATTATCTTGATAACACAGAATCCTAGCAGTATCATCACTAACAGGGCTTCTAGAAACTTAAATGTATCTGCCATCCATTGTGGAACCCATGAGAATAGTGATCCAAACCAACTGTCATCAACATCGTCCGTTTCATCAATCATCTGGTTCTGCAGTTTTGTCAGCATACCTATGGCTTCTGTTAGAGTTCCAGTTTCCTCATCGTGAGAAGGTATAAATGTGCAACATGATTCTCCGATTTTTGCACAAGCTCCTCCATCCATGGCTGTGATCATGTCAAGCACTTATCTATTTTGGAGAGTTATCAGTCGGACTGCTCTTAACTCTTCCTTGATCGCGTTGATTCCTTTTTATGGTTGTGTTGATGGTCTGCAGTAACTCACATCTGGTTATCTGCAACCATTTAGCATTTGCTCCAACTTGAAATCTTGGCATGGAAATTGTTGTGAACACTGATGAGGTGAGGCTAAACAGCCTGTGTTCATATGGGATTGCATGAAAGGCTTCTTCTGATTTAGCAGAGAAGTAATTCTCCCTTTCCATTCGGGTCAACAGTTCCACAGATCTCCTTTTCCTCAGGTGTGCATCTGCTTTTGGGAAACTGTCAATTTTCAGGTCAAACTTTCATGTTTGTTCTATTTGTGAGCTGTAGAACTTAAGCGATTATCTCTCCTTGTCAGACCACTGGATTTGTCTATTAGTTCTGGATACAGTTTTCTTGTTTAGGCTATGGGGAGTGTCAAAACCAAGCAATAATTCAACAAGTCTCTTTACTGTGCATGTTCAAAATGTATCAGTTCCCAGTCTACGCCTCTGATCTGCTTCATTCCCAAAGACATGCTGTGTCCTTGTCAGTACAAAAAGAAAACTAAAACAAATGAAATCTTAGAAACTGCTCTCTCGATCTGTCCCCCGGCGGAAAGTTTAAAATCTTCTCAAATAGTTCTGCTGATGGTTAGAAAGTTCGATTTGCATCACAATTCCATGCAGGAGCATGCCCATCTGTGCAGAATTTGCTGGGTCTCTAATGTATGTGAGGACATCATCGATTGGTCTCCCCACAAGCTCTGGAAAATGCTCGATTAAGCGGAAGAACACGTTGCTTGCCAACCTGCTGTCTTCTGGTGACAGGGACATTTGCCCTGTCTTTGCTGGAATTTGGGACTGTTTGCTTTTACCTTCCCTGTGAACAGTGTCTGCAATTTCCGTTTGCGTGGAGAGCCACTTGTATAACTATGCTATTTAGGATGATGCTCAGACGTTCTGCATTTTCTGGATCTCGAAGAAAAGTTAGTACATCTGTCGTTCTCCCGACAGGTTCTGGACACTCTTCGATTAGGCGAAAGAGCAATACATTAATAAGCTCATTGGCTTCCTTCTCCACTTGGGACATTTGGTTTTTCCTCGCTGTACTCAGGAAGTAGGAGGAACTGCTCGGCAATCACAGTGAGCAATCTCCTTACAGTATTTTCGCTTTCAGGATCTTGAAGAAAGTCTTTGACACTGGTGAGCCTCCCCACCACTGACGGGTACGATCTTAGCACTAGATCGAAGTATGTCATTACATCTTTGGTGATGTCGCTACTGTGGGACACCAGAAGTGATTCCGAACAATGTTATCTTCCAGCTTACGTGTCCTCGATCAAAATATTGCATGTGCTCTTTTCCTTATTAAGGCTTCAGTGTGCCTCAGGTCAAAGTTCAAGTTCGGAAGGCTATGTTGTGGTTTATAAATGCAATTTTCTTCTTTACCCTGCAACTAGGATGCACAGTGTGTCTGTTTTTTTGACCCTACCCTCTTTTTTGCTCAGAGGAATGTCCAAAGTAAAACAACAACTTTTGTACAATAGCTCTTTGTCTCTGCTTTGCGGCTGCTCATGCGTCCTTCTTCTTCGTCATGGATCTCGTCTGCACGTGCTGTGGTTCTTCCCCGTCGTCTGCCTTCTCTTAGCGCTGGGGTGCAAGCAGGGGGCCTTCTCCAATGTATGGCTTAACGTCGCCCAAAAAGATCCAAGCTCCTCTTCCTTGTAGTTTTACTGCAGAGGGAGTGCAGTCTTCCACTGTAAAGGGACCGTTAAACCTTGGCTCATCCCACCTTTTCCTCATATGGTTTTTTACCAACACAGTGTCTCCAGGGAAAACGGATGGAACTCAAAGTCCTCGAGCTGTGCCTTCAGTAATATCTCCTTCTGTGTTCCGTGCTGCCCTGCACCCTTTTCGTCGTCGCTGCAGCTGGCCTGAAATTACAGTAAGACAAGATGTCATGCAGTTCAAGTAATTTTTCATTTCGGACCCTAAGATTTCTCCTGTTGACTGGGCATCACATCTAGCTCTGTCTCGGGGTGTCAGTGGAGTGCGCATTCTTCTTCCTGTGGCTAATTCGTGCGGCGTAAGATGATGGTCGGAACCGGGTTGATTCCGGAGTGCATACAATGCCAAAGGAAGGCAATGCAACCATCCCTTTCTTAGAGTAAGCTTCAACTTGGCTATCCTTTCCTTTAATAAGCCTTATACCAAGCAACAAGTTGATCTACTCGATTCGTTTACAAAGTGGGTCCCGTTATCTGATCTCATGACTTCGCATACCCCCCACTTGGGAAATACCTCCCTCACTAGAAATATGGCTGCACGGGTAGAGTCTGGGTGTGTACAGGGACCTGCTTCTATCCATCTAGGGAATGGACATACCACACCAATTAAATACCTATACCTGTTACATATTTGAATCATATTGACATGCAAGTGTTGAAAAGGTCCGTTAGGCCTTGCGATGACTCCTCTAATAAACTTCAATGTGTGCCCAGCTGTGAACTGTTGGGAAATGATAGTTCACTAGAAAAAGTGCAACATGCTCTGCTAAGTTCGGTATGAACCAGTCTTCCGCAAGCGTTACCGCTAAATTCTCTTGTCATGTGTGCTGGGTAGTGTAACTGTTCCAGCACTAACTTTAACAGGGCTATAGGCATTACTGGTTTACCAGTGCTGTCTTGTCGCCACAAGCTGTCCGAGGGGTTTAAAGAACACTCTTGCCGCTTCCATACATTTTTTTCCTCCTTTGGTGCCTCTCCTTGGAGTTCCATTAACTGTGCCTGTCCCATATTGTTGTAACTTTCAGGTGTACTTCATGCAACGCTCATTCTCTCATTAGTGTTAATAACTTCCATATCCATGATCGTCTCATTCTTGGATGCCATGCGTTTGGCTGGCTTCCGTGTCTGCTGCTTGATTTGCTCGTGAGATAAAATCTGTCCCCTTCGTGTGGGCGGCGCATTTCACAACCGCTATGCCCACTGGGAGCTGTAGTGCCTTAATCAGTCTGTCTAACAAGGCTGCATGCTGTACTGGTGTGCCATCCGCTCGGAGATAGCCCCTCCTTTTCCAGCGCGCTAAGCCTGCGTGCTCTGTTGACGTAACTTAGGCGGAGTCACTGTACACCGTTACTTCCTGGTCCGCGTGATTCTCATTCATGAGTATCAACGCCAATAATTCTGCAGCTTGTGCTGAATAATGAGACGGTATTCATGCACTGAGAAGCACACGAAACGTTCTGTTTGCTGTGTGCTTCATTACAGCAACGCCTGTATATCTTTGTCCATCGTTTTGATCGATTCTCGAAGAACCGTCAATGAAAATTTCTCCTCCTGCCAGTGCATTCTCTTTCACCCTGGGAATTTCATCATAGAATTCTTCATAATTCGCACAGTCATGTATTGGATCTCCTTCAGTGACTGGTTCTGCTATGAACATAGCTGGGTTCACTATTTTGCATCAAACTATATCCCTGCCCGCCCACCCCCCCCTCTGATTGGCTGTGTGCCTGCCTCCCCTCTGGCCTCCTCGACGGCCGTTCCCCACGCTCGCTTCTTTTCTCCAGCTGAGCGTGGAGAGCGGTCGCCGGTGGCCTGAGGGGATCAGCAGGCCTGGAAAGCCCTGCCTGGGCCTATGTGAGTGTTTCTGTGCTTTTTTTTTAAAAAAAGGAAAAAGAAAGTTGAATTTTTTTTCCCTCGCGCTCCTAGCGCGGTGTTTGACCTGCTCCTGCTCCCCCCCTCCCACTTCCTGGTCTTCCCCTCCCTCCCCGCCTCCCTGCCCGCCCACACCCCCCCCTTCCTCTCCCTCTGCCTATAACCTCCCCCCTCCTGGGCAGCCCTCTGCCCGGCAGCCCCCGCGGCTAAGGGCCCCAGGCCAAGGGCGACTCCTACAGTGCGGCTCCCTGTGTGTCTGCAGGTGTCCGCAGGGGACGCCAGGTGCCAGTTCCTCCGCTCTCTGGCCGACCCCTCCTCACCTTGCACACCTCATCCGCACGAGGCCTCGCCCCCTTATTCCAATTGTTTGGTAAACTATGGTGCTTTTTTCTCCCCTCGCAGGATTCTCAAACTTAGGTGGCCCTGACCTACTAAGCATTACTGTTTGCCCTGCATTGTGTTCAACTAGGGTGCTTTTTCTCCCCTCGCAGGATTCTCAAACCTAGGTGGCCCTGACCTACTAAGCATTACTGTTTGCTCTGCATTGTGTTCAACTAGGGTGCTTTTTCTCCCCTCGCAGGATTCTCAAACTTAGGTGGCCCTGACCTACTAAGCATTACTGTTTGCCCTGCATTGTGTTCAACTAGGGTGCTTTTTCTCCCCTCGCAGGATTCTCAAACTTAGGTGGCCCTGACCTACTAAGCATTACTGTTTGCTCTGCATTGTAGTAAGCTAGTGCCCTCCACTCACTTCCTGTCTGCATACTCGTGTCGTCCGCCTCCCCTCTTACTCCATGGTGCTCTCTATCTCGCCTATCTACTCTAACTGCTTCTCCATTGACTATCCTGCTCTCCTCACTAAATCCGGTAGGAAAAAGTTTAAAAAGGACATCCTGGTCTCCAACCCAGGCCTCCCTATCGCTGACACCTACACGAGCGCCTGCTCCAAGGAAACTCTCACTGACATTCTCTTTTTCGTGCCTTCACCTGAACTATGGACCCTTCACATGGTCGCTGTGCTCTCTCCTTTCTCCACCTCTCCCATTAATGGTGGCACCCGTTGGGATGTCCTCTTGGCCCCTTTCCACTCCTCTAAAGCCATCATTAATGTCTATGCTAACGGGACCGTCTTGGTCCAAGGCCCTCAGGCCAACCTTCACCTCTTTGATAGACGCTTCCCATGCCTCGTCAACTTCCTCTCCGCTCCCGCTGTCCCCCCTCCTCTGTCCTCGGCTACCTTGCCTCTCCCCTCCCTCCCTGCCCCTTCTCTTGCTCCCTCTTCAACTCCTTCTCCAACACCTCCGCAGGGCGTACCTCTGATCTGTACCCCTCCCCGGAAGTTTTTCAAGGGTGGCAACCTTCTCCACATTGCCACTCTAAATTCTCGCTCTGCCATCAAGCACTCCTCTGATATCTGTCGCCTTCTTGAGGAACTGGACCTCGACGTCCTCGGTCTCACTGAGACTTGGTTCACTGCCAGCTCTGCCACCAGCTTCGACACACTCCTACCTGATGGCTACAAGATCCTCTCCGTGCCCAGGCCTAACCGTTCAGGGGGTGGTGTTGCCCTTATCTTCCCTGAGTGGATTCCTGCCACTGTCACTCCTACGCAGACCTACTCCTCTTTTGAATGTCTTGTCTGCCGACTCTCTCTCTCTCCTAGCCATTCCCTTACCGTGGCCACTATCTATCGGCCACCTGGTCAAATTTCCTCCTTCCTCTCTGAGTGGGCTGACCTCTCCTCCTCACTCCTGTCCTCAACCACCCAACTCCTCTTTCTCGGTGACTTCAACATCCACCTCGATGCCTCCTGTCCTCCCACTGGTCTCTTTCGCGAACTCTGCAACTCTCTCTCACTCTCTATTCTCCCGTCTGGGCCTACTCACTCTGCAGGGCACACTCTTGATGCTCTGATCTCTTCTGACCTTCCCCTCTCCCTCCCTCTCTCCACTCCTCTCTCCTGGAGCGATCACTTTCTCCTATCCTCCTACCTCTCCCTCCCTAACCTACAGGCAAAGCCACCCTCTTCACTGCCTCCCACCTTCTCGGTCATCCGACCCATGAAGCGCGTGTCAGTTGAGGCTTTCGCTGCTACCTTCTCGCCCCCTTCTCCCCCCTCGGCTGACTCCCACCCTGACACAGCCCTCTCCATGCTCTATTCCTCTATATCTGATACTCTCGATATCCTTGCCCCCGTCATGAGAATCCGCCTGAAGCCCAAAGCCAAATGTAACTCCTGGTATGACTCGGATCTCGTCACCCTAAAACGCAAGTGCAGGGTGGCAGAGAGGAAATGGCGTGCTTCATGTTCATCCTCTGACAAACTGGCCTGCCGCCTGCTCCAAAGGCAATACCGGCTCTCCGTTCTCACCAAGAAGAGAGCCCTTATCCAAGCCCGCATCTCTGAGGCATCTAACAACTCGGCCGAACTCTTTAAAATCTGCAAGGAGCTGGCCAACCCTGCTGCAGTCTCTACCTCTCCTGTCCCCTCCCAGGCCCTTTGCACTGCACTGGCCTCGCACTTCATCTCAAAAACTCAGGACATCCTGTCCTCGCTCTCCTCCTCTCACCTCCCTCCCTCTCTTCCCGGCTCTTCCTCTTGCTCTCTTGCAGCCGCCCCTCCGCCCTCCTTCTCTGCTTTTCCACCTTTTTCTGCTGATGAGGTTTCCAGACAAGTCCGATCTATGAAAGCCTCGTCTAAACAGGTTCACCCCTGTTCCTCCAAAACCATCAAGGACCACATCGACTCCCCGGCTCCTGCCCTGGCTGACTTTTGCAACCACTCATTCGCCTCTGGAGTCTTCCCATCCCCCCTCAAGCACTCCCTTGTGCACCCCCTCCTCAAGAAACCCTCTTCCGACCCCTCCTGCCCGGCCAACTATCGCCCAATCTCCATTACTCCCTTCCTGGGCAAGCTCCTGGAGAAACTGGCCATCTCCCAGCTTAACCTCCATGCTGAATATGTTGGTAACCTTCATGACCATCAATCCGGCTTCAGAGCGGCCAGAAGCACGGAAACTGCTCTCCTGAACATCCGTGAGGACCTGCTCCTGAACCTCGATTCCAACACTCCCTGTGTTCTCATTCTGCTCGATCTCTCCTCTGCCTTTGACACTGTCAACCATTCCATCCTGCTCAACCGTCTCCGTGATAACCTGGGTATCACTGGTCAGGCTCTGGCATGGCTGACCTCTTTCCTTTCCGGTCGACCCTCCCAGGTCCAAATGGGCTCCTTCCTCTCCGACATCTTTTTCTCCACCTGTGGTGTCCCCCAGGGATCCAACCTCTCTCCCTGGCTTTTCAACCAGTATCTGGCACTCCTTGCCCACCGCATCGCCGCTCTCTGCCCCCACTTCCAGTGCTATGCGGACGATACCCAGCTCATTTTCAGGCTACCCTCGGCCTCCTCCTCTTCTTCCCTCATCTCCGACTGTCTGTCTGCTATCCAGGAATGGTGTGCCGCCAATGACCTCTGCCTTAACGCCAGTAAGACTGAGATTCTACTCATCTGCACACCCACTCCCTCCTTCCCTGCAGCTCTCTGGCCGGCCTCCCTTGGCCCCCTTCCTGCCCCTACCTGCAAGGCTAAAAACCTTGGGGTCATCTTCGACTCCACACTCTCCTTCTCTCCTCATATATCTGACGTCTCTAAGAAGTCACACTACCAGCTGCACCTCCTCAGAGGTATTCTTCCCTTCCTCTCCTTCCCCCAGAAGCTCACTGTCTCCCGAGCCCTGGTTCTCTCAAGGCTGGATTACTGTAACAGCCTCTATCTTAATCTGCCTGCCTCCACTCTCCGCCCTCTGCAACTTATCCAGAACAGAACTGCGAGACTTGTCCTTGGCCTCAAGCCCAGGGACCGTATCTCTACAGGACTGAAATCTCTTCACTGGCTCCCAGTGGCTGCGAGGATTAAGTTCAAAACCCTCTGCATTGTCCACAAGGCCTTCTGGGGCCTGGGGCCTAAATACCTTCAACTCTCTCTTCCTAAATATCTTCCTTCACGAGCCCTTCGCTCATCCGTCTCCAACTCCCTCATGGTCAGCCGCTTCTCGAAGCAACGAGCTGGGGGTAGATCTCTCTCCCTCTGGAACAGCCTTCCTGCCTCCCTGAAACTTGAGGAGAACCATCTCCGGTTCCGGAAGCACCTCAAAACCTTCCTCTTCGCTTCTGCCTTCTCTCTCCCTCTCCCCTGCTAAACCTGCCTAACTCCCCACTGAAATTCTGCACTAAACCTGCATCTTGGCCACTCTCAGCGACCTCGGTCCAGGGCCCAGCCACTCTCCACTTGCACTGCCTCCCTGGCTCCCCCTGCACTGTGGGACTGTCACTGTATCCCTACAGCCCCCTTCCTAGCACTTGCTCTGCACTTACCTCGCACTTGCCACCAGCTGGCCATTTTATTTATTATTTATTATTTTATTAGGCTACTTACCGTGTACTGCACTTTCCCCCCCACCTCCTCCCCCTGCACTTTCCCCTTTTCCCCTTACCTCTGCACTTGCCCGATCTGAATGACACCTGGCCTAGTAGGATCGTTTGTCTGTCTTCCCCTTGTTTCCCTCCCTCCCTGCCTCGTCGCGCCTTGAAACACTTGTGTATAGGCGCGTTACAAATACCATATCATATCATATCATATATCATTGAGCAATTCAATATGATCACTTCATAAGCAGAAGCTCTCTGAGATGTCAAGGTGCCTTTAGGCTTCTCTAGTATAGCAAATAGCGAGTGCTCGACGTATAATGTCATTGAGCATCCCATTACAATGGTAGTAGCCTTCTTGATGGTGAACGCTGCGGCAGCTAAACTTTATTTGCACAGGAAATGGCCTTTCATCACTGGGTCCATATTTTCACTATAGTATGCTAGCGGCTTGTACCCCAACGTGGTTCTCTGTGTGATTACTACTGTCATAATGCTGCCATTAGTGTGTGAGAACAGGTAAAATTCCTCTGCATAATTGGGGGTCCCTAAAACTGGTGCCGTGCAAATGGCTCTTTTGAATCCTTCCTCCATGGTCTGACCATTCAATCTTTTCTTTTGTCACTTGTGCCTTCTTTAGGGCCTAAAGCAATGGCTTGGTGTAGGAGCTGTAGACGAAGACCAATGCCCTGACATAATTGCAAAGGCCTAAAAAGCTCAGCATCTGCTTTGCCGTGTGTGGCTTGGCTGTGTTTAGCATGGCTTGAGTTCTTTCTGGCGTAACTCTTTTCCCTTCATGAGTGATCAGCTGACCTATGTAAAGTACTTCTCGATTACAATACTGTAACTTCTCTTTGTCAACCTTGTATCCTTTCTCAGCCAATGTTGTCAATAGCTGGACAGAATCATGTCTGCATTGCTCTTCTGTTGTGCTACAAATTAATATTTCGTCCACATATTGCAAGACAACACTCTCTAATGTAATATTGCTTAAGTCCATCTGCAGGACTCTGTTAAAAATAGAAGGAGACTCACAGTACCCCTGGGGGAACCTCGTGCTTTTCAGACGCATCTGTCTGAACGTGAATGATGTTAGATCTTGTGAGTCACGGTGCAACGGGATTGAGAAAAATGCATTTTTCAAGTCAATCACCGTGAAATATTTTGCCTCAACAGGTATATTAAATAGAATTGTAGCCGGGTTTGGGACTAAAGGGAACTCGGCCTCAACAATATCATTTATCTGCCTTAGATCTTGAATTAGCCTCCACGAACCCCCTTTTGATTTTTTGAAAGGGTAAACCACGGTATTGAATGACGACTCTGATGTCACTAAAATGCCTTGCTCCATCATAGCTGAAATTGTCTTAAAAATTCCTTCATCTCCTTCTCTGGACATGGGATATTGTTGTGCTTTCGGTAGAATTGCTCCTGGCTTCAGTTTAATCTTTACTTCTCTGACTCCTTTCAATAGGCCTACATCATAGAGTCCTGTGGTCCACACTGAAACAGGCACCTGTGCCATGTCATTCTCGAAATATTCGGGGCGGTTCTGTACTAACATCATTTTCTGAGGCACTTCTCTTTTGATCATTTTCACTCAAAAGGGAGGCTCACCTCCACTGTTGTTTCTCCTTCGTTTGCTTGTTCATCAAACAGATCGTCATCAGTGACGTCAGTCAATCTATACTCCTCTTCAATGGCGAGTTACTGTGCACCATTGTCGGCCTTCATCATCATGACCATCGATCAAAACCACTTTCCCTCGTATTGCAGCTGTGTGTATCGCCAAGGGAAATACCTCTCCTCGTGCATAGGTATTCTCGGCCTGAACAAAAATTCATCTGCGGTCCTCATAGTTTCCTCAGCAAGGCCTGGCAGCCCTGCCATTAGCATGCGCATTCCGTACGCAAATATTTTTGGCTCTAATGGAAGGGCTCTCATGGCTGTGTGTCCTGCGTATGGCCTAATCATTTCACATACGTTTCAATAGTGCATTCCTGGAGTTGAGCATACTATGCCCTCCTCCGTGAACGAGATTTTCATATTTAGTTTTGTCATTAGATCTCCACCAAAAATGTTTACTGGGGTTTGTTGTGAATATAATAGAGGTACACATCTCACATTCTCCTATAGAGACTGGAAGTGCGTTTGTAAAGGGAACACGACTTGCAGCTCCTGTGAAACTCTGAGTATTTATGGCATCGCCGGACAAGGAAAACTTGCCTTCACGTATACACAAACATGTTGCACCCGTGTCAACTAAGAAGGAATATTCTTTATCTCCTATAACAGCATCCACCCTTGGTTCCCTGTGAGAGTCTGGTGTAACTGATAGGATAGAACACATCAGGGTTCCCAGTGAGCTGTCCTAGTCCATATATAATATATATAATGGACTTCCCCCATTGCCGGTTTTACTCCTCATACCAGGGTTCACGGTCTGCCCTGTGCTCACTGTCTGTGACAGTTGCATAGGTGCCTGTTGGGACTGTCCTTGTGGAAAACTCACCAAAGTCTGAGGCTGTAAGCCTTGTTGTGCTCCTGGCACCTGTTGCACTGTGTGATTTTTTTTTTTTTTTTTTTTTTTTTTTTTTTTGCAACTCCCTGCTGTAAGAATCCAGGTGGAATCGCCGTACCTGCTCCTATCCCTTGGACGTTCGGCATCATGCCTTGGTTCCTGCATGTGCACGCTAAATGCCCTGTCATCCCACACAACCAACATACTGGCGGTGGTCTGATCACTTGCCCATTAGACATATCTTGATTGCCATTTTGCATATTTTGAAAACCCCCTTGATTATTCTGGAAACCTCCCCGATTGCTCTGCCATCCTCTCCCTCGAAATCCTCTTCCCCTCGGGTAAAACCCAGTATTGCTCTGATTATTCTGCTGTGGATTATTAACTTGTGGCATGCTCGACTCAGCATATTTTGACAATTTCTTCTGCACTAATTTTGCCTCTTCACCCTTTCGTGCAGCTTCCTTTTTGCAATTCTTTTCTTGCAGCAGTCTGCAATAGTGTGCGATGGTCAACTGTATTTCTGACCATGGCTTGGCCTCGATTCCCACCAATTTCTTAAGCTGTTTCTGCACTGGTTCTGGCAGCCCTTGACACAATATATGGTAGAACACGGGTATAGATTCCCCCCAAGATTCACGAATCTCGAGTACCCAGGCGACTTGAAAATTCGGTATATAAATCAATGGGTCTTCCGACTCCTTCATTTTACGTGTCATGATAGCTCCCATGTCGGAATTATCTGGGTATAGTACTCGTAGTGCTTTCCATACCGCGGCTCTGTAATTGTTAAATGGAGCTCCGTCATGCACGGTATTAACTGTGGTCACACCAGGGTAACCCGCCCATGTCCACACATCGTCTGCCCTGTCACCAAGTATGGCGATTAAGAGACCTTTGATATCCCCGATAGCTAACGTGTTCCCTCCCGTCATTTTTTCAAGCTTGTGTATCCTTTTCCCGGCTCCCAATGTTAACATTGGAATATTTTTTTTCAGGTTTTCTCGATCCATGTGTGGCCATGGAATATATTGTGGTCTTGCTCCACCTCTTTTCAAGCAACGGAAATTGGTACGCGCAGTCCTCTCCCTCCTCTCTCATTGATCTTCTGTCTATTGCAGGCGTAATATTCCTGCATCGCCATCTACCAGGCAATGACCTTAGTCGGCTCATGTAGGTTGATGGCGACACCCCCCCTCTGACCGTGAGATACTTCTTCGATCTAACTGTGTGGCAAATTCTGATGCCCTTGGTGTAGATCCCCCTAGAGTCTGACCATCTCTCCTGAGACACTCTTTTCGCGTCTTCTCTCCTTCTCTGTTTCTTCACCTTCCTCTCTTTCGGTGTCAGACATTGTCTGCCCCAACTTGTGCAACTTCTTGCACCCTCTTTGCTCCTGCTTATTTCTAATCTATCTAGGGACAGTTCTCTATTCCCACTGCTTCGGAAGACATCCTCAGTGTCATAAAGCTGGGTGCTCTCCAGGCGCTCGTTTTCCCCCCTCCCCTTGGGGTACTTGTTCTAGCCCCATTTTATCATATATCCTATCGATCGTTTCTCTGATGCTTCTGGTGTCAAAGGCATCCTCAATATTTGTTCTAGATGTGCCTGGTAGTGAATCGTACTCAGGAAATAATTCTTCTATGTCTTCCCAGTCTACTACTGGATCAGGTTTTTTTACCTCCCTTTCCAGATATTCAAGATCGCGTGCTCTCTGTCTTCGCTTACGTTCTATATCGTCATCGTACTCTCTGCACTTACTAACTTCCTCTCTGACCCTATCTTGCTCCTTTTTCTTTTCGTCCCTACGTTCGGTTGCCCTTCGGATCTCCTCATCCCTTCTTCTCTTTATTCTTTTCTCTCGAATCATTTGTTCTTCCTCTAACCTTCGCTGCTCCGGTCTGTCTTTTTCAGTAGCTGCTTTCTGTTTGTGATCGCGTTGCCTTTCTTGATCTTCGCGATATAACTGTTCTTGTCTCTGTCTATCTCTTTTCTTTATTCTTTCGTCTCTCAATCCTTTCTTTTTCCCTCTTTCCTCTGTACATCGTCGAACTTCTCCTTTTGTTTCGCGTCATCAATGCCCTTGCCATCAAGTTTCTATAAAATCTGCCCTCCTATCCATTCGTCCTGTGCAAGTGCTATCTCATCAGTTCTATCCTTGCTTCCTTTCCATCTTTTTCCTTCTTTCTCCTTGTCGAGAGATGTACTTGCATGTGTCTGATCTCTTCTCTCGTCATCGTGTCCCTCCTTGTCCCTCAGGACTTTGGAGGTGATATCTCTATCTTTACCCGGATTTTCGTCACTACTTTACATAGGTGACTCATATGCTGGGTTGCTATACCCTGTGGCTGGTTTCAATTTTCTCAGCGGGTATAACCCTTCGTCCTTACTGTTCTCAATCTTTTTTTCAGCGGGGGCAGGTGGTGCCATGGGTGTCTCACCCTCCTCTCTGCATACATTAAGTATACAGTCTGATGGTGGTTCCTCGTCATTGTTTTGTTGATACATTTTCCACAATTCTAGACTAGCTAGGCGTTTGGCTAACTTTTTGCCCGTGTATGTGGCGTGCAAGTATGTAATCATATGTTGCAAAACTGCTTTAGATAAGGACCCACCCCGTGGCCATGGGGTAAACATTTTGTGGATGGTTCCTTTATCCCATTCTGCACTGTAGTTTTTCAGCTTAGGTGCATGTTTCGGCAACTGTTTGCACATGTGTGCTAATGGAGTTATGTCTTCCATGCTTAAATCTGTTCCCTTTCCCTTTTAATATAGACTGGTCAATGCCTTACGTGACTTAAACAATTCCAACAATATGAGCGAGCACCAACCACCGCAAGCTCCAATCCTGATTTTTCTACAAAATGTTATATCTTCTCTTTTACTCAATAAACATCAGGTTACCCTCTACAACATGCCAAATATCCAATCGCACAGTTTTTATGCTAGTTCCTCGAAGGAAAACTTTACGTCCTATGACGTCACAACAATCAACACATAAGACAGACGTTAACAGACTAGATGAACTCCAGCTGGTCACATGTATCTCTGCCTCTAAAATTACCCCGACATGGAGTTTAAAGGTATCCCTTTAACAGTGCCTTTAATTGCTGTGGTGGCCTTTTCGTTCCCCTTTATTTGGGACAAGTTTCTTCTAGACGGTTGTATAAAAGCGTAGGAATAAGGCGGATCCTCTCTCTTCTCGGGTGTCCTCCCCGGTAACCTCTCTCTTCTCGGGTGTCCTCCCCGGTATCTTCCCTTCGTTTACTTTTTATTCTCGAGTCATTATTCCCCTTCCATATATATATATATATATATATATATATATTCTTCTCTACTTCTGACTATATATTGTTTTTTCCCGCCTCCCTCCGTTACCTTTACCCTCACTTGTTCTAAGGCATGCACTTTTGCCAAAGCATTAGTCTTTTTCACTCACCGTTCACATGTTTCCTCTCTGGATCCTCGGGATCACTGCCTTCGTCACCACCTTCTCTGGCCGTTCTCCCGGTCAGCTGCCCGTAGGAGTGGAAAGGGGTTATGTGGGGAACACGGGTCCCTTCAGTCCTCGTTCTGCAGATTTTATTTTTACTGTCTACGGGGTGCTTCACGGTCTACTCAGCCGAATGGCAAAGGACTTGTGATATTACCGAGAACCTAGAGTTACTTTGTCGACGGTCAAGGGGTGTCTTATTCTAAGCGTTAATCGATAACCATCAATCTCTGCTACCAAGTGTGCTCCGGGACCCCCAACCGGCCCATAGAGTCAGGGTTTGACCAGAAGCACTTTAAGACAAGATAGCAGCACCTGTGAGATGGATGGGGGTGCAGGTTTATACTTCAACACCAATCAATAAGGACAACTGAACGGTTTGGCAAAGGGAGTCCGTTTAATGACAAGTACAAAAAACGGGGAGTCATGAATATCAGCAATGGTGCGGTATTCCTTCTCGCTTGAACTCCAATGAACTTCATAAAAATCCTAGCATTTATACTCAAAACTCATCAAAAGTTGACATGCAATTCTATTGGTTCGGAAAAGGTAACTTTACTATAGGTATTATATCTGTATATGGTAACGGTGTGAGGGGATTGGGAAAACACTGTCAGGTGGGCATCTAAGCCCTTCCTTCAAAAATGACTACTGCAGGCGTCACTAAAAGTACGACGTCCCATTGGTTCTACTAACTAAAGGACCCTAGATTACTTGGTCCACTGTGATTGGGTTGGCACCAACCCCATGCATACTTTTCACTTTGCTTAGCAGCACACAGAATGGTCGGCCAGGTGCAGGGTGCCCCTCAACTCACCCGCCTTCCTCCAATCAATCATCACTTTAAGTGGCTATGTGTCAATTATTTCGCTGTGGTTGGCCTCAAGACTGCATTTTCTGCCTAGATATCTTCTCATGGCTTACAGCCATGTGTAGGTGTGGGGGTCTTGCTCTGTTCGTTTGGCTGGTCATGTGATACAGACACTGTGGATTTGCCTTTTCCTCAACAATTCGTGTATTTGATTTCATGTTCACCCACCACCTGCCTTCGCCGTCTTATCTCGCCTCTTCAAAGCAGTATATTCTGGTCCTTGCTTCGCACGAGTTGCCCCTGCTGAATTTTGTTTCTGCCGCTCAGCTCCTGATGTCGTTGAATGTAAAATCTTTCCCGAATGGCCTTAGTAATTTTTGTTGATTCTGCTTTTTGTGCACAGTGGAAGTATATACTTCATGTAAAGTGCTTTATTTGAGGTACATATGTTTATGGCCCTTGCCGCACTATCCCTCTACTAAGGATAGCAAGCCACACGATTCTCTTAGCTTTCTTGCGGTTCCAAGCATATGTACACATGTAAACTGGTCAAATATCCTTGCCATGCTTACAGATGAATCTTCTTTCATTTGACATCGCCTTCACACTCTAAGGTCGCGATATCCTTTTTCATGGCGTTTCGTCTCTTTGTCATTCTCTGGTCGTCATTTCTTCTATAGGTGAGTCAGTCCGGGTTCTCGTGATGTCACCATTCGTCATCCATTAGGACCTTTTAGGTTTCTTCAGGGACTGTACTCGGGTGATCTTCGGTTCATCTCATTTGTTGATATGGCTTCCTCAATGGGTACCTTACTGTCCATGGTTTCCTTGGTACTGGTACTTCAATAGGCATCGTTCTTCTGATAGGTACAGGACAGAGCCCCACAGCGGCTCTCTGCTGGTTTCTTTGCTGATCATACGTCACATATCTCGTGTGAACTTTCCTGGTACTCCAAAATAGACGGTTGGAGTGCAGGCTGCATTTGGGACCTCCTCTACACTCTGCACAATGCAGTCTTTCCTGGACTCACAGAGCCAGTGTCAGGGTGGTGTTCTCCTCCTCAGGGTAGCCCAGGGTCTCTGCAGCTCTTCTGGTCTTCCTCTTTTTTTGTGCACCTTCCAGCATCCCCAACTCACTCAAAGTGTGCTTTCCTGCCCCGCCTTTTATGCTTCCTGGTATTAGTGATTGGATCAAGGTGTGAGTGGTGGGAAGGTAATGCCTCACCCCGTCTGTCCTCATTAGCGGGACAACACCTGGTTTCTCCCTACAGTTTCTGCTTTGTATCGTTATATATGGACTGTCTTTCGTGTTTTTGTTACAGCGCCCTGATGCCTGCCGGCTTTCGGCACTCTATAAATAAAATAAATAAAACATGACGGTCATCCATATGAGTTAATGGCCCAGGGATTCCTATGGGTAATCCCTATTCTACCAATCTCTCTCCTCCTTGTCCCGGTGGCTTTAGGGAAAAACAGTGTGGGTGGATTATGGGACTTGTAGTTTTTCTGAAGAATACTGGAAACCCCATGTGGTTTTTCATCAGGGCGAAGGGGGGTACCTGTAGTGTTGGGTACGAATGGGTAGTTGTAGGGCACTGGGTGACAAACCTTCACCTGGTTCTTCTATACTTTGCTTCTGGTTTGGTATCTGTTGGGATTGGACGAGGGGGGTAACAATATGTGTTCTGAAATGTTGTATGGTAACAGAGGGAATGTCAGGTGGGGAGGTGTTAGTACATTGTAGTTCATGTTGAGATGTGCGTGAGAAAGTGTCGGTGTCTGAAAAAGTGTGCGGGGGGTGAGTTTTTAATTACACTACTGGGTAGGATGGGGAAAAGGTGTCCTATGGTGGGGTGTAACGCGTCTCGCCTGGGGTATTCCTCTAAGCATAACCCCAGGTTCCCTAACCCAGATGATCCTCCCTCGCTCATCCACCCCCAGGGTTGGGATCTATAAGAGCACCAGCCCTTCCCTGGCAACCTGAATAAGGGATTCTTGGGAGAATACACTCAGGTTACTCACAATGTACTGCAAAATGCTGGCCCGGTTCTTTCAATGGATTGCTTTTCTCCCGCAGATTCCTCATCATGATAGATATCAGTCTTCCAGCAATTCTTTGACAGGGTGCTTAGTGGGCCTCGATCAGCAGTCCATCCGTCTTGTCTGGATCTTGATCGACGGTTCCGGACGTGACGTCAGGCGTCGTATATATACCACGTCACTACGCCCCATGACGTTGTTCCTTTTTACTGCATGCTTGCATGCTGCATCAGGAACACAACTCGAGTTTACTCGTTCTTATTGTACTTTGTCCGCTTTTTTTTTCTTCGAAAACCTCGACGCAATGTCACCCTACAGGGTTTCGGGCTTCAACCGATGCCGCGATTGCAAGGCCAAAATGTTTATGACCGACCCCTATAACGTCTGTCTATAGTGTCTGGGTGCTAGTCATGACATGGAGGCTTGCGCGTTGTGCGCAAAGATGCAGCTGTAAACCCTGCGTCAGAGGGCCGGGAAACTGGCTTGGGGCTGACCGGTCGCCAAGTCTCTGCCGCTATCGCTCATCCGGTCCTCAGAGGCCGAGACTGAGGAGCCCACCCCATCAAGGGGAAAGACCAACATCAAAAGAAGACCAAGAAACGGTCCCATTCCCGGAACCATTCCTCGTCTTCCTCACGGAAGAAACAGCACCACCGCCATCGAAGCGAGTCCAGCTTGTTGTCGGAACAAGGTAAGCCCTTGGTGGGGCCGACCACTTCAGAGGAGTGGGAGAGTTCGAAGACCTCTATGTTAGAAATGTTTAAAACGCAAGTGGCTATGGTGCGGCTCCGGCCCCCGACCGGGAAAGCTTTGGCGGCAAAAGCAGCGCTTGGGGCTCCCGCCCCAAGCCAGCCACTCCGTCGACATTGTCTGTGTCGAAAAGTCTCCGGTGCTGAAAGTACCTTGGGGATCTAAAGCTAAAGCCCTTAGCCTCCTAATGACACCACCCTTGTACCATTCCCCCTGTGAATGCCAATTCCATAGGGAAGTATAGGCCGGCAAGAAGAGATCCTTCTTTCCTCGTCACACACCCTTCCCCGTAAGGGTTGATTATACAGGCTGCCACTGTTCCCACCAGACCCTCGGCATGCACCTCTAATCTGCCTATGGACCTAGAGGGGAAAAAATGTGAAGCTTTGGCCAGAAAGGTCTTCACTTCTGGTATCATGGCGCTCAAAGCCACTAATGTGGCATGTGGTTTTGCCAAATGCTTGTTTGGCTTATGGAAAGCAGGAGAATAGGCTGCTGAGTATGTCCCTGAGGGTGCCATGAATGATGTTTTTTTTTTTACAGCTGGTGGATGATGGGAAGGAGGTAGCCAAACTGTTGTTACAAATGGGCCTGGACGTAGCGGATTGTGTTGGCAGATCAATGGGTTCGGCAGTTGTGATGAGACACCAAGCTTATCTTAAGACTTCCGGCTTCTCCCCAAATGTCCTAAACAGGTTGCTGGACAGGCCTTTTGAAGGTGACATGCTTTTTGGGCAGAGAGCAGACAAATCCTTGGAGACAATCAATGAGTCAAAATTGGCTGCTAAATCTTTGGGCCTAGCGCTGCAGGCGGCCAAACCTGCCTTTGGCTATGCCTCCAAGGGCAAAGGCTATAGACGTTGTGTGTCCTATGGCAGGAAGGCGGAGCTTCTACAAGCCAGGCAAGGGCAGAGGCGCATCGTGCCTCCCGGAACGGGTAGAGGGGCCTCTAGAGGCCAACAAGCAACAGCAGCGGCAGTTCACCCGCACCCTCTTAAGCCGCTTTGATTTTCCCCTCCCACGATGCACTGGTTGGTGGACAGTTGCAGGGCATTGGCCCCGGTGGCAGGAAATAACTTCAGACCCCATGGGCCCTGCAGCACATTCGGTGGGGTTATTGTCTGCCATTCTTGAACTGGCCTCCAGACAGACCCCCACCTCCCCCAATCCAACCGGGACAAGACCTCAAGGAAAAACTGAAAGCCCTGTTGTCGAAGGGTGCCATGGAAGAGGTACCTCCTGATCAGAGAAGGTTTTGTTGGTATTCCCGTCGCTTCCGGGTGCCCAAGAAGGGAGGAGGTCTCTGTCCCATCGTGGACCACAGGGCCTTGATCAAGTTCTTGAGGAAGGATATTCAGGATAGTGACGTTGAGAGAAATTCTCCACATTCTCGAACTCCAGGACTGGCTGGTGTCGATGGACTTACGCTTATTTCCATGTGCCGATCCACCAAAAGCACAGGAAGTTCTTAAGGTTCCTCATTGGTGATTAGCACTATCAGTTCAAAGTGCTTCCCTTTGGGTTGATCTCCACGCCAAGGTTCTTCACCAAGTTCATGGCAGTAGTTGCGGCTCACCTCAGTCGATCCGGCGTCCATGTATTTCCGTACCTGGACGACTGGCTGAACCGATGGAAGTCGGCGGGACAAGTCTTGTCTCATCTGGAAGACACATGCCTACTACTGCATAGGCTGGGCATCTCCCTCAACTTGAAGTCCCATCTGACGCCAGTCCAGCAGCTTCAGTTCATCGGAGCGGTCCTTGACTCCCGGGTAGGGAAGGCTTTTCCTCCCAAGGAGAGTCTGCAACATCGCCCAGATGGTGCAGTTGTTTCACAACCACGCCACTCTTCCAGTGGCTTCCTTCCTCCGCCTCTTGGGTCCCATGGCCTCCTGTATTTTTCTTGTGCCAAAGGCCAGGCTACGGATGAGATCCCTCCAGTGACTCCTGAGGGACCAGTGGTCTCAGTATCTGGGAGCTCTCACGGATCACCTTTCAGTGTCCAGCCAAGTAGGCCGTGAACTCGGCTGGTGGCACACATGCAGAAATCTGCTGGTGGCAGAACCCTTCTGGCCTCCTTGGCCCCAGGCTCGAGTGGTCATGAATGCATCCCTGAAGGGTTGGGCGCCCACTGCGAGAGGAATTGCAGGTGAGCGGCCTCTAATCTCCATCAGAAGCCAAGTGACATATCAACAGGCTGGAGTTGTGGGCCATCACGTTAGTCCGGAGGGCCTTTGCCCCGTCTCTAAGAGGGAACCATGCCCTCGTCCTGACAGACAACACAGTGGCCATGCATTACCTCAACAAACAGGGTGGTGTGCACTCTCGCCCACTCTGCGCCGTGGCAATTCAGCTGTGGTTCTGGTTGAGAGAGAACCAAATCTCAGTCTCTGCAGTTCATCTGGCGGAGACGGGGAACACCTTGGCGGATGCTCTGAGCAGGCAGAGCACGGTCTCACACAAGTGGAAATTGTACCAAGAAGTCCTAGAGGAGGTCTTCACTCTCTGGGGTACCCCAGAAGTGGGTTCGCCACAGTCTAACAGGAAGTGTCAACAATTTTGCTCAAAGGGAATTCCCAGCGAACGGTGCACTAGGGGACGCGTTTCTGGTGGATTGAACCTTCTCTCTCCACTACGCCTTCCCTCCGATTCCCGTCATTCCTTGGGTTATCAGGAGGATGAAGAGATTTCGAGCATCCATGATCCTAGTCACCGCGGATTGGGCGAGGAGAACATGGTACTCCGATCTCCTGGATCTGACCATCTGTCTGCCACACCGGTTGCCTTGGCGTCTGGATCTCCTAACCCAGTCAGAGGGTCAGGTGCTCCACCCAACCCCGGATTCCCTCAAACTACGTGCATGGCTCTTGAAAGGATATGCGGTATGATGACTGATACCTCTCAGAGGAGGTACTTGAGGTAATGCTGGCAGCACGCAGACCATCTACTAGATCTCTGTATGCGTGCAGGTGGAGATGCTTTGAGGCGTGGTCCAGGGAACGCGAGACTGACCCTATCTCTTGTCCTACCACCACAGTGATAGTTCCTTCTGTCACTGGCCTCTTCAGGTTGCCACTGTGAAAGGGTATTTGGCAGCACTGTCTGTGTTCAAGAGATCCCCAGACCAAGGTTCATTTTTCACCATGCCGGTCATGGCCCAGTTCCTGAAGGGCCTTCTCAACAAGTTTCCACCAACCCCCTTTGTTGTCCCAGTTTGGGATCTTAGTCTGGTTTTGACCTTCTTGATGGCAGCTCCGTCTGAGCCTATGCATTCATGTTCTTTGCAGCTGTTGTCCCTTAAAATTGCCTTTTTGGTCGCAATCACGTCTGCCAGGAGGGTTGGTGAACTGCAAGCCTTGTGCTACAAACCCCCATTCCTGAAGTTCTCTCTCTTAAAGTCAATGCCCGGATTCCTTTCTAACGTGGTTTCAGAATTTCATCTTTCCCAGTCTATCGGCTTACATGTCTTTTACCCTCCTCCGCATCCCTCGAAGGAGGAAGGGCGTTTCCACCGCCTTGATCCCAAGAGAGCGTTAAGTTTCTATGTCGCTTGCACGTCTAAGTTTATGAAATCAGACCAGTTGTTTGTAGCCCATTCCTTGTCTAGAAAAGGCCTTGCCGTCACCAAGCAAACCCCATCACAGTGGATCATTTTATGCATATCTGAGTGTTACCAATTGGCAGTCCAAGGAGCTTCTAGTGGGCATCAGGGCTCACTCGACCAGAGGGGTCTCAGCCTCTACGGCTTCCAGAGACGGGTCTCTGATAGGCATATTTCCCAGGCGGTCACTTGGTCATCCTTACATACCTTCACCAAGCACTACGTCTTGGACGTTGCAGGGGGAGCTGATGCTAGGTTTGGTAGGGCGGTTCTGCAGAATCCACTGGTTTAAATCTTTCTGCCCTCTTCTGTTATCCTAACTGCTTGGGGAGTCTATCACGATGAAGAATTTCTCCATTTTAGCACATAGAATTTCAATAACCTGCATGCACAGCTGTGGAAGAACGAGCAAGCAGCCTGCTTGGAAGACAGACTGTGGCGAGCCGCTGGGTGTACGAGTAATCAGCACCTCAGAATAGATAAACCGATACTCTGCGAAATAGATTAGTCAGGGGAAAGCAGCTCCAGCAGTAACAAGGACATGGAACATTCTCCTCCTTGGGACAGCGATCTCAACACGAGCAACCAAACCCACAAAGATAATCCCCTTAATCCCGATGGCGGTCCCCCTATCATACAGACATCTCACATACATTGGAAAGCCCTCACACGAACCAGACATTGAAGTGAATTCTCGCTGCTTGGGGCTGCCATGGACTAGAGCTGGCAGACCCATGTACAAGTAAGGGGTGCAGACTTCAGACCCATTTTGTGCTTTTACTCACCTGAAGCACCTCCCAAGCAAATGAAAAGCCATTGTTTGTCCCGGGAAACCGGACGAGGAAGAGAGAGCCAATGGAGAGGGAAGTGGGAGGATAAGAAGGGGCACAGGAAATGGGAAGAGGTGAATTTTTCGGATGAGGTCAAAGGAGGACCAACAGACCAGGCAGAGGTAGGACTGTGTAGAAGAGCATGGAGGAAGATTGCACAAGCAGTGTGCACAATTAGGTATTGGTTGGTGGAAGAAAGCAGTAGTTTGGTTTTAGTGTTAGTGCAAGATGAGTGAGTGAAATTATTAGCGGGAGAGTAGGGAGAGAAGGTGAAAGGCGGCTGACTGATAGAAGGTCTGGGTTGAGAGAACTACTAGTGTGGGGAAGAGGTGTATTGCCCTTAGTGAGCCCCTTTACTAATTAACAAGATACAAATCATTTAACTATCGTTGAGTGTTGGTGTGTTCTTGAGGACTGCTGTACGTCGTGCCAATTGATGCACCCAAAGGCGCATCGAGAATGTGAAGCAAACCATTTCACTTTCCTCCACAAGGAGAATGGTGATAAACTGACCTGTTCAAGGTGGCTGGGCACAGACCGCGGCACTGAGGTATGCTCCCCTGTCCTTAAGGAAAAAGAGATGTAGCACCACAAGTGGTCAAGAGCACCCTGTGTTTCTTTGCAGCATCACTCCTCTTGTCTTTGAGGATGAGAAGCCACCACTTCAAGGGGGGCTGTGAGGAAGAGGCCCTGCAGGACCTGTGAGGGGATCAGAAATGAGAGGCGGACACAAAGTTGTAATATTTTCAACATCAAACATCCCTTTAAAATAAAAGTGTTTGATGAAGGCCTTTCTGTCCTAAAGTGAGTTTCCCTACCTAGGAAACTAAAACTAAAGATCAGTCTGTGTCTCGTCAAAATATATAAGATGTCCTTGTGTCCAAAACATACTACTTTGAGCCTCACACTAAGAAAATGAACTACTAAGGGTGCAAGGAAAGGTCTCGCACAAAAGGTGTTCACAATTAAAGCAAATAGGCGAATCCACCAGAAATCCTTCCTTTGGATTATTTAGGTAGGATGGCAAAAGTATCGCTTTCAAATAACTTCTTAAGGATGGCTCCCTGGTATACTCCCCTGCCAGGAATTCTTTAGTAGTCTCTTTAGATCCCCTGGTATACTCGCATGTTGGGTATCTTCATACAATTCTGAAGTCCCTAACTAAAGTGGATTGCCTGGTATACTCCCCTGCCAGGTATCCCCTTCATGGGTCTTGCAGATCCCCTGGTTTGCTTCTCTGCCAGGTATCCCCCCCTCAATGTTCACTGCTTGATGTGCTCCTATCACCAGGACTTCTTCTCAGGTTAACTTTCTTTTAGTACAGCAGTTGTATTACTTCACTGTGCTTTTACTTCATTGGCTTGAGGTACTACTTGTTCCAACTTTCCCCACATTGACATTTCATACATGGGGCTTGTTCAAGTTCTGTCTTTGTATGTATTTTATTTGGTTGGTATTCAATTACAGTTCTTATTTGCTTATATGCCTTTCGGTACGCCCCGGGATCCCCAATGGCTCTGGGAAGACTCACTGGTGTCTTGCAGTGTGTCCAACATGTGGCACGCAGTAGCAGTAAAGCTTCCTCTCCGGGATGGTCACTCTTGTACTGCCAGGCTTCCTCCAACACTTCTGGTAGCTCTGTGTTCACCTTCCGGCAAGACCGATGCGTCTCTCTTGGCCACGCGCCATGCCGGTAGGTAACGCTTGCAAGCAGCTACCTGAAAGTGTCGGCCTTCTCCAGCCCGGTCCTTCTCCACACTGCTGCCTTCCCCGACTTGCCAGCTTTCTTCTCTGGATCTGCTTCTTTCCTCTGCGGCTCTCTCCTCTTGAATGCAGGCACCATTTGTAAATGTCCCTTGCTGTTGTTCTTCCTCAAATCTAGTCTGTATGTTCAACTTTGTGTTCCTTTCCATCTACATTGACTCATTCTTCCTCTTCCTTGTCTCAGTACTGGAGGCTTTATGGGAGTTGGAGTCCATGGTATTTCTGGGACTTCTAATGTGATATTGTTTAGAACTTTTGTTTAGTGTGTTGTGTGTATGAAGTATGAAAGGTCTTTTGACTGGAATGGCAGTAGGGTTTTCTTCAAAGCGGGGGAAATGCTGCATCTCGCCCAATGTATTAATCACCTCCTCCTGGCAGTCCCCTTCCACATGATCCTCCCTCATACCATCACCCTCAGAGTCAGGATCAGGCAGCGGCTGCCGTTCCCTAGCCATGTGGGAGGAGATCATCACAGTACCTTTTCCTGCCCAATCCTCAACTCCAGAGGAATCTCAGGCATTCTGAATGAAGATGCTAGACTTCTTCGCCAAGGCCCCAGCAACTCCGGCCTGATGCCATCCGCTTTGGCTCCAACACCGGCTTTGGCCTGTACGGCTTTTGGTGACGGCTTTGGCCAAGCTGGCGGATCACAATGTGCTTGGTAGAGCCAGCAGGGAGTCCTCAATGAGAAGCAACAAGATCGTGGCTAAGGAGCACACTGTTCCCTCTTCGGTCACCCGTCCCCTGAGCTATGGCTCCAGTCCAGTGGCACTTGCGGCACTAAGCGACTCCAGAGTCCCAAAAGAGTTCCTCCCACTCCCAGAAGGGCATTTATGTTCCAGTTGGTGGACATTTATGTTGAGTAAGGTGATCCTATCCCTTTTTGCCTGGAGTTTATCCACTCGAGGGAGGTGAGAGACTTCCCAGAGGTGTTTTATGGGAAACAGAGTGACTTGGTGGATCTGGCAGCCGATTTGCAAGAGGCAAGTGGCCTGGACACCGTGCCATATGTTGACATGATCCATGCTGTCACCCCTGGCAAACCACATGTAGTAATCCAGTGCTTTATTGTGAAGGTTGTTGACACCTTAAGCTGTCTGCCCCTTTACGTCTCATGGTGGACTGCGACCTGTTGAAGAAGCACAGGCTGGCCCCTTCAGACCCCTTCAATCTTTGCCCATGCTTCCCCAGAGAGTTTGGTGGTACTGGGCACTATGGCAAACCTTTTGACCACCCAATTTCCATCCTTGCCCACCTGATAGGGAGAGCAAGGGATTTGACGCATCGGGCATGAAGATTTTCATCTCTTCGAACTGGATCTCCAATGAGTCAACGCCACTTGTGCATTTTCTTTTGCCATGTGGTTAGTGATGGCTGAGGCGGCTGAACACTTCCCTGAGGGGGAAGAGGTAGGATGGTTTTAAAGCCTTATTAAAGACGCTAAGGTGGCCACCCGACAGATTTTGCAATCTGGCCTGGACACCTTAGACTATGTCGCAAGTCCTGCAGTGTTTTTCCTGGCTGAGGACGTCAGTGTTAGGCAGAATCCTGTGCAGTTCCCTTAGGGAGCACTACAGAAGATTAAGACTATAGGTATGAGCAATAAATCCCCTTTGTTATCAGTCTGTACCACAAAGATTTAGTTGGTAGCTGTGGCTAAGCAGTCAGACTTATCTCAAGAGGGTGATGAGCAGTATTCAGGGTTTACACAATAGGACTACAGTTCTATTGTACAAGGAAACACTGACCAAAGCTTTGTATTAAAAAGAATATTTATTTATTTTTCACACTTCTAGTTCAACGCATTAATCACAGTTAATAAAGCAAGTTAAAATCAGTCAAGAAAAGTATGCACAACTCCCTAGTTAAATTGTAGACAAGTTTGAGCAAGAGTGAAAACTGAGCAAAACGGCACAGTGAAAACCAGACACTAATGGCACTCTAGCAATTTCTGACAAGGGAGCAAAAGGGCCAGTTATACAGGAATATCTTCTTAGGCACCTTAGCAACACTTCCCAATAAGTTTGTGAACAAGTTTAAGCAAGGCAGTACGTTAGAATAGAGAATACTTAAATGAAAACCGAGCAAAATGGCACTTCACAAGTTTTAAAAGTGGGAAGGAAAGGGTGGTTATAAGAAGGTGGTGCACCAACACAGTTCTAGTTGAGAAGCAATCTAGAGAAGACAGTTCTAACAAATTTAGCCAGAGTCAATAGGCCTGTGCCAGAGTCAATGGTGCAGGGCAAGGGTCCAGGAGAAAAATGTTCTTGTAGCTGCAGTCAAGTCTTTGGTTAACGATTCGAAAAGGTGGGTGCAGAAGGCGAAAGATAGACAAAAGGGGCGGCCAACCCACCAGGTAGGTAAAGGATTTAAAACACCTTTAGCGCTACCGCTTAAAATGAAGAGGAGGCTCCTGCGGTGGCGGTTGTTCCTGGTAGTTCCTGCAGTTTGGGTGATCCAGCAGAGGAAGAGAGACTCTCGTTGTGGAGGAAGGTTCGAGTGACTGCACTACCCAGGGATGGGACCAGCCGCGGTACTGCCAACAAATAAAAGGTACGCTCCTTTAAATCGCGGTCCGGGTGGATGGCTGCTTGCAATCCGGCCTCCAAGTGCAGGGCACTGGCGATTCGACCAGAAAGGTCCAAGAAGGCGATTGGCAAACTGGTTGGCCCCACCAGCTCAAGGGAAGAAGGCTCTTTCAGATGAAGATCTCCTCTCGTCGTGTGGAGAAAAGTGGTGAGACGCTGCAGCAGGGCTTCACCGGTGGTTCAATCGTTGCAGATGTCTTTGGCTTCTCTACTCTTCGGTTCCTCAGTTCCAGTGGCAACGTCTTGCTCTTCCAGTCCTCAGGAACCTGCTTTTATGCAAAAAGATTCCCATTCATACAGCCTAGCTGTCACTCACACAGTAGAGTGGTCATCTTGGCGCGAGACCCTCCAGCCTATAAGGTTAGAGTGCGACATGGGTTGCTGCGGCAACCCTGTCCAGGGGTCCTACTCCCCCCTCCCACACAATGGACCCACCCCAAGACTCAGTGGCGCCAAAAGGAGGGCTTCTTGGCAGAAGCCCGCCAAAAGGACGAACAAAGGATCCCCGACCTGGGTTAGGAGTTTAAAGAAAGACACGAGAAAGATTATATATTAAAGTTCTGGCAAATAAAACCTACCGGAGTAAAGTTAATAATAAAATAAACCGGCGGTATGTTAGAGGCTATCAGAAAAAGTGGTAGCCTCGAACAATGGGAAAATCCCATAGGGAAATATTCATGGTCGAATATTTTCGGTAGTAACCACTGCCACCAGCCAGAAACCTTTGAGAGAGGGTCTTTACGGTACCCTCTCGAAAATGAACACCAGGGAAAAACTATTAACCCTTCCCAGTACCTCCATAAAAAGATGGGTTGTACTGGTTTATTAGTTCATAAAAAATGACTAGCAAAGTCAATTGGGACTTTACATGCCCTGGGAGACAGTAGTCAGTCCCAGGGTATGGAGTCTATGTTTGGGGGTCGCTACGACACCCCTGTGTTACTGCACTGAGGGTGCTGTGTATCACATGTGTAAAAAGATGGTTCCTATGAGGGTGAGATAAACCCCATAGACATTAAACACAAAAAATAGCCTAGAACACACATAGCAAATATGCCTAAGAGTGGGAAAAAGAGTCACACTCTTAGCAGGAGAAAAAAACAAACCCTTCAAATCCAGCAAAGCTGCTGGGGGACTCTATAGGTAAGGGAAATTAGCCGTACAATGAGAATTCTCCCTAACAGTCAGGTCTAACTACTGATGTCCAGGAGAAATCTCTGGACATGCCCTACAATGGCATGAACTTGTTCGGCACCAAAGCGAGGAGTTGCTCCAGAAATGTCAAGACGACAGCCAAGTCGCTGGGGTAGCGACCCGTGTGCCCGTCAGGCAGGATTTTTTGTCCCTTTGCCATTTATGCCAAGAACCCTTGCGCGGGCAAGGATAGTGTCATCCCTACAGGTTTAGGGGCAGTGGTGCACCTAAAGGAGGCACATCCACCGTCACTATGTCATCTGCAGCCCTCGGCACGAAGCCCCTATGAAGTGGACTTCTGCCGTTTATCCCCTGTGTGAGACAGAATATGCCTGTTTGGCAAGGAATGGAAAAATACCACCTTGGACCCATGGCCTTATAGCTCATCCAGCAAGGGATACTGCCTCCCTTTTGTCGCTCTTCCTCCAAGCCACCCTCCATGCCAGCAACCCTTCCCTCTGGAACCTCTCCTACTGGAGACCTGTCAGCTTCAGGCTGAAGGGTCCATATAGAGCAGGGGTTGGTACTCGACTTGCTATCTGTTGCCAAAGAAGGACAAAGGTCTGAGACCTATCCTGGATCTGCGCCTGCTGAAGTTGTACTTGCGAAAGGACAAGTTCAAGATTGTCACTCTAGCCCAGATCCTCGAGTCTCAACGTGAATGACTGGCTAGTTTCCCTGGATCTCCAGGATGTCTACTTCATGGGGCTATCCACACAAAGTACAGGAAGTACCTGAGGTTCAAAGTGGAGAACTGTCCTTTTCAGTTGATGGTCCTCCCTTTTGGCCTTTCTTCTGCAACCAGGATTTTCACCAAGCTGCTAGCAGTGGAGTCTTGCCTCCGGAGGGAAGGCATTCTTGTCTTTCCCTACCTGGAAAACGTTCTCGTCCGAGCCCGCTCACCAGGTCTAGTGTTGGCATATTTGTGCCGGACGTGCAGCCTATTGAAGAGATTGGTTTCTCTTTCCCAGTCCCTCCGATTTATCGGTGCGGTCTTGGACACTCACCTAGGTCGGGGGTTTCCTTCCCGAGGACAGAGTGGCAAATATCCTGGGAGCACATCAATCTGCTGGAGCTGAGGGCGATCAGGCTGGCTCTTGTCACTTTTATCCCCAATGGTGCAGGGCAAGACGGTACTGGTCCTGAATGACAATACTGTAGCCATGCATTACCTAAACAAGAGGCGTGGCGTGGGCTCCTTGCCTCTGTGCAGAGAAGCAATGTGATTTTTGTCCTTGAGAACAATGTGTCTCTGGCTGTGGCCCATTTGGCCGGCATGGGGAACATTCTAGCGGATGCACTGAGCAGAAAGTTATCACCCTGTGGGATAGGGAGCTGTGGTAGGTCAAGAGAAGCAGGCGGTCCAAGTGGTGGCATTTCAGTAGTACAGCTTTATTTAAATAATAAGAAAAAGGCCTATCTATCCCTGTTCTAAGGGTTTTCCCTACCTAACAAAAAACTTACTAGGGTGCTCATCGCCAATAGTGTAGTTAGAAAACACATAACAGCGTACAGCGCATAGTGCACTGCTTTGGATGCATTGAAGTTTTTTCATTTCTCCTTTACCTATTCCCAGTAGTAGCGTCCCACAATAATCAAGCTAAGCACCCCCTATGGCCTTTGTAACACTAGCACGACTCTGCTCTGATAAGAAGGGGCGTAGTTTACATAAGAGCCCAATATAAAAGGCAGATAAGGACACCAAATTATTGATATGCGCCTTCATGTTCATTGTTTGATCCAAATGAACTCTCAAAGTTTTTACTTTGTCGTGTGGCAATGGAACAGGCTGCAATGGTCTTATTCACATAATCAGAACTAAGTTTCTTCAGTCTTGCAGCAGTCCCTGTAATCATTAGCTCTGTCTTTGTGTTATTGAGGGACATACTTCTCCAGCATGGGGTCTGACATGGATTCACATGCTCATGAATATTCCCCGTCGTCAGGCTGGGAATCCTCGGTAAAGAAAAAATCAGTATCGATTTCGTTTCTGATCTGTCTTTCTTATTAGTAACCAATCACTGATCTCTATGTCATACTGCCCCCAGCCAATGACTGCCCTCTCCCTAAGCCCCGCCTCTTGCAGCCATCCTCAGATTTTTACCGCACGCTCAAGTGTTGGGAGTCCTCGTGCTTTAGCTCTTGAATTTTTGCTGCGTTTTCGTGCTTTTTCAGGAGATGTTCTAATTTTTCTTCGGTTTAATCGAGCCTCAAGCTCCACCGTTTCTACTTCCGATAACAGGGACCCGTTTCGGAATCCTTCTACGCCCCTCAAGGGTGAAGTTTTCGTCGAGTTTACGCTTCTTGGAGGATTCCGGAAGATCTGCAGCCTACCTCAACGGACATGGCCCAGGACAAGGGAAGCTCGACGCCCGGTTCAGGTGCTGCCCTGGATGCGGATTACAAAACGTTTTCCAGGAGGACGAGCATTCGCAATGTCTCTACTGCCTTCATGAGGACAAGACGCATGTGGAGAAGGACTCTGCGTTCTGCAAGAACCTTTCGGAACGGACCAAACAAGATCATCGTTCCCGCCTCGCCGCCTGGCTGGAGAAGGGCACAGCAGGTGAGAAGGCGAAGAAAAAGTCTAAGCGGGCTTCTAAGTCCTGTGAGGGCGCCCCGGCGACAGGGGCCCAACAGAAGGCCAAGCACCGCGAGTCCGCAGGCACCGGGAGCGCCGAAAGTTCGGGCTCTTCGGCTGCCAAGCAGGGTGCGACTTCCCCGGCACGTTCAACCACGAGCCAGCGCTCTGGTTCGGGGAAGAGGAAGTCCGAGAACCCGGGTAAACTGCTGGAGCGGCCCCGGTCGACCTAAGGTGGTGAGGGCTTTGATCCAGCCGGCAAAGGCCTCTATCGAAGTGGTCGCTGCAACCCTGGCAAAGCCGGCTGAGACTACGCCAGTGGAAACGGCCTCTGGGCCCAGAGTATCCCTGCCACCACGGAGGGAATCCTCTTTCAAGCCCATCGTTAAGACCCCCGTGAAGTCCCCGGCGGAAAAAGAGGGTGGGGGTGGTTACCATTGCAGACTCGGAATCAGCCTCTGAGGAGGAGCTGGTGGAAACCGAGAAGGGCCTCAACGAGAGGTTCGTAGGCCTCAACGAGAGGTTCGAGAAGGTTCGATCCCAGGGGACGGTCCCCGCTGACGTGATCGAAGATAGCGATGCTGGCGACGAAGAGTGCCCAGTGGAGCGGCCATCCCGTCCTTCGCAGCCATTACCCGAGTCCCAGGATAGCTCGGCGGCCATTTTGTTGGCGATCCAATCCTTATGTACCGAGATAAGGACGAGATTACCATGGACCCTGACGGAGGATCCAGAACCAGGCCTGTCGGGAAACCCTCCGAACAAGCGGAGGAGAGTCCACCCCTCTCCGCCCGTCGTGCCCGCGAGGCCTGTGGACCCCTCATCCTCCTCGCCTGACCCTAGAGGGGATACGGCGACGGATACAGCGACGGGGACGGACGACGACGACGGCGGTGATGACACCGCTGTCATCCCGTCATCACCCCCCCCCCTCGGGCTTCTCCAGCCGACAAAATTGGCTCCTTTCACGCCATGATAACCAGGGCATCTGAGCTCTTCCAGCTCTGCCCTGAAGAACAAAAAAAGGAAGGGTTTCTTTACCAACGACGAGAGGCCAAGAGGAAGATGGTCCTCGCGGTGCCTTTGCTCGACGACATCTGGGACGAGGGGCTTGCTGTCCTCAAGAACCCTTCCACGACACCCGCCAAGAGGGACAGGTACGAGAAGAAGTACCGAGTCCCCGATGCCACCCCCTTGTGCCTCAGAGCCCAGCCCACGCCGGACTCTGTCGTCTCGGCAGCGGCTAAGAAGAAAGCAGTGGGTGCGGCGGCTTCAACTTCCACTTCCCCGCCGGACAGCGAGGGCAAGAAGTTGGACTCCATGGGACGACGAGTCATCTCGTCGGCGGCGACGACGATTAAGGTGGCCAACGTCTTAGCGATCGTGGCCCGCTACGACAGGGAGCTGTGGTTCAAGATAGCTCCCCTGCTAGACTTCCTACCTGATGACAAGAGGGCGGAGGCCCTACAAATTCTGCAGGAGGGCGAGGTGGCGTCGGATCACGCCATAACGGTGGCAACGGACATTGCCGATACCGGATTTCACCAACTGGGCAACGGAGTTTGCCTCAGTCGACGAGGATGGCTTAAGGCGACAGACTTTCGCCAGGACGTCCAGACCAGAGTGTTCGACGGCAACAACCTTTTTGGTAAGGCAGTGGACGAGTCTCTCCAGGCCATCAAGACCAACTCGGAGACGGCCCGGGCCCTAGGGGTACTTCAACAACGACGGCCCTTTCGGAGCTCCGGAGGCAGACAGGGTGCCTCCAAAGGATCCAGCGGTGGCTCTTCCACATACCGCCAGGCGGCCCGCTCCTCTTCCCAGGAGGCCTAAAGAGGTCGCGGCAAGCAAGGGGGATCCCGCCGTCGTCGCCAAGGAGGCCAAGGCGGCAAGGTCGCCTCCAAGCAAGACTGACCCGGCCGTGTCGTCGGGCCCCCACTGAAGCACCCTGGTGGGAGGCCGGCTGACGAAATTCGTCAGCGTGTGGGAGTCCATCTCCACCGACCGTTGGGTGCTGGACACCCTGGCCAACGGGCACTCGCTGGAATTCCAAAAGAAGTGCCCTCGCATTCCTCCCGTGGCAGGAAGGAGAATCGCGTCCCTCAACTGCTGTTGGAGGTAAGGGCGATGCTCAAGAAAGGTGCCATCGAACTCGTCCCCAGGAGACTCCGGGGCTCCGGAGTGTACTCAAGGTACTTCCTCGTCAGAAAGAAGACAGGCGGTTGGCACCCCATCCTGGACCTGTGTCGGTTAAACAAATGCACCAAGGTGCAGAAATTCAGGATGGTCACCCTCCAGCACATGCTGGGACAGCTGGAGGAGGGCGACTTCCTATCGTCGTTGGACCTGGAGGATGCTTACTTCCACATCCCCATTCTAAAAGGGCACAGGAAATTTCTCAGGTTCATGGTTCAGGGACGCCACTACCAATTCAGAGCCCTACCATCGTATTAAAATCGGCACCCAGGGTATTCACCATTTGCCTGGCACCAGTGGCGGCGCGGCTGCGCCTGCAGGGGATCCACGTCTACCCCTACCTGGACGACTGGCTAATCCAGGCAAGGACAAGAGAACTCGCCGTCGAACACACAGCGAGGACCGTCCGGCTGCTCACGGAACTGGGGTTCGCCATCAACTACCCCAAATCCCACCTGGTTCCGTCGCAAGTAGCGACTGTTTCTGGGAGCGAAGCTCGATACAGTGGGGCAATTGGCCTCCCCATCAGAGGAGAGGATGAAGACCATCCTGGGCAGGTTGCGGCGCCTGCTAGCCATGGACGTGGCTAGGGTGAGGTCCATCAAGTCCCTCCTCGGGATGATGTCCTCATGCATCTATCTTGTACCCCTTTGCAGACTTCGGATGCGTCCGCTACAGGAGTTCCTCGACGCCCGCTGGTTTCAGGCGACGGGCTGCTTCGAGGACAGGATCCCTCTCGACGAGGAGTTCCGTTGGGCGATCCTATGGTGGGGTACCCGTGCTCACCTCACTACAGGCACAGACTTTCAAACCCCGGCGTTTCAGGAGACGGTGACGACGGACAACTCTCTGGAGGGTTGGGGGCCCACACCGGAGATCTTCACGCAAGAGGCCTTTGGCTCCCGGAAGAGAGGTCTCTCCACATAAACATTCTGGCGCTCTGAGCGGTGTTCTGGGCGCTCAAGTCGTTCCTTCCGTCCCTCAAGGACAAAGTGGTGAGGATCTTCACCGACAACACCACCACTTTGTTCTACATACGGAAGCAGGGGGGCACCAGATCCCCAGCCCTATCCAAGGAGGCTCAGGATCTGTGGCACTGGGCTGTCGCCCAGGGGATGTTTCTGGTTAAAAAACACCATCGCCGACTCACTCGGCAGGGAGCTGCGCTCGTGCCACGAGTGGGAACTACGTCAGGACCAGGTGGATCGGCTCTTACGACGATGGAGCAAACCCCGGATCGACCTTTTCGCGACGGCGACGAACTCCAAGTGCCAGAGGTTCGCCAGCAGGTTCCCGCAGCCGAGGAGCATGGGCGATGATTTCTCGTTCCCCTGGGATGGCCTGTTTCTATACGCGTTCCCTCCGTTGCCGTTGCTGCTCCGCCTCATCAACCAGCTCAAGAAGTCCAGGTGCAGAATGATCCTCGTTGCACCGGCGTGGCCGAGGCATATCTGGTTCCCAGACATTCTGGACTTGTCAACGTCCCCACCAGTCAAGCTGCCGGCGGACGTGGATCTTCTCTCCAGAGAAGGAGGCGCCATTCTCCATCACGACCCACAGTCGCTGAACTTGCAGGCCTGGCTCCTGCAGCACTAGAGTTTGGAGGGTACGATATCCCGGCTGACCGCAGAGAGGTTCTTGCAAAAGCCAGGGCGTCCTCAACTCTTAAGTGTTACGGTCATAAGTGGAAGAGGTTCTCTGTCTGGTGCCGTGCACAGAAGATTGACCCTCTGCGGATTACGGCCCCTCAAGTACTGCTGTACCTACTGTCGCTGGCCAAAGCTGGACTGGCTCACGCCTCCATCAAAATACATCTGGCTGCCATCTCCCAATATACCAGGACTACGGGACGGGCGTCCTTGTGGTCTCATCGCCTGGTGAAGGAATTTATGAAGGGACTATTCCGATCGTTCCCACCGGTGAAGGCTCCTGCCCCGGCGTGGGAGCTTAATGTGGTGCTGACCAGGCTCATGGGGGGCCCCATTCGAGCCTATGCATTCGGCGCCTTTGAAGTTCCTGTCATGGAAGACAGCGTTCCTCGTGGCCATCACCTCCGCACGACGAGTGGGAGAGATCCAGGCCCTATCTTGCAAGCCTCCATACTTGACTTTTCATGACACGAGGGTGGTGCTGAGGACGCACCCCTCCTTCATGCCCAAGGTGCCGTCGGGACTTCCACCTCAACGAGCCCTTGGTGTTACCAGTTTTCTTCCCGTCGCCTTCGACGCCGGCCGAGAGGACTTTGCACTCGCTGGATGTAGCTAGAGCGCTGAAGTTCTACGTGGACTGCACAAAGAGTTTTCGGAAGACGTCACAACTGTTTGTGAACTTTGGGTCTGTGAATCAAGGGAAGGCTCTCTCGAAGACTTCCATTTCCAGATGGCTCTCCGGCTGCATCATGCACTGTCACCAGTTGGCAAACCGACCGCTGCCCGGCCGTCCGAGAGCCCATTCGACCAGAGCGATCGCTGCTAACACAGCGTTCCTGTCTGGTGTGCCCCTGCTGGACATCTGCAGGGCTGCTACGTGGAGGTCGACGCACACCTTCACAAGATTCTACTGCGTCGATCTGGACTCCAGGGAGGAGTCCAGGGTCGGCCAAGCAGTGCTGCGCAACCTGTTCGCCTAAGGTGAGCCTGGTGAGGAGGTAAGAATTGCTTATTGTTGAGTTTTGGATGTAATGCTTAATGTTGAGCCTTTGCCACCTCCTGTGGTTGTGTATGTGTATACTGCTATGTATTCTTTTATTCATGAGCATGTGAATCCATGCCAGACCCCATGCTGGAGAAGGAACAAGTTACTTACCTGTAACTGTTGTTCTCCAGCATAGGTCTGGCATGGATTCACATGCGAACCCTCCCACCTACCCTCTGCGGCTCTTCACTTGGTCATACTGCCACTTGGCGTGCTACCAAATCTGTGGATGGCTGCCAGGGGCGGGGCTTAGGGAGAGGGCAGTCATTGGCTGGGGGCAGTATGACCCAGCGATCAGTGATTGGTTACTACTAAGAAAGACAGATCAGAAACGAAACTGATACTGATTTTTTCTTTACCGAGGATTCCCAGCCTGACGACGGGGAATATTCATGAGCATGTGAATCCATGCCAGACCCATGCTGGAGAACAACAGTTACAGGTAAGTAACTTGTTCCTTTTCTCCAGTATGTAAGAATGGATTGTGGAGTACATCCCATTAATGACCTCAGTGTCTTCTTGATAGTCTCCTGACAAGGGGATAATACACTGGGTGTCATCAGCATCATTTGTATATATTAGCCCTCATATCCAGGAGCTCAAATAATGGCTTAGTATAGATATTATATTTATAGAGCACTCCAAATGGAACATCAATGGCATCTGCTTGGTCACTGCTGCTATACACTCTTGCAATTAGATTGGCTAAAAATGATTTAACCCAAGCAGCAGCAGAATCAGAAAATTGTGCAGTTTGTGATAGCCGCCTAACCAGTAAGCATGGGCTACTAAATCGAACGCAGCCGATAGATCTCATAACATCAGCAGCGCGATGTTTTCCCTTTTCCATAAGATGCAAAATGTTGGCCTTTATATCGAGTGACATCTCTGTACCATGTGTCGCTCAAAAGCCTGATTGGCGCTTACTCGAGATATTATTTGAGGTAAGATGTTCCTGTAGCTGGAGATATGCGAAAACCAAGATTTAGCGGTCTTCTAGCGCAGATTGCGGGATTTCAAAGGTGCAGTGGAATCAACTGTCTTGGATAAGGTAGACTGATATACTCGAGCTAGATCTGCTGTTTCAAGACCATCCGGATACTCTGTTAGAGGACGAAGAAATTGATTCATTGCCTGCAAGGAAAGCTTCCTCAAATTCCTTGAAACAATAGCGATCCTTTCCAGTTTCTTCTTATCTAGCCGCTTAGGTAACATTGAAAGAAAATTAATACAATTATGGTCTGACCATGGGCAGGGACGCACGTCCACCTCCATAAGCTGTGTGTTCCTTCTAGCTAACCAATCTAAGATATTATCTTTCTCATGTGTGGGCTTGCATACATGCGAAAGAACCCCAAATCCTCTAATATTCTCAACAGATGTGGCATTATGATCTAATACATTAGTTTGCCATAAATTAAAATCCCCACATAAGATAAATGTTGTGGTCTATTTAATCAGAGGAAGCAACATATCTAAGAGTTGCATCTGGAAATCTGGCATCCCAATAGGAGGGTGGTATATTAACACAAAATTAATTGTAGAAGTATGGTCAACTGCCAATTTCACAAAAATGTCACACCATTTGGGTCCCAAAATATCAACCTTGCAAATATCCAAGGAAGATCTGCAAATCAAGACTACATCTCCCCCTTCCATCTGATCTAATCTATCTTCTCAAAGGATTTTATAGCCAATAAGCTCATTTAAGCGCTTTGAAATACATTGTGTAGGCGCTATATAAATAAAATATCATATCATAAGCACAGCAAGGGAAAGTGAGGGGCCAGCTGCATCATGCAGCCATGTTTTTGTGATTGCAAGTATATCTATAGCCTGATCCAAGATATACTCTGCAATCTCAATATAATGCTTAACAAAGAGTGGATAGTAATTAGTGCACATTGTAATATACTACTCAAAACGAGTTGATTCTCTGCACTAGAGGCCGTACGGTTTTGAACACACAAAAGGCTCCCTGCAGTCTGTTGATCACCCCCTGGTCCTTAGATAAAGAATTCCCGCCAGCCTTTTCTCACCATAATCCCACCAGACCACACCATTTTATGTGGAGTGCTGGGGGTTACCTAGACGCCCCTTATCCTACATTCTCATGAAACATGTTTGTTACCCTCACTTCTTTAAATGGCTGGTGGCAGTGGTTTAAATTTCCTTCCATTATGCTTTTCTACCGTAGGCTGAATCCTCAGCTGTAGTATAGCACCCGTGGGTGACCATTTTGTCAAAATAGCCCCGGTCTTCTTCTTTTGCCATTTTCTCATTGTGAGGTCTTTCTTGGGTTTTACTCTGTGCGTCGAGGCCAAGTTGAGCCCTTTGTTTTGCCTTTGGCAGGCTTCAGCCCTGAAGCCCGCCTCTGGCTCCAGTGTGTCTGGAAAGGCAGGATGTGAGGGAGGTTCCCGAAACTCCCCTGTCCTTTGTCTCTAGGAATGCCTGAATGCAACCAGTCCTGAATGGCTGTCTGGCTGTCCTTTCAGGACAGCAACCCTGCTGTGTGATTGACAGTTTAGGCTGTGTATGAATGGGAGAAACCTGCTAAAAGGCAAGGGTTTTGGGACTACAGGCAGAGTCGACCACTGGGAGAAACACCCAACGAAAAAATTGCGAACGAAGCTTGCTGCATCCTCCTGGACCTTTGAATTGCCCGGTAAAGCCCTGCTGCTGTGCTGAAACTCCTTTTTCTGATCGACAAGAGAAGCTCCGAAAGAGACGACTTCTTCGCTTGGTTTAGTGGGACCAACTAACCCCGAGACGAATCCACTAGACCATCTTCCCTGATTGGCTGTACTTCTTTGCTGCTGCAAGAACCGAGTGCCAGGGGTCGAGATATGTGTAGTCGAGTTGAACGTCTGAAATACGTCCAGAAGCTCCAGGAGTCTCCTAAGGACCCTCCAGAAGCAGGACGACCAGAGCTTGAGTCCCCTCACCAGAGTGCAGGACCCAAGGCGTATAGGAAGCCCAACCGGTATCCGAGATCCCCAGTGGTGCTTTTCACAGAGTGCTGAAATTGCAAAGTGCTGCTGATCTGAAAAGAGCCAGTAGCTGCTGACGACCTCCAATTTGCCGCCGCAGGAGCCCTCCGGAAGTCCTCCCTCTTGTACCCACTACTGAGGCTCAGGAACCCAGGGTCTGCACCGTTGCAACAGGACAGAATACAGGTGGAACACTCTTCTTCAAACCAGAGGTACTATTTAGACTTGGGGTACTTACCTCACTGTCTTTTTGAGCTTTGCGTTTCTCGGTTGAGACTTGCGGTGGCTTACCTGTAGAGTTGATTCCAACTCTGCTTTTCACAGGCTTAACAGCTTGTGACCCTACAAGAAGTAGTGCCTCAGCTCCATAGACTGTGCTCCAATTGACTTTGGCTTTCCTGGCTCCCTGCAGACTCTTCAACTCCATTGACTTTGATATTTCTATCCCTCAGAGGTGGTAGATAACCTGTCTTAGACTGTTATTGTTGGGATAGGCTTGTCTAGATTTCATTGGGAGATTTAGTAGCCTTTGCACATATTGAGAACCTCTTTAACCTTTTTACTTCACTTAACCTTCCTTTATGCAACCTTAGAATCTGCAAAGAATAACTAGTGATATATAAATGCCATTACTGTCCTTGTGAATGATGTCGCCTCTAGGTGTAGGAAGTGTTTGTAAAAACATATCCAAAGAGTATCCACTAACTTGTATTGATTCTGGAAAAGTATTTTAAAGTATATTTGAATGTTAACGTCTCTTGCGCTTTTTAAAGAATGCTTATTTAAAAATTGATGTTAAATAAATAACTATAACAGGAACCTTGAGTGTAGTATTAGTTGGCTATGTGCATTCGCGAATTCCATTGCTACAGCACACATTTACCCCTCTTGAGATAGGCCTGGCTCCTAAGTCACACTACCAACGTGTGTACCAACTGTCATTTCGCTGGTTCTCAGGAGACTGCGTCTATTCAAGTCTACCAAGATCATGATCTTACTTAACTGGGTCTGGAGAACGTGGTATTCGGACTTGCTGACATGGCCATCTGCCCTTCCTGGCGATCCTCCCCCACGTCTTCTGCTGAGGACGGACCTCCTCTCCCACTCAGGAAGGGGGGCCAGTACAGTGTTGTGCACCTGAACCGCTGCAGCCTGAACCATCATGCCTGGCAGCTGAAAGGCTGAGGTATAGGAAGTGGGGTTTGTCAGAAGACGTTCTAGATGTACTCCTTCTGCCAGAAGACCCGCCACCAAATCCATTTGTGTCTTTACGTGGTAGATGTTTTCGGCTAGGTGCAGGGAGAGAAATCTGTGCCCTTGTACTTGCTCCATTTCCTTTGTGTTGGAATAACTTCTGTCTTTGGCCCTGATGGGCTTACAGATTGGTACATGAAGGGGTATGTTGCAGCCATTTGGAGCAGGGCTTCTTGTTCACGATCCTGACAGTCATTCAATTCTTGAGGTGTCTTTCCAATATGTTTCCCCCATGCCAGTTTATTGTTCCGACATGGGATTTAAATTTAGTGTTGATGTTTTTAATGGTCGCTCTATTTGTGCCCTGTCATTCTTTTTCCTTAAGACTGCTCACCTTTAAGGTGATTTTCCTGGTTGCCATCACTTCCGCTAGAGGAGTGAGTGAGCTCCAGGCTCTGTCTGTTAATCCCACCTGACTTGGTTTTCTCCAGGGAGAAGACAACATTTAGAATTAGACCCTCCTTCCTTCTGAAGGTGGTCTCTGATGTCCATCTCTCTCAAAAGATCCATCTACCCCTCTTTTTTTCTCTGCTTGTTCCTTCCAAGGCAGAGGAGTGTTTCCATCGGCTAGATCCGGTGTGGGCCCTCAAGTTCTACATCTCTTGGGCGAGGGAGTACAGGGCTTATGACCAACTTTTTGTTGGTTATGCTGGTGCCCGAGCTGGCAGGGCTGTTGGCAAACAGTCTCAGATCATTTTCTTCATCTCAGAATGCTATGATCTGGCCGGCAAGGGAGTCCCTGTGGATGTCAGCGTTCACTCAACCAGAGGGTTGGCTGCCACGTCAGCTCTCCAACTCATGAAGATTTGCCAAGCAGTAATGCGGGCTCCTTGCATACGTTTGCTAAGCATTCCTGCTTGGATTCTATGTCTAGTCAGGACACCCGTTTCGGCAGAGCAGTCCTTTAGAGTTTTCTGGTTTAGGTGGTTTTCTAGCTACCCTCCTTCCTTCAGGTCGTTATACTGCTTTGGGAGTCGGTCATAGATGAGGAATCCTTGAGAGGAAAGAGACCTTTAGAAGAACAAATTACTTGCCTCTCTGTAATGTTCTTTCTGATGGACGTTGCTCCCTACCTGCCCGTCTTGGGTTAGCTAGTACACCTTAGTTCGGTGGTCACTCCTTGTCGGAGTGCTAGAGAAAAAGGATGGAACTGAGGTCACCGGCCAAAGCACCTCTATATATACAGGTCCTGACATAATGTCTGGAGTGTGGATGCCTTGGGCGTAGTCGAAGCAGAGCCATGCTGCGCCACCTGGCGGCCAGAAAAGTTTCAGAAGAGCAGCTGGCGCTGGGAGATAGAAATCATAGAGGAGTATATCTGTGGTTGGAACGTCCATCAGAAAGAACATTATTGAGAGGTAAGTAATTTGTTCTTCGGCCCCTGCTGTGTGGGAGGCATATGGTGTGCAATGTTCCAAATTGAAAGATTTTGCACAATTACTTGCTGTGCTTCTGGCTTGGTGTTCTCCCACCACTAGGGAAACCGTGGGGGGGATTGCCTTCCAGCAAATCCTATATCGCTGCATCCTGTGTTATGATTTAGAAGTGCTGTGGCGTTTGGAGGTCTCTAGGGGATCTGTGGTGTGCAGCGTGTATTCCTTCCTGCAGACATTAGGGCCTAGGGACCATACCGCCCTCTGAGGAATCCTGTTGTCCTGTGTTGTATGCTAATTCTGTACTCGGCAAAAGGCACTGTGAGCGATGCCTCCTAGGAGGCCATTGCTGTGACGTGTTATGCAAAGATGCAGTCTGCCAAAATGTTTGGAATTGTGCCTTGTATGTGGCACAAGGGCCCCATGTGCCAGGGTGCTGAGCAAAATTGGAACTGGGAATGGACCTGTCGGTTTCTCATGTATAGGCTGTCATTTGGGGAAGTGTGTTCTTCCAGAATTGTATTTTAGTGTAACCACTCAATGATTTCTTATCCTTGTTGGGATATAGAGTAGTAGCAGAGTTCCAGCATCAGTTCTGTATTAACTAAATGCTGGGTGGGTCTTCCTGTGGATGGATGATTGGAGATGTTAGTACATTTTACATTTGATCATTTTCCTGCACTTTCCCTTCATGTCCTGGATCATTGTGTGGCTTCACCTATGGACGGAGGGCGGTTTCACTTCACCTATTCGTTAAAATATTGTGTATTGGTGTTAGAGCTTTAATATTTGCTGGTTCACCTGTGGTGGAGGATGGTGTTCCTGTGTTTTCAGGGGATGCTGCGGTATTCTACAATGTTACTTACAAGTATTGTGGTTGGGCTGTTTAAGGTGTGTAGGGATATGCCTGTGCTTAGAGGGAATTATTTAGCCAAGTAGAGTTTGAAAAGTTTGATCCTATGTTTGGTTTTGGGGAAAAGTGTGTTTCCTGGTAACGTAACCTGTTCCTAGTGGTATTATGTTATGCACTTATCTGCTGCACTTAGGCGCTATTCTACACACCACAGGGCTCATCGGCGACGGCCTCCCATCTGGCGTCTCTGGTCTTTGGTGCACCACAGGATCAGGCTGGTGGAAGGGCTGAATCATCTGCTGCTGTATCACCTGCAAGAACAAGGAGCATGAGTTGCGGCCTTTGGTGATCTCACACAAAGGTGCCTGTGCGCTCAAAGCGATGGATGGCGGTGGACCAGCAGTGCCTCAACAACAAGATCAAGGTCAGCCTCAAGCCCCTGTTAAGCCTCCAGTGCAACCTCCTGTGGCACCTGTCCAACCTCTGGTGCAGCCTCCGCTAGCAGCTTTTAAGCCTCCAGTGCTGCCTCTGCAATGGCTGCAGCACAACTACCAGGTGCAAGACCCCCAAGTGCGATACCACCAATGCCTGAGTTTGATATCTCTGGGGATCCTTCGAGCCTGGGGCACGTTGGAAAATGTGGATGGATAGACTGGAGATGTATTTCCACGCAACCATGGAGACTAATGATGACAGCAAGTTAGCCACCTTGCAGTACTGCGCAGGGCCAGCTGTGCATGAAGTGTTCTTGTCGCTTCAGCCACGTGATGTCTCATATGCGGCGGCGAAGGATGCGCTCCATGATTATTTTCTACTCCTTGCCAACGCGGACTATGAAAGATTCCTCATGGGGGCGGCACGCCAAAAAGATGACGAGACTCTTGGCACGTTCTATGGGAGGCTGAGAAGGTTGGCGGTGCCCTGTGCATGGGTGGATCCAGAGACAATGATCAGGAACCAGCTGACCCAGGGTTGCACTTCTGGCAAACTGAGAAGACAAGTCCTGAGGGAACCTGCCATCACCCTGCCACGTATCCTAGAACTAGGGAGGGCCAGGAGGTTTCCAACCTGCGAGCGTCCCGGATGGAAGCGGGGGCACAACCCAGATAGGCTGAAGAGATCTGTGCAGTGGGACGCAGCAGGGGTGCCAGACGCGGGGGAATGTCCCAGCGAGAGAGGGGGCCGCCTCCTGTTAACTCGTGCTCCAAGTGTGGTTACGACATTCTCCACCCAGCAGAGTGGCCACCAATTGGGAAGACATGTGACAGGTGTGGTGGTGCTGACCATTATGCTAGGATGTGCAGGGCCACTGCTCCTGTGGTGGTCGTCAGAGGCCCGGTGCGGGCTGGGTTCTTCCGGCAACTGCGATCCTCGAATGTTGCTCAGCTTGACCAGGCGGAGGACAATCAGGCCCCGGACGACGAGGAGGAGGAGGAAGAAGAAGAAAACGTGTTCTTCGTATCAAGCATAGGAGTGTCAAAAGCGAAGACAAGGAGACAGCCTCACTGTCTGGTGCTGGTGAATGAGTCTCGGTCCCTGTACTTGTAGACACGGGGGCTTCGGTGAACGTGATGGCACGTGAGCACTATGACGCCATGGTACATCCTCCTACCCTAACCAAGCCGAAGGCTCGCATTTTCACTTTTGGAGGAGCGGACCCAATCCAGCTAGATGGTGCATTTGTCGCAGACGTGGAACATGGTGGGTCGACCATAAGGGCCCGATTCTATGTGACGCCGGTCAGCAGTAACACACTGCTCAGCTGTACGGCGGCAGAGACTCTGGGCATCTTCACGTTTGCGTACTCTGTACATAGATGACATTCAAACTCTCCTGGAGAAACACAATGCTCTGTTTGAAGGAATCAGACGAATGGCGGGCGACCCAGTCAAACTACACATAGATGAGCAGCCCATTGCCCTCAAGCATCAATAGGTCCCGTTTCACCTAATAGATCTGGTGGACAAAGAACTCGACAACTTGGTCAAATTGGAAGGTCGAGGGTCCAACACCATAGGTGTCTCCAATAGTGGTGGCTCGGAAGCCGAAACAGCCGGACTCTGTTCGCATCTGTGTGGACATGCGCCCGCCCAACAAGGCTAATAAGAGGAAGCGGCACCTCACCCCTACAATTGATGACATCATTGCTGAACTACAGGGTGCCCTCTTCTTCTCAAAGCTGGACCTCCGGGAAAGGTATCATCAGGTGGTCCTACACCCCGAGTCAAGGTACATAACCTTTACCACTCACAGGGGTCTCTACAGATACAAGAGACTGAGCTTCGGGGTGTCATCTGCCGAATAAGTGTTTCAGAACATTATCCGTGGAGCTCGGGCAGATCTTGAGAGCGTCCTAAACATTAGTGATGACATCCTTGTATTTTCCAAATTGGAGTCAGACCACTTGGTGAAGCTGGCTAAGACTTTTGAACGTCTGCAGTCCCTTGGCCTGACCCTGCACCGGGAAAAGTGTGAGTTGCTCCGCACCACCATTGAGTTCTTTGGTTTTGTATTCAGGGCTGGTGGGGTGTCGCCCGATCCACGCAAGGTGAAGGACATTAGGGAGGCCCGGGCCCCGAGAACGTCACAGAGGTGAGGAGTTTCCTGGGAATGTTCACGTATTGTGGCTGTTTCATCCGCAACCTGGCAGCAAGATCTGAGCCCCTCCGGCCTATCACGAAGAAGGACGTGGCCTGGGAGTGGGGCCCTCTTGAGCAGGCGGCTTTTGAGGACATTAAGAGTGCCCTCACGGCAGAAGACATCATGGCTTTCTTCGCCCCTGCACTGGAGTTTGGCCTGGGAGCAGTACTGACACAGCTAGATGCCAACCAAGAGGTCCGTCCCATTGCGTACGCCAGCAAAGCTCTATCGGAGACGGAACAACGATACTCCCAGATCGAGCGGGAGGCCTTGGTCCTGTGGGGCTGCCGCCATTTTCGACTGTATGTCCTGGGACGGCCAGTGACGGTGGTCACAGACCACAAACCTCTGCTGCCAATTCTAGCAGGGTCTTCATCCAAACTGCCAGCCCGGATCGAACGGTGGATGCTGGCGCTCTGCTGCCAATTCTAGCAGGGTCTTCATCCAAACTGCCAGCCCGGATCGAACGGTGGATGCTGGCGGTGTTGGAGTTTGGTGTGTCGCTAGTGTACCGGCCTGACAACGCAGCCGACTATCTGTTGAGACACCCGCGAGAGAGCCCTGGTGGAGTGCCGTCCATGTGCGCGGAGGAGGCGGACGAGCATGTACAGCTCGTGGTGGAGGCTGCAACACCCAACTCTGTGCCCATACATGACCTTGAACAGGCATCGGAAGAGGATGACTGCTTCCGAATACTCAAGTCAGCCATCCAACAGGACTCGTGGTGGATGATAATGGACTCCTTGGCGACCAGAACACAGGAGGCCAAGTCCACCCTGGAACAGCTGTGGAGAGTAAGAGGGGAGTTGACTTTCTCGGACAACGGACTCCTGCTAAGAGGAGACCGCATTGTCCTACCTCAGAGTCAAACACAACAAATGATGGTGCTAACCCACCAAGGCCATCAGGGTGCGGCAAAGACAAAGGCACGGCTACGTCAGAAGGTCTGGTTCCCTGACGTGGAACGAAAGGTGGAGGAATTTGTGGCATCATGTGTGTGGTGTCAAATAGCGTCCCCGGCCCAGAGAGAGCCAGAGATCAAGACCATGCCGAGAAGGACCAAACCGTGGGAAGTGGTCCATGCTGACTTCGGCTTCACCTCGAGGGGCACCCACTTCCTGGTGGTGGTTGACGAATGGTCACGCTACCCTGAGGTGGAGTTCATTGAGTCAGTTGCCTTCAACAGGGTGGCGGTGGCCATTGAAAAAATCTTTGCCACCCACAGACTGCCCATGGTGCTCTGCTCCGACAACGGCCCACCGTTCCAAGGGGACAGCTTTGCGGGACTGATGGAGGAGTATGGCGTACATCACCGCAAAGTGACCCCGGGCCAATGGGGAGGCCGAAAGGATGATGCGGACGCTCAACAAGGTCTTTCGTATCGCCCAAGGGGAAGGAAAGTGTCTGAAAAAGGCACTGTATACATTCATGAGAGGGTACCGCAACAATCCCCACACCTCCACGGGGGTGGCCCCGGCAGAGGCAATGTTCCAACGGTGTCCACGAGACTTGCTCCCAGAAATCGGTGAGCGGGAGCCCGCTGTGATCAACAATGAGGAAGTGGAGCAGGAGAGCCGCGAAAGGACAGCAGCAGAGAACATTCGGAGAGGACTGAGGCCGCAGAGGCTGGTGCCCGGGGACGAGGTGCTGGTAAAGTACCAGCACCCTCAAGGGAAACTGTCGCTGACTTACGAGCCAGCATCCGAGGGATGTGGTGGCGGTTTCCGACGGACACAGCTCTGTAACACGCAACGCAAGCTTCTTCAAGCGCTTGGGAGAGCCAAGGACTGAGCCAAGGACTGACTCGGTGGCCAGCAGGCCGGCAGTGGAAGTTCCGGATGAAGGTGGTGGTTCCACATGCCTCCCCGGCTCGGGATGGCAGAAGGGACCCCGAGCAGAGATGTGGGCAGGAGGTACTCCCAGAAGACTGGGCGAGGGAAACCTGCTCGTCTCACGGACTTCGTGCTGGAGTAAGACTGTGAGTGGGAGCCCAGAATGTCCCGGGGTCCCGGGAGGCTGCTATTAAGGAGTTCCTGGGTTTGTGTGCAGTGGATGTAGTTGGTAGAATGGTTAAGTACCCTTTGTTCATTGTTTTGTTTTGCTATGAAAAAGGAGGAGTGTGATGCTGCCCCTTTAAGGACTGCACGCGGCGGAGTGACGTTGCACTCCACCGCGTGTAGTATAAATAAAGGGGGTGTTCCCAGCCGCGCAGAGCGACCGGGGAGCCCGAACCACACAGACGTGTCCTCGTAAAGTCTGTAGTGGGAGGGGGCTCACGAGCATCGGTGAGTGTGCACTGCGCACCACAACAGCTTGGAACACCCTATTGTGGATTGCCATTTAGTATTACTTGGTGTATGTTTTCTCCACGTCCCCTTTCTTTCTTAATTTGTGCCCTCGTGCCATCAGAATATTAGCCCTGCGTTTTATTTTTGCTTTTCCCCTGTGAGCATCCGTTCAGCGTCGGGCAGTTGAGCCTCACTACATTTATTCCCTCTTCTTTTCTTATGCGTCCCATATGACACCAGGTAACATTTATATATATAGGAGGGGTTTAGGTGATCCTCTGTTTAACCAAATAATCAGGTATCTCTATTTTGCCTTGGAGAGAGCCTGCTGACATTTCCCTTCCCCCCCCCTCCTTGTGTCCTCTCGATTGGCTAGTGAATGGGTTGCACCTCGCTGGCTAATCTATTGGAAAAAATGACTATCAGTTCACCTGGGACTCTGGTCGTGACATATGTTGTGTGTGTATGGATGCATGTGGAAATGTCTTTGTATAAATGCTGACGAGGCATGTGAATGAGTTATAAGAATTCATGACCATGCTTTTACACATGTGTGTGCATTGTGGTAGGTCAGAATCAGTATACAAACACAGCAACATTTTATCTGAAGGGTTCTTTATTTAACAAAAACAGGATCTAAGATACCCTTAAGCCTTTGATTCTGCGCCCTATGTAACAATGTAAAATAGTGCATGTCAGGATGTCTTACATAAATTAAGTTCTCGCTCCTGAATCCTATACTAACCTGAGTTCTGTCCCAACCAATACAAAAATAAAACAAAAATCCAATAGAAATACTTTGGGGCATTGCCCAACTCCCATCCTGGTTTCACTTTACCATAGACTCATTGCCTCGGTGCACTGTCCAAACATGTCTTTTCAGTCTCCTTCCTTCCAAACTCAAGTTTTACCAAAAGTATTTCTCCCTTCTAGTCTGGGATTCTATCAGTCTCTCTTGAGCCAGTTCTTTTCCCAGATGGGGGTTTATCTTTCTCCCCAGCCACACTGTGGTTGTCTCTTGTCTCCAGCTGTTTTTTTTGTTGTCCTTTTCCCACTCTTACTTCTTCCCCCTTGCTTCTGGGGGTCATCTCCTTCTCGTCCCTCGCTCCTGGGTTTTCCCTTGCAGTCCCTACCTTGGGGTCTCTTTAGTCTCACCCCTCCTTGGTATTCTCCCCGCTTTGGGGACTCTTGGTATTGTCCTCACTTTGGGGCTTCTTGATTCTCACCCGCCTTGAGGCCTCTTTGAGTTCACCCCACCCTGAAGTCTCTTTGGGCTCACCATGCCTTGTGATTTCGCGAGGGCCGCCCCACCTGAGGACATTTTGGAATTTGTCTTCGCCTCGCCACCCTCATACCAGTTCCTGGAGCCACCGAGTACCTTTGTCTTCTGGGTGGTGCTCCCCGGCAGGGTCTGTGAGTCTGTCTGAAGCAGACCAGCTTACACGACTTGTCAGCTAGCTCGCATTTTCCGCTGACTTCTGGTGGTGGCTGCTTCTCTGCATGTCAGTCTCTTGGCTTGCTTGCGGTTATTTGCTCGCTCTCTTCTGCTCTTGTGGACCGGGCCATTCCTTCTCCTCACTCTGTGGGCGCTGCAACCTCCCTGTGACATCAACCACCTGAGGCGTACCTCTGGTGCACTCCTGCTCTGCTCTGCCACACCTTCCATGAAGAGGCTCCCAGCTCTGTGCGGCAACCACCATTGAAGTGTCAGTAAACAGCACTGATAAAGGGGACACTGTGAACGCGGCACCGGTGGACACGGCAGAGACAGCAGCCCCTGCCATGGAGACGGCATCTCCAGCAGGGCCTGCAGCGTGGCCGCCGGAGACAGCAACACCCGCTTTGGGTAGAGTGGCTGTGGGAGAGGCGGCGCACGCATCTGAAGAGACAGTTCCAATGTCCAATGTTGCTTCAACTGTAGACTGGCAACCTCCGTGTTGGGGGAAGAAGGCTCTCCTAGAGCAGGCATCCACAGCGGTCACCATTACAAAGGACACACCATCTGCTGGCGTTCTCAAGGACACAGACTGAGAGCTGGCTGAAGACAGAGTGGAGAGCAGCTCTGTGCGATATAGGTCCTGATAGCAGGCCAACATATAGGATAAACACTTAGCTGGATTCCCCTAATGCCATGACAGCATGGAGTGGAGTTGAAGAACACGAGGGGAGAACAGCAGCCATGCCAGGGGGGCTGGGATTACCCTGGGAAGAGGGGATTGGTGGATCTGAGGAACGAGGAAACAGATTGGTTACAACTGGCAGGCGGGAATACAAAAGGGAGAAGAATGTGTGTCACAAAGTTGCATTTTCTGCATTCCAGGACGTTGCGCTGCCCAGGGATTACCCAGAGGAGTGGTGGACCAATCAGAAAGCAGTAGAAGGAAAGAGAAGGCGTTCTTATACAGCAGAGCTGACCGGAAGAAGGACTGTTGGACTGTTAGGGTGAAGCAACCCAGCCTCTGTGATTTGCAGTGACATGGTGTACATGTGAATAAAGGTGGAAGTTTAACTTGCCAACTGGGTCGGTCTCCTCTGTCAATGCCACAAGTGGTGGCAGCGGTGGGATTGACGACGCCATGGAGGGCCTTCTAAAAGCCCTAATGGATGGCCAACAGCAGCTGAAACAACTTATTCCGGAGTGTAGGGGAGTCCTGGTATCACAAGTATGACACTGACGCAAAAGATTCAATTTGTAAAACCTTTATTAACTTCCTGGGGTTTGGAAACACTCCTAATTTGCCTGATAACTAGAATCGGAGTCGTCTCAACCATCAAATAATAAAGAAAACGGTCTTAGTTGTGTCTGTTAAATCAAAATGGCTTATGCTAACAAAACCTAATGCCTGCCCTATCTCTTGTATAAAAAAGTGTGTAATGGAAGGATGTATATAAGGAAAATCGGTGTTCGACAAAGAATAAATGGAATTGTACGATCGGACTGAGAAAAAAAAGGTCTGACCGTACAAAAAGTCTGAAAAATGCAACCACCAAATGTTCGAACACCAAAAGTTCGAACCTTTGGTGGGAGCATTGGAGGAAAGTATTAAAAAAAAAAAGTATAGTGAGCGGGAGGTTGCGGGGGAAACCCGTGCAGCTCCCGAAAAAAGAAAAAAAAGGACCCTGCGGCGCCGGTTCCCGATCACAGAAGTGAAAGGGAACTGGCGCCGGGACTCAGCGTGAAGAAAAAGGTCAGTAGGGTTTGCTTATGTTGGGGTTGTGGGTGGGTGTGTGGGTATGTTGGGGTGAAATGTGCAACCTTTTGTGGTTAGCACATTTCTCATGCAAACTTTCCGGGTGTTGGAAAATCAGCCGCGGTCGGATCACGTAGATCCAAATAAATGTGTCTGAATCAGCTCTCCTCCCCACGTTTAGACAGCTTGGAATAAGGCAGTCGCTATAGGAAGGATGACACGCTCTGGCTCGGGCTTCAACACTGAAAAAAGTTCTGAATATGGGTCGAGGCCCACCTGGCCTTCCATGTCAAAGACTCTTGTTCCAGTCTTCTCCAAACAACGAAACAAAAAGTTCACACCGGTCCCCCTCTGTCATGCTCAGACTTCTTCAAAACAGCACAAAAGTTCAACGTTGATCGCCCTCTGCCGGGCTCAGACCTTGGGCAGTTCAACAACACTTATCAGGGCTCCCTTGCCCAAGCTTTTTACACTTTGGGTCTTCCTCAGCCGGGCTCATACCGCTTTTCTGATGTCGAAGATTTTCGAATGTGCAGGGCTTCCTTTACAGACCACCGCAGGACCCTTCTACTCAGAATTCAATGTTCAGCTTTTCCTCTCCCCTTCTCTCAGGGTTAACTATGTTAATTTTCACTTTTACAGTTAATTCTCATTTATCGCCTCAAACAATGCACCTTTCACAGTGACTAGAATCGGCTACTCCTTTTCGCTGGACCACTCCGTTACTCGGTATCGCTGATTCCACAGCTGTCTTTATCTTAAAGTTCATTCACAGGTCTGCCTTTCCTCTCGTCTCAACCATACGCGTGCAGTCTTCACTTCCGATATATTGTTGAAAACTTCAATCTTTCTTAGCACACACCGGTCTGTCGGGTCACTTGCCAACTCACCGGCTGTGTGCGGTTCTTTCTTTTCCAAATTCAAATTCACAAGTCAAGGTTAGTCCCACAGGCTTGACCTCGCCACCCCAACTCTGCCGTTCACCCTGGAGAGTCGCTTGCGTCCTTGAACACAATGCAGTCTTCGATATTGGGATCTGTCCTTCTCCACGTATCTTTCACAGCCTTGTTGAGGCAAAAACCTCCTATACGGAACTCTTGGGGTTTTCTACCTGCTGCTCTCCTCCTTTGGTCCGTCACTCTGCTCCTGTAGGTTCACCTTCTCCCGGGAAGTTCTGCTCGTACTTGTGTTCCACCTTGCTCAGAGGGTGTCTCTAGGTTCTGCCTTTTACCCATGTGAGGAGAGCTAATTGGAATCAGGTGCATGCACCTGAAGTCAAGTGCCTGACTTTGCCTGATCCGATTAGCGGGACATGTCCAGTACAATGCATAAGAGTTAGTCTTGTTACTCTATCACCCTCTTCCTCGTGTTTGTGCAGAAGGGGGTTGGGGGAGTTGGCACATCGATACTAAAAAATAGGAGGGTTTGGATGTACAAAGAAGGGGGGAATACTGCATCTCACCATCAGCTGCCTCACCCCCCACTACCCGAAGACCCCTTACGCAGCTGATCCTCCCTCATTGGTCCACCCCTGTCAAGTACCTGGTCTCAGAGGGCCGGGGCGTGTTGTCGTGCTATTTCCTTTTTGGTCCTTCCGGTGTCCTCCAGTGTTCCAGCAGACAATGGTATGGCGTTGGGTCGACCACCAGAGCCTCCCCCCCCTGTAAATAGACTATCAGGTCGAGTCCCTGGGAGCCGACTCACCTCGCCATGAAACAGATGTTCCCGGATTAATGTGGCAAAAGGACAGCACAGAGCGCTGGCCAGGACAGCTGGTAGGATGATAATGCAGCCCCACAAGAAGGTGGGAAGAAAAATGGAAAAGAAGGAAAAGGAGCAGGAAGATGAAAGAACCAGGCAGGAACAAGGCAGAACAAGGAGAGGCAAGAAGCAGGGAGAGGAGCCAACAAGGAGAAGAGCCAAGAGGCAGCGGAAAAAAAGGGTCCAGCAAGTGGCAGAGTCAGACAGGCGCTCAGCAACTCACTGGCGAGAACATAGTCCCATGGGAAAGCAGGTTTATGAAGGCTGTCCTTCCTGAACGCTGTCTGCTATGACAGACATGGTTGTCAAGGCCACGCACTGGGTACTGCGCAACGTTCGGAGCCGGCACATGTGCCTTGTAACCAGGAACTGAGGTACCCGCACCGCGGGTGCAGCTGATGCCCAAAACCTGCCGATGACTGCCAATCGGAGGGCCATAGCAGGGAAAACATCTGCAGGGCCCCGGACGCCATTGAGAGTAGAGATGCCATGTAACAGGGTGCTGGCCACGGTAGGTCCGGGATGTGACAACCCCCAGGGTCTGGATCTAAAGGCGATGGCTGTGCCCTGGCCACCTGATAGAGAGATTAAGTTGATCAGAGATCCCCGGAGATTAGCTGGTGAGACAACCTCTGGTTTCTCACAGGTGCAAACTCAGCAAGCAGTGGTGGACCGTGAGGCGTTTCAGAAAGCGATCCGGTTACAGGGAATGATGCAAGCCACAGCACAAGATAAGCAGCAAGAGACACTGCTACGTCTCACGGATGTAATGGCAGCAGCCCGGGGACAACCAGGAATACCCTCTTAAGGTGCTACAAAAATATAAAGAAGGCGATGACCCCGCATTTTTCTTACAAGATTTGAGAGAATTGTGCCTAATGATCGGTTGAAAGATGGGGGCAGTATATAGCACCCCTATTGTCAGGGGTCATGCAAGGAATGTACCAAGCAGTGAATCCCAATGCAAATACCCTATATGCAGAAATTAATCAGGCGGTGTTGGACCGTTTAGCACTAGATGAAGAGTCCTAGCGGATCAAGTTCCAAGAGACCCAGCTGAAACCAGGAGAAACCCCACGACGAATGTCTTACTGAGTCAAAGATTTGATAGAGAAGTGGTTACAACCCTCGACAGTGACTGTCCACAAAGTAATCAAAATGGTGGTGGTGGAACAATTCTTGGAGGCCCTCCGCACCCCAGTCCAGAGGTGGGTTAGACAGCACCATAGAGCCACCTTAGCAGAAGCCATCTATATTGCATCTGCATATCAAAAAGCTGGGTGGAATAAAGTGTCATTGCAAGGAACCCCAAGCAGGAGTGGCCCAATTATAGGGGAACCACCGGTGATCAGAACAGTGCGCCCTATCTTTGGAAGATGGAAAGCAATAGAGGGAGCCAACAGAACGCCATAACCCCACAAGTGAGTGACTCTTCTGTTCTACCGAATGTAATGCGTCTATTAGATGCGTACATGGGGATGTAAGAAAATATCCTATGAAAAAAGTAAAGTTACAAATGCAAAACCAGGTTATTGAGATGAAGGCAGCCGTTCTTCCTTCGTTACCTGCCCCGATCCTGCTTGGCTCCGATTTACCCCAGTTCAAGGAGGTGCTGACTGAAATGGAGATAGTGGTGGAGATCCACTCCCTTCCATGTGGGGGAAGTCGACAGAATCCCTAGCGGCCCGAGTAAGACCAGACGAGAGGCCAGAAGAAACAGACATGGAATTGGGCAATGTACTCCATGCGCCCCGTAGCATGGAACGTGGAATAACACACATCTTCCATTAGAGCTGAGACCGTCACAGACCTCTTTCTAAAAATAGCACGAGAGAGAGAAGTGCAGGAAAACAACCCCACCACAGAGAAAGGTCAGTGTTTCAAGTACAACCAGGTTTTACTAAACAGTCTACTGAGGAGAAGATGGAATCAAGAAGGAGCATCCCAAAGGCGCATCAGAACTTATTATTACAGTTGGCTCACATGCATCCGTGCTGCCGCCATATGGCTTCCTCCAAGACACAAAACATGCTCAAAAGATTTTACTGGTCTAGAGTCCTAAGAGAAGTTGCCAGATACTGCAGAGAGTGCCCCACCTGCCAACTAACCAGTGGAGTGATACCGGTGCAAGTGCCACTTCAGAAAAGGCCCCCGATAACGGTACCCTTCCAAAGAATTGGGATGGACATAGTCAGGCCCTTAGAACCAGTTTGTAGGGCTCATAAATATCTCCTTGTAATAGTGGACTACGCCATTAGGTACCCAGAAGCTTTCCCCATGAAGGGAATTTTAGGCCGACAAAAATATGATCGGCTAATTCCCTATATTGCTCATGTGGGATTGCCCGAAAAAATAGTCATGGATCAGGGTATGCATTTTATAGCTACTGTCATGTCACAGGTCTGTCAAAGACTAAATATCAATCAACTAAGAACCCCTGTATACCACCTGCAGATCGATGGCCTAGTGGAGCGATACAATAAAACCATCAAACAAATGATCCGTATAGTGGCCGAACAGGAAGGAAAGAATTGGGTCAGACCGGTACCACTGGTCGTTATGGTCTTAAGGGACACTCCCCACTAATCTACAGGTTTTTCTCAGTTCGAGCTGTTGTTCGGTCGACGACCTCAGACAATATTAGACCTACTCAAGGAGTAGTGGGAACAGAGCGAAGATTTGCCTCTCACTGAATATGTGGAAGACCCAAAGAAGCATATAGAGGAATTACGCAATATGGCCCATGAGAACCTATGAAAAGCTCAGAACGATCAGGAGTGGCATTATAAGAAGAAGAGTAGGATGAGGTATTTTAAGATTGGCGACAAGGTCCTGGTCCTGTTACCCACCAGCGACAATAAGTTGTTAGCCCGATGGAGGGGATCTTATACAGTGACTGACATTGTAGTACCAGTTAATTACCGGATAAACCAGCCAGACCGGAAACCGCCAGAGCGGGTGTACCTGTCATGGTCATGAAGTCAGGGGCACAGGCATGCAGGGGTCGCATGCACAGGAGACCTGGGTGGATACTGTCCTGGAGCCTTTGGCGCCAGGCTCATGAACAAAAGTAAGCAAGAATATCCATTTAACACCAAAAGGCTTTTATTTTGGAGATAGCACTTCAGATGCATGAACCTTGACATTCCATCCATTAAGCAGGATGCATTAACCTTGAACATTCAATCCATTAAGCAGCCCCAAGTGTATTATTGGGTGTGGCTGCTAATGGATTGCCTTTGCACGTGCGCACTCTCTAGGAGTGGCAGGGTGTCGCTGGTAAACCGGCCCTAATGGGGGTGCCCACGATCTCATCTATTTAAGCTGCCCCGATCCTCAAGACAGACGCTTCGCGTTATTCTGCACTTGCAAGCAGCGTAACGCTCACCGTCGCCTAAGGTCAGACTTACCTTTGAAGATCCTGCTGCCTTGACATCCTGCTTCCTGCCAGCATACTTACCAACTGGGGAAGCTGTTCTTACCTGTACATGTCTTTGGCGAACCAAGTAATCATATTTACACTTTCCGGAACGCCAAAATCTTCATCTTGGCACCGCAGCACGACATGCTCCATCGTCAACAGCATCGCCTGCAAGGAAAAACAGAAGACAAGGTTAGACATCGAAAAAACAGTCAGTTTAAGGTTGTGCTTCGCCATACTTCACACTTTCCCCCAAACCATCACTTACCTGCTGTCATCCATCTTCCATCTGGCTGCGTCTCGTGACTCACAGCTGCATTGAGGCCGCATTTCCATCTAAGGGAAGAAAACAGAAGAGAGACATTATTGCGGGCATAAATAGGAGCAACATATAAAGACATTAAAGAGAACGAGCAGCATCACAAGAGCTCAAGAAAGACTTACCAATCATAAGGAGAAGCATAGTCGCAGCTGGACTGGACTAATCCTTATTAGGAATGAGTGAAGGAACTAGATCACATTCAACGCACCCCTGCCATAAGTAGAAGGACGGAGAGCTTATCTTCCATAATTCACAGGTGAGCTTTATGGGCCGGCGTATGCTCACAGAAACCATACTTCGAGGGGATTGGGTCCTCCGACGTATTCCATATCTATATCTATGACAGGTAATGTCCACAGCAGTGCTGCTTCGGAAAATCTTTGACGTCTGTGTCCTGCGTCGATGACGTCGATGCGCCATCCCCGAAGACCTCCTCCGACGGCCGACGTCACCCGATGTGATAAGTAGGACGCACGACGCCCATAGCCTCAGTTCCGTTTTTTCCGCGAACGTGTTCGCTTCGTGAATCTCGGTACGCCTCGACTCGTTGGAGTTGCTGTTTTCTATTCTCGGTTTGTTGAACCTGTTCGGTTGGTTGTGAAGACCTGTTTGTGGTGATGTCTTTCTCATCTTCGACCCCGCGTCCGGGCTTCAAGAACTGCGGGGACTGTGGGTCCAAGATGTCGGTCACGGACTTGCACGACGCCTGCCTCTGGTGCCTCGGGGAGGCCCACGATACGGACGACTGTGTCGACTGCCAGTCGCTCACTGCGAAGGCCTTGCGGGAACGCAAGAAGAAGCTGTCGGTAGGCCGGGTGTCTAAGCCACGGAAGTCGAGGTCTGCGGGGCTTTCGACCGATGACTCGAGGGGTGACTCTCCGCTGGGTCTCCTTCCAGGAGTCGGTCTCGCCACTCCTCCGCCTCTTCTAGGCATTCCAGCATTCCAGGAAGCGCCGGCATAGGTCGCCTTCCCCGTCCTCTTCTGAGGACTCCGCCCGTCGGCGGGTCGCTTATCCCTCCATGCAAGCGACACCGGAGGAATGGGCTTCCTTCGGGAAGCAGATGCTAGCGATTCTGGAATCGCAGGGCACCGGTACGTCTGCGCCTCCGAGTGGGGTCGGTCGGCACCGGTCGAGAGACACCGCCCGTACGTCTTCGGGCTCGGGTGGTCGGCACGGCTCGCGGGAGAGGTCCTGCTCAGACAAGGGTAGCCGTTCTCGCCATGCCCGTTCCAGGTCCCGGTCCTCGACGCGCTCGAGACCGCGTGATCCTGTGCCGTCTTCGAAGAAGACGTCGACACCTGTGGCGCCGAGGTCGTCAACGATTTCTCTCGAGGTTCCGTCTTCGAGGGGGTCGTCGACGCCATCGGTGCCCAGGTTGTCGAGAGACACGCTCGGAGCTCCGGCTTCGAGGACTGTGTCGACGCCGCAGATGCTGGAGGCGTTGCAGCTGACGTCGACGCCGATTCGCTTGACGTCGATGCCTTTTCTGTCGACGCCGGCGCCAACTCGTTCGGCGCCCTCGACGCCTTTTCTGTCGACGCCGGCGCCGACTCGTTCGGCACCCTCGACGCCTTTCGAGGCGATGGTGTCGGAGGGGCCCCGTGGCACGGGGTTTGCCCCTAAAAAGGCTATGGCTAAGGTCCGGCACTGCTTTGGTCCGCAGAGGTCTTCATCTCCCCGCCTGGAGTACATTTCAGAGGGTGATGAAGGCTCTGATGGCGGCCTGGTTCCGGTTACGGTTCCAGATGACCTTATCTCGGGCCATAGTCAGTTTGATGACCTGAGGCAGTCACTGCATGATGCCAGTGGACTGGACACCTCTCCGGAGATGGAGTTTTGTCGGCCGGAGCCTGGCACTCATGCCGATTCGTCATATCGGCGCCTTATGTCTCGGGTTACCGAGTACTTGGGTTGGTCAGCTCCCCCCTGGGGAGTTCATTCAGGATGATCTCACGGACATCCTTGATCTCGGTCCACCCACTGACCCGGTTTTGCCTTTTCATATGGCTCTGCAGAGAAGGGTGGCGGCGGCTTGGACTGCTCCGGAGAGTCTCCCGGCAGTGGGCAAGTCTTTGTCACGAAAATACCGTCCAGCCAGTAGCGACACCTGCTACTTGTCTAGGCACCCCTCCCCGGAGAGTTTGGTGGTGCAAGCGGCTACGGCCCCGGCAAAGCAGGCGTCATATCCTACCATCCCTCCGGATAGGGACGACAAACGTTTTGACGGCTGGGCGAACAAAGTGTTTTCTTCGGGGGGTATGGCGCTTCAGGCGGCCAACTCCATATGTGCCTTGTCTCGTTTCACACACACTTTGTGGAACTGTGTTGCATTAGCGGCTGATCATATTCCCGAAGGGGACGAACAGGATGGTTTCCTTGCTGTGGTTCAGGATGGCAAGGATGCTATGTTTGAGGCCGTTCAGTCGGGTTTGGACTTGGCGGATTGTGTCAGCCGGTCCATGGTGGCGAGCACCGTAATGCACAGGTTTGCGTGGTTGCGGAAGTCTGGGTTTGCTCCTGATGTGCAGCCCCGGCTCCTCAACATGCCTTTTGACGGTGAACACCTTTTTGGCAGCAAGGCTGACGAGAGCCTTGAGAGGTTGCAGACCTCCAAAGCTGCAGCGAAATCATTGGGTGCTGCAGTTCGCCAACCTCTGCCTTTTCGTCCTAGGGGAGAGCAATGGAGGGGAGGTTCCTTTCGCTATTACTCATCCTTCAGTAAAGCGAGAGGAGCTAGCAGTCAAAGAGGCCATCGTAAGAGTGCCAGAGGTGGAAACAGAGGTACTCAAGGTGCCAAGGCCGCTCGGGCAGTTGCCTCTTTGCCCTCAGGCAACGCCGCAGCCGCTACCACTCAGTCATGAGGCCAGGTCCCATGGTTCGTCGGTTGGGGGAAGGCTGGCGCAGCATCTTGTAGAGTGGCAAGCCATTACTTTGGATGTGTGGGTTCTGGAGATCATAACCCACGGCTACTGTCTACCTTTTCGGCAGAGGCCTCACGACAATCCACCAGGGAACCTCTCTTTGAAGAGTCCGGATCCGCTCCTTGCGCAGGAAATTCAAGCCCTGCTGGAGAAAGGCGCCATAGAACTGGTGCCTGTAGCGGAGAGGAACAAGGGATGGTATTCCCCTTATTTTTTTATTTCAAAGAAAGACGGGGGATTGAGACCCATCATGGACTTGCGCGGTTTGAACAAACTCCTCAGGAAGGACAAGTTCAAGATGGTGACTCTTTCTCAAGTCCTCCAGGCCCTTCAACTTCAGGACTGGTTGGTGTCTCTCGACCTCATGGATGCTTACTTCCATGTGCCGATCCATCCCAAGCACAAGAAGTACCTGAGGTTCGCGGTTGGCGACTCGCACTTTCAGTTTCGGGTCCTGCCGTTCGGATTGACCTCCGCCCCAAGGGTTTTCACCAAGCTCATGGTGGTGGTGGCAGCGCATCTCAGGAAAGAGGGGTTCACGTCTACCCCTACCTGGACGATTGGTTGATCAGGGGGAGCTCTCCCGAGCAAGTCCTGGATCATCTGTCCGTCACCTGCCACTCCCTTCACAGGCTGGGCTTCTCCCTCAATTTAAAGAAGTCCCATTTGACACCAACGCAGCGGCTCCAGTACATCGGTGCAGTGCTCGACATGTCCCTGGGGCAGTGTTTTCCTCCTCAGGTGAGGGCTCTTCACATTCAGCAGATGGTGCACAAGTTTCAGTTTGCCCAGAATCTCCCAGCATCCGTATTCTTGAGACTGCTCGGCCTCATGGCATCCTGCATTCTTCTGGTGCCAGAGGCTCGTCTGCGGATGAGATCTTTGCAGTGGGCACTCAAGCTCCAGTGGTCTCAGTCCTCCGGCAGGCTGTCGGACCCTGTTCAGGTGCCGCCCTCGGTTGCCCGGGACCTTCTGTGGTGAGGCGTCGAGGGCAATCTGATGAAAGGGGCCCCATTTTGGCTGCCCTGGCCGGAAGTGACGATCGTGACGGACGCATCCCTCACGGGATGGGGAGCTCATGCCAACGAGTTGACAGTCAGCGGTCGTTGGTCTCCGTCGGAGTCCAGACTCCATATCAATCTGTTGGAGCTGAGGGCCGTCAGGCTAGCCCTGAAGGCTTTTCTGCCAACTGTGCGCGGAAAGAGTGTCCTGATTCTAACGGACAACACGGTGGCCATGCACTACCTCAACAAAAAGGGGGGGCAGGGTCGCTTCCGCTGTGCAGGGAGGCGATGCAGCTCGAATTCTGGGCCATCCAGCAGGAAGTTTCGATCTCGGCTGTTCATCTGGCCGGAGACGACAATGAGACGGCGGACGCTCTGAGCAGGCAGAGTTCGATCTCTCACGAGTGGGAGCTGACTCAGGAGATTCTCCTGGAGATCTTTGCCCTTTGGGGGACCCCTCAAGTGGATCTCTTCGCCTCCAGTGTCAACCGGAAGTGCGAAAGGTTTTGCTCACGGGAATTTCCTCCAAAAGGAGCCTTAGGAGACGCGTTCGCGGTGGAGTGGTCATTCCCACTGCTGTATGCGTTTCCTCCAGTCCCCGTCATCCCGCAAGTGCTGCGGAGGTTACGGAGGTTCGGTTCCCGGATGATCCTCATTGCTCCGGCGTGGGCCCGGAGGACGTGGTACCCGGACCTTCTAGACTTGTCCATCTGCCCTCCACGTCGTCTTCCCTACCGAGACGATCTGCTCTCACGGGAGGGGGGTCAGGTTCTCCTCAGATCCCTCAATCTTCACGCTTGGAATCTGAAAGGTTGAGGTATAAGGATTGGGACCTCCCTGAAGACGTGATGGAGGTGTTGCTCTCGGCCAGACGGCCGGCAACTAAGTCTCTGTACCCTTGCCGTTGGAGAAAGTTCTGCGACTGGTGCAGAGTTCAGAATGTGGATCCTTTTGAATGTGACATTCCCATGGTTCTGTCTTTTTTGCTTTCTTTGGCCCACAGGGGCTTGCAAGTGGGGACCATTAAAGGTTACCTGGCAGCGCTGTCCATATTTAAGCGATCGTCTGAAGAGTGTTCCTATTTTAAAATTCCTTTAATTTTGCACTGTGTTCCCTCCGTCACCTTTTCTGGTGCCAGGTTGGGATTTTAACCTTGTTCTTAAGTTTCTTATGGATGCTCCGTTTGAGCCTTTACATTCTTGCCCTTTGAGGCTGTTAACTCTGAAAACTGTGTTTTTAGTTGCGGTTACTTCCGCTCGCAGAGTGAGTGAGTTACAGGCACTTTCAGTTAAGCCACCCTTCACTGTGTTTCACAAGGACAGGGTTGTCCTTAGAGTTCGTCCTTCTTTTCTTTGGAAGGTGGTTTCGGAATTTCATTTCAGCCAGAAGGTTGTTCTTCCGGCGTTCTATCCTCCTCCACATCCTGGTAAGGAAGAGGAGAGGCTCCATAGGCTTGATCCTAGGAGAGCGTTGAGCTTTTATATCTCGCGCATGTCCCGGGTCAGAGTGGATGATCAACTTTTCATTGGTTACGCTGGAAAGCGTTTGGGACAAGCTGTGACGAAAACAGACTTTGTCTCGTTGGATTATTTTAGCTATCTCCGAGTGTTACCGCTTGGCGGGTAAGGACCCTCTGGCTGGCTTGCGGCCCCATTCTACCAGAGGAGTGGCTGCGTCTACTGCCCTGCAGAGGGGAGTTCCTATTCGTCACATCTGTGATGCAGCCCACCTGGGCTTCAGTACATACTTTTGTACGTCACTATTCCCTCGATTCCATCAGAGGGCAAGATCTGGCCTTTGGCAAGGAAGTTCTCTATTCCGCAATTTGATTGGGCATGCTAAATTTGTATTATAGATTCTTTCCCACCTCCTTGCTTGGTACTGCTTTGGGAGTCTGTCATAGATATGGAATACGTCGGAGGACCCAATCCCCTCGAAGAACAAGTTACTTTCTTACCTGGTAACGTTCTTTCGATGGGATGGTCCGGCGTATTCCATATCGCTCCCTCCCTGCCTTCCCCGCTGCAGAATTTCTTTTGCGATTGCAGCTTGCGTTCCGCAAGGCCTTGTGTGTCTGACTGGCAGAAAACTGGTGGCACACATTCTGGGAAAAAACTATAACTGAGGCTATGGGCGTCGTGCATTATACTTATCACATCGGGTGGCGTCGGCCGTCGGAGGAGGTCCTCGGGGACGGCGCATCGACGTCATCGATGCCGGACGCAGACGCCAAAGATTTTCCTAAGCTACACAGCTGTGGACATTACCTGTCATAGATATCGATATGGAATACATCGTCGGACCATACTATCGAAAGAACGTTACCAGGTAAGAAAGTAACTTGTTCTTTGGGGTGAAGGGTTCGAGAGGTACAACAATCACAGATTGGCGCACTCAAACACTCTTCTCTCCACGCAGGAGCAGTATCACCACGTACCACCGCTCACAGCTTTTCTACTGAGGGAGAGGCCTGAAGGGGGTGATTCAAGTCCAGGGAGGGCTGCAACCGTGCCCCAACACCTCCGCAGAGGCCAGGTGAGCATAACAGAATGCGAAGCCTCTTAATACTCTCTGCCTGGGCGTAGTGGAAACTTCAGAAACAGATCCGTTAGCCCTCTTACTAGGGGAATTACAGGCTGAAGTACATGCTTCAAGACAGGAAACCAATGCATTACGGAGGGATCTTATTGTAACTCGAGAAAGAACTGATGAATTGGCAAGACAAATGCTACAAGCACAAGCAGGACAGGTTCCACTGCCTGGAGTGACCCATTCTTCTCTTCTTCCACACCACAACAATCAACACTGCTTCAGGTTGTTCTTCCAGGAGCAGTGCCTCTAGCCCCTCCCGAACGCTTCATCGGCGACCCAAAAAGGTTTGCTGTATTTATGAACCAATGTTGCCTTCATTTCTTGTGCAGACCAGAAGCCTTTCCTAATGACCAAGCCAAAGTGGCGTTTGTACTCTCGTATTTAGGAAGTAGTGCGAGGGAATGGTCTATACCTTTGGTAAATCAAGATGACCCTTTACTCTGGAACTTTGGGAATTTCCAACATGAGATGGAGAAATTGTTTGCCCGTCATACTCATGGACAAGCTCTGGACAACGAGTTGTTGTCACTCAGACAAGGGAGTCAAGATCTATTAACCTATATTGCAACCTTCAATCGTCTCATAGCCCAGACCAACTGGCCAGAAGAGAAGAGGACTACACTCTTTTACCAAGGGTTAAGTGGAGAATTTAAGGATGTGTTGGCGCAAGTGGTGAATCCCCCTGAGAGGTGTGCGGACTACATAGACCTGACGGTGCAACTCGATCATAGGTTGCAGAATCGGAAAATGGATCGAGCTAGATCCGAGGGACGGTCAGTTTACGTACGACCTCGTGAGAATCGGACTAAAGCACATGAACAGTCTGAGCCAATGCAAATTGGTGGATCACGAAGTCCCCTTACCAAAGCAGAAAGGGAAAAAAGGAGACAACAGCAGCTTTGCTTATATTGTGGACAAGCAGGTCACTTCCTCCGTGACTGCCCGGTAAAACCACCCAAGAAAACGGTTGGGGCAACAGACAAAACTGATAAAGAAGAAGAACAGAACTCAGGAAATGCCAATGCCTGGCAAGTGTAGGGGTCCACTTGTAGAGCATGAAAAAGGAATCCGTACAGACCTCACATCTAGTCCTTCCAGTGCTTTTGGTGAATCACAATCAACCATCAAAAATACATGCCTTGGAGGCATATATTGATTGTGGAGCTGTGGGTTACTACATTGACCAATATTTGGCTCTCCGAATAGGCCTTGCTCTCTGAAAGACGCAGAAATCGGAAAACGTTACTGCTGTGGATGGTTCTCCGCTATCATCCGGCCCGGTGACACAATACACCGAGAAAGTCAAGCTTCTGTGTCAGGACGGGAATCAAGAGGACATTACTTTCAATCTCATCGGTGCTCCTCAGTTCCAGATGATATTGGGAATGCCCTGGCTGGAGACCCACAATCCTAGTATTGACTGGCGCAAACGAGTTCTGACATTTCCTCATGATTGTGCCGACACATGTTACAAAAAAGATTACACCAATCTGAAACTGTAGAAAGGAATCGTGTTGGGGCTCACCAGTTCCTTACCGTTTGAATACCAAGATTACCAGTATGTCTTAAAAAAAGAGCAAGCCAACGTTCTGCCCCTGCATAGACCCTACGATTGTCAAATAGATCTTGTACCCGTAGCCCAGATCCCTTGCAGCCGAATTTACGCTCTGACAGAACAGGAAAATCAGCATCTTAGAACTTACCTGGATCAGTACCTGGCAAACGGTTTCATTCGCCCATCCAAGTTACCTGCCTCCTTGCCCTTATTCTTCGTGCCTAAAAAGGAATGGGGACTTAAGAACTTGCATCGACTATAGAGCCATCAATCAGATCACAGTAAAAAATCGATATCCTTTACCACTTATACCAAAGCTCCTGGACTAAGTTAAACATGCTCAAATCTACACAAAACTGGATTTAAGAGGAGCATACCATCTTGTAATAGTAAAAGAGGGAGACGAGTGGAAAACGGCCTTCCGCACGAAGTATGGCCTCTTTGAATACCAGGTCATGTCCTTCGGGCTATGCAATGCCTCTGCGGCGTTCCAATTCTTTATGAATTATGTACTCTGTGAACTACTGGACGTTTGCGCTCTTGTTTATATTGACGACATTCTTATATACTCAAATTCCATGGAAGAACATGTAGGCCATGTCCGGGCAGTCTTAGAGAAGCTTCGACAACACCAATTGTATGCCAAGTTGGAAAAATGTATTTTTCCATGTATCCGAGGTCGAGTTTCTCGGTTTCATGCTCACACCACAAGGCGTACATATGGATACACGAAAGGTGGATGCAATCCTCCTATGGCCCTCACCAACATCCACGAAAGGAGTGCAAAGCTTGCTCGGATTCGCCAACTTTTATTGTCGGTTTATACCTGGTTTTTCACAAATTGTACATCCAATTACCTCCTTGTTAAAGAAAAATCAAAAGTTCCATTGGTCGACAGAAGCTGAAGAAGCCTTCCAGAAGTTGAAACTAGCATTCACTACAGCACCAGTCCTTCGACACCCACGACCAGACCTACCTTACATAGGTGAGACAGATGCTTCAAAAATAGCCATGGGAGCAGTATTGTCACGACAAGACCCTGAAACAGGACAACTACACCCCGTCGCATTCTGGTCCTGCAAATTTTCAGCCCCCGAGTTGAACTACGCCATCACAGATAAGGAATTACTGGCGATTAAAGCAGCATTCAGGCCTGGAGACGTTACCTTCTTGGGGCGAGACATACGGTCACTGTCATCACGTACCACCATAACTTGCAATACTTGAAAACCACCAAAGCACAATCCTCACGTCAACTTCGTTGGGCTCTCTTTTTCACGGAATACGATTTGATTATCACTTATAGACCTGGAGTATGCAATGAGAAAGCAGACGCTCTGTCACGCGTGAGTGAAGAAAAAGAGGCTTTTACAGCATCCGACCCTGTGGCCATAATTCCTGAGGAAAGGATTCAAACCAGAAAAGCTGCCACCACGTGTGTGGATGACCAAAGAACCAGTTTGCAATCACCGATGGATCAATCAACACAACAGGAATGGCTGTTAAAAGGTGATCAGTACACCATCAAAGACAATCTACTGTATTTCCAAGGACAATTATATGTCCAGGACAAAGAACTGCAAAAGCAAATCATCACAAATCGCCACGATTAATTAGTGCAAGGACACCCCGGAATAGCCAAAATTCAGGCTAAGAAAAACAAAGCTACTGGTTGCCAACCTGACGAAAAGACATTGCCCAATTTATTGAAACCTGCAGCGTCTGTGCACAACACAAGTCTCCGAAACAGAACCCAGCTGGCTTACTACATCCCCTAACAGTACCGCCAGCACCTTGGCATACCCTGTCGATGGACTTCATCACAGATCTTCCACCCTGCAATGGGTACAACATCATATTAGTTGGTGTGGATTTATTCTCCAAAATAGCCCATTTCATCCCTCTGAAGGGACTCCCAACTGCGTCAACTCTCGCTTCTGTGTTCCTAGAGCAAATTGTTTGATTGCATGGATTTCCATCAATATTGGTATCTGATTGCGGAACTCAATTTGTTTCTGCCTTTTGGAGAAAGTGTTGTACGATTGCCAAAATCGATCTCCGGTTGTCAACCAGCAATCACCCACAAACTGATGGGCAAACTGAACGAACCAACCAAACTTTAGAGCAATATCTCAGGTGTATGTTGCAACAGTCCGAGGATTCTTGGAAAAATATACTCTGGATAGCTGAGTATGCAGACAACAACTCAGTTCACGCAAGCCCTGCAAACTCCATTCTACACTGTGCACGGAAGACATCCGAGGACACAGTATTTGATCCATCCGATACCCTGGAAATGCCAGCCATATAAAACTTGCATAAAACCATCACTCAGGTTCTTAAGCAGGCGACCGAGCATCTGACCAAGGCTAAGGAAAGACAAAAACTGTTTGCTGATCGACATTGGAATGAAGCTCCCGCCTACCAAATTGGAGAAAAGGTGTGGTTAGCATCCAAATATATTCCCCTGAAGGGGCCAAGAACTTTCTGCCCAAGATACCTGGGCCCCTATACTATAAAGTCCATAATCCTGTCGCCATGAAATTGGAGTTACCATCTCACATGAAAATTCACCCCGTATTTCATGTCTCTCTCCTCAAACCAATGAAATCCAATACACGGCTTAGTTTTCCACCAGAGCCCGAAGTAATAGATGGAGAACGAGAATATGAAGTCAAATCCATCCAAGGTGGTTCGATCAAAATTGTATTACCTAATTGACTGGAAAGGTTACGGACCTCAAGACCGAACTTGGGAACCCAGTGAACACGTCCATGCTCCTTGTTTAATCAGACAGTTCCATCACAATAATCCCACCACACTAGGACTGGGAGGAGAAGCACACTTGAGAGGGGCCTTGAGGGGGAGTGCTATCATGGTCATGAAGTCAGGGGCACAGGCATGCAGGGGTCGCATGCACAGGAGACCTGGGTGGACACTGTCATGGCGCCTTTGGCGCCAGGCTCATGAACAAAAGTAAACAAGCACATCCATTTAACACCAAAAGGCTTTTATTATGGACATAGCAAGGCCTACAGTACTAAGGCTACCTACCTGTCCCAGCCTGCGTCCCTCACATCACCAGGCATCGAGGGAGCAGGAGCCCCCTACACTGCTGGAGCAGTGCACCGCCGCCGCATGGGAGAGAAGCAGGAGCTTCTCCCCACACATCAGAGGTAGGCCCCTGTGCTTGCCTCCACTCGACCCAAAATCCAAAAATTATTCCAAACAGCGCTACTTTAATGCGCACCATCCCGTGTGATGGGGAATCTACAGATCGCTTACTACAACGCCTGATATCCCGTGTTATCCCTTTGTGACCCTACATCCTCTGCCTCATCTTATGCCACGATCGCCATTCCAAGATGGCCGCCCGAAATTTCCAGCCTGGCTGCATCTCGGCATGAGCCCCTCCAGGCTGCTAACTTGCCCTATTGGCTCTTGTGCCTTTTTAAAATGCCAATCCGCAAGCCGGTATGCGTCGCCGGCCTCCAGTAACAAGGCCTACAGTACTAAGGCTACCTACCTGTCCACGCCTTCCAGGCCGCTGGCCAGTTACTCTGCCTGTTGAACTGCCCACACAAGGTATGGCTAATGGAGACTATGTGAGCATTGTGAAAGTACCTTTACATTATGTTTGCTGTTTCATCCCTGCTTGCAACTAAGCGCCCCGGCGTTTATAGTATGGACTGCCTCACCCTTCCCACCATGTACTCCGTATCATGTTGTCACTGGTCTGTATTTACATGCTAGACTAAGACCTTACTCTAAGACTCCCACATATCACTGCCCATCTGCCTGCTCAAATTAGGCTTGGACATTAACACCTAGTTTTCCCAATAGCTTAGCCTGCGCCACCACTAAATGAACCGGATTTCTCTCTTTCCGGGGTACCAATTAATTTAGTTACTGTACTTCCACTAACTGAGATACTAGCCATTGTTACGCTACACTCAAAGGCACTCAGCCCAGTATTTGACTGCTGCTTTAGACTTGTACTTTAAGGCGTTTAGCCCAGCATCTGATGGCTGCACTCAGCCCAGCATTTGACTGCTGCTTTAGACTTGTATTTGATTGCTGCATTTACCCGATTACTGCTGCCTTTAGTATCTGATCACTGCTCTTAGCCCAGTATTTGACTGTTGCTTTTAGCCTATTACCTAGTACCTGATTGCTGCATTTATCTTGCTTTAGACTTGTATTTGATTGCTGCACTTACCAGATTACTGCTGCCTTTAGTATCTGATCACTGCTCTTAGCCCAGTATTTGACTGTTGCTTTTAGCCTATTACCTAGTACCTGATTGCTGCATTTATCTTGCCTAATATCTGACGACTGTACTTGGCCTACTCTGCCCAGTATCCAACCTAGAAGCTAAGTCCAGTCCCACTAGTTTACTAATAGTAACATTATGTACTCCTTCCTGCCTAACCCAGTCCACCAAGCATCACTCACCAATCTGATAGTTATACTTACCATTGTCTATATGACCATGCCTACATTTCTGCCCACAGAGGGCCCAGGAGCCCACATACAACCTATCTCCAAACCTTGCATTCTAGCACAGAGGAACCTTAGACTCCGGGCTCGACTTCCCAAAATATTCAAACCCATTATTAAATACAACATTAACCTGGAACACCTTCGACCCAAATTACTTCGACCATTGGTAGCCACAGCCCCTCCCAGACGCAAATTCTACCCCAGAAACAATAAACCTATGGCCAACCTCCCTCTCACAGTGCAGCCAGAACCTGAATTAAAAGCTGCTTTAATCAATGCCAGATCATTAGTCGCTCATGCTACCGACATAGCAGATGTCATACGGGAAAAAGACCTTGACTTCATCGCCATTACTGAATCATGGCTCCACGAGGCAGCAGGTCCGGCTCTCACTCTGGCCGTCCCAGAAAACTATACCATCCTCAGAGCTGACAGACCAGACGCACATGGTGGAGGAATAGCAATTATCGCCAAATCTGATCTCTCTATGAGAATCACCTCCACACCCTCCCTTAAATCTTGTGAGCTTCTCTCTATCAAACTACCCACTCTCAAACACTAAATATCTATCTCCTCTATAGACCCCCTGGCCCCATCAGCACCTTCAATGAAGATATCACCACTGTTATCTCTGAGAAGCTAAAAAATTCCTCTCAAACCTTAGTGTTAGGAGACTTCAACCTAGGGTTCAACGATATCAATGACCACCAGGCTACTGCCACAGCCAATACCCTGTCAGAACTAGGTTTCACGCAGACTGTGAATACTTCCACACACACTAAAGGAAGAACTCTTGACTGGATTGCCAGTCACAACTGTAACCCTTCTATAACAGCCATTGCCCCCCAAATATGGTCAGACCATCACCTTATCTCCTTTACCCTCAACACTAAAAGACCCACAGTTTCAACACCTGCGCCCGCCATACCCACTCTAACCAGAAATAAGAAAAATATCACAGCGGATAATATTCTGCCCCACATCTTACCCAAACTTAATTCTCTACCTGACCATACCGTCCCAGGCATCCTAGTGGATGAATTCAATAATGCCATGTCCTTTGCCTTTGACAGAGTTGCTCCGCTTAAACTTAGGAATAGTAAACCAAAAAAGCATCTGAACTCTTGGTTTACACCCCACCTAAAAAACCTAAGACTACAGAAGAGAAAATGCGAAACAGCATGGAACCGGCATCCTACCGCTGAAAACAAAACCAACCTAATAAACATCTCTTCGCAGTACAAAAAAGATATTATCCTGGCCAAACAAGAAACCTATAATAACAGGATCACCCAAGCCAACTGCAGTATGAAGGAGCTATTCTCCATCTTAAAATTGGAAACTCCTATCGCAGTACAGGATGACTCCATTAAAGATAAAACCTGGTGCACAGACATACAACTGGCACTAACCAACAAAGTGGCCAACCTCCAAACTAAAATTGCCCTAAAGAAAGCCTCATTACCAACCCAACCTCCGTTGGACAAAATTTCCACACCCAAACCCAAAGAATCCACCCAATTCCGCTTCTCCAAGGTCTCAGTAATTGAGGTAGAGAAGACCATTCTGACTCTTAAACCCTCTAATTGTAAAGGTGACCAATGCCCCGCACAACTGATCAAGGACGCGGCTAGAGATCTAGCCCCCTTCATCACAAAACTTATTAATGCCTCCTTCACTATGGGAACCATCCCTCACAATCTAAAGGAATCTTGGGTGCTCCCCCTTCTGAAAAAGCAAACATTGGACCCCAACATTCCCACAAATTATAGACCCATCACCACAGTGCCTTTCTTACTAAAAATATTAGACAAGGTAGCGTACACCCAAATCCAGAACTTCCTAGAGATGAACCATCTCCTTGGCTCCTGCCAATCCGGTTTCCGTCCGCAACACGGCACAGAAACTGCCCTTATCGACTTAAAAGCCTAAATAGACTCACTCAGAGACCAGGGCAAATTAGCTCTCCTCCTCCTTCTAGACCTCTCAGCCGCCTTTGATTTGGTGGACCATAGAGTCCTATGCAATCACTTGGACTCGGCGGCTCACTTCTCAGGGGAGGCTATAGTCTGGATACAGTCATTCCTTAGTGACAGGACCATGAGGGTGTTCTCCCCCGCAGCGGCAGCAGACCCGATCCCCATCACCTGTGAAGTGCCCCAGGGATCCTGTGTCTCGCCGACACTGTATAAAATCTTCACCAAGCCACTCTTCGACGATCTCGATAATCTGGGTATCACCTATACCAACTACGCAGACGATACCCAGATTCTCCTACCACTTACTGGGGATTACGTTGAAGATCTGGCTTTGGTGAACAGAGTCTATAGCATCGTTCAAGCATGGATGGCCAACCATGGCCTTTGCTTGAACGATGACAAAACAGAGCTCATCATCCTGGGTACGGCAGCCCGCATCTCCAAACTCAACCAAAACTACTCATCCTTCATCATCGATGACAACACTATCAAGGTCGCCAGAGAAGTAAAAACCCTAGGTTTTTACCTTGATGCGACACTATCCTTAACCAAACAGGTGAACTCACTAGCCTCATCCACGGCCTATACATGCAAACTAATACGAGCTGGCAAACAATTCCTATCAGATGACAGCTGTCTTATCCTAGCGAGAGCCCTCATCTTATCAAAATTAGACTATTGCAACGCCCTTTACATAGGGACAACCAAAAAAATCATCAATAGAATCCAAGTGCTCCAAAACAATGCACTTAGAGCAGCCCTAAGTATCCCTAGAAGAGTACATATCTCAGAAATAAGACGCAAACACAGATGGCTCCACCCAAGAAAAAATAAACCTCAAATCTGCTTCCCTTATCCACAAATGCTTAAACAACAAAGCCCCCCGCTACCTCTCAGAACGCTTCAACAGAAAAAATCCCACTAGACTTACAAGGACAGTCAGCCCTAACTGCCTCCTAGTGCCTAGATTTAAACTAGCCACTATTGGAGGATCCAGCTTCCCAGTTAAGGCAGCGCAATTATAGAACGCCCTACCTCATGCACTTAGATCTGACCAAACGTTCAACAGCTTCAGAAAGAACACCATAAAATGGCTCACTGAGAATGCGATATAAATGACACTCTACCCCTCTCACCTCCACTTGTACTTCACCTGACACGCAACGACCCACTATATTGCTCGCTCGCCACTGACTTGCTATACTGTTCGTTTGCCATGGATTTGATTGACTGTTTTTATCTGCACCTGCATTTGCACTACCTGGCAGAGTCAAGAAATGTCCACTCTGCCTGCTCTATAACCTGTAACTTGTAACGTCTATGACCAAGCTGTAAATTTCCTTGTTCTCTTGCGCCCTGCTACCTCAGGGTCCGGTGCGCACAATAAATAAATAAACAAACAAACAAACATAGCACTTCAAATGCATTAACCTTGAACATTCCATCCATTAAGCAGGATGCATTAACCGTGAACATTCCATCCATTAAGCAGCTCCAAGTGTATTCTTGGGTGTGGCTGCTAATGGATTGCTTTTGCAGGTGCTCACTCTCTAGGAGTGGCATGGTGTGGCTGGTAAACCGGCCCTAATGGCCGTGCCCCTGATCTCGGCTATATAAGCTGCCCCGATCCTCAAGACAGATGCTTTGCGTTATTCTGCACTTGCAAGCAGCGTAACGCTCACCGTCGCCTAAGGTCAGACTTACCTTTAAAGATCCTGCTTCCTGCCAGCATACTTACCAACTGGGGGAAGCTGTTCTTACCTGTACATCTCTTCGGCGAACCAAGTATTCATCTTTACACTTCCGGAACGCCGAAATCTTCATCTTGGCACCGCAGCCCGACACGCTCCATCGTCGACCGCAGCGCCTGCAAGGAAAAACAGAAGACAAGGTTAGACATCAAAAAACAGTCAGTTTATGGTTGCGCTTCACCATACTTCGCACTTTCCCTTAAACCAACACTTACTGCTGTCGAACATTGCGGTAGCATCCATCTTCCATCCGGCAGCGTCTCGCGTCTCACAGCTGCATTGAGGCCACATTTCCATCTAAGGGAAGAAAACAGAAGAGAGACATTATTGCAGGCATAAATACGAGCAACATATAAAGACATTAAAGATAACGAACAGCATCACAAGAGCTCAAGAAAGACTTACCAACCAAAAGGAGAAGCATAGTCGCAGCTGGACTGGACTAATCCTTTTCAGGGATCAGTGAAGGAACTAGATCCCATTCGACGCGCCCCTGCCAGAAGTAGCAGGACAGAGAGCTTATCTTCCATAATTCACAGGTGAGCTTTATGGGCCGGCGTATGCTCACAGAAACCGTTCTTTGGGGTGAAGGGTTCGAGAGGTTCAACAGTCACAGATTGCCGCACTCACACACTCTTATCTCCACGCAGGAGCAGTATCACCACGTACCACCGCTCACAGCTCTTCTACTGAGGGAGAGGCCTGAAGGGGGTGATTCAAGTTCAGGGAGGGCTGCAACCGTGCCCCAACGCCTCCGCAGAGACCAGGTGAGCGTAACAGTACCATGTGAATCTGTTGAAAGAATGGGTTTAACCCCAAAGGGCCATTGAATTTTTGACCAAGGAAAAAACAGATGGAGAAAAACAGTTCTTAATCAAGACCCACACTTAGCTTAAGGATTTACAATGGGGAGATACACTTGCAGAAGAAAAAAAAGAACAACTGCGGCAAACACTACGAAACTAGGCCGAGATGTTCTCTCACCTACCGGGAAGAACCCAGTTAGACAGTCATACTATCAATACCAACCCTGGGAAAATAGTTAGAATGAGACCATATCAAATCCCAGAGGCCAAGCGACAAATAGTGAAGAATTAAATCGAGGAAATGTTGCAGATGGACATCGTGGAGCCCTCAGTCAGACCCTAGTGTTCTCCTATAGTTTTGGTACCCAAACCAGACGGTTCCACAAGATTCTGTATGGGCTTTCGACAACTGAACAGTATCTCAAGTTGAGGCATATCCTATGCCCAGAGTTGACGAATTGCTGGAAAAACAGGGGTTCGCTCGTTTAAGTGAAATCGACCTTACCAAAGGGTACTGGCAGATTCTGTTGAAGGCCCAGGATAAGGAAAAGACGGCGTTCGATTGTCCCCAAGGCTTGTATCAGTTAAAGGTTCTGCCATGTGGTCTACATGGGGCTTCAGCAACGTTCCAAAGGCTAATGGATATAGTGTTATGTCTGCATGAAAACTACGCTGCTGCATACTTGGATGATATAGTATTGTTCAGCTGGAACATCTCTTACCGCTGAAGGAAGTTGTGACCGCCATGTCAGAAGCATAGTTACACATAAGAAAGAGATTAGGGCATTCCAGAGATTTGTGGTGTGCTACCGATGGTTTATACCTCGGTTTGTGGCTATTGCTATGCCTTTAAAGGCCGCCCTACGGTGACCTGTCCGCCGACCCCGTAGCCCAGTACGCGTTTAACCTAGTAAAGGTAGCCATTTCCACGAGCCCTGTGTTGCGATGTCCAGACTTCGGTCGACACTTCTATTTATAGACAGATGCATCTGGAAGGGATCTGGGGGCCGTATTATCCCAAGAAGAGAACGGCGGTCTGTACCCCATCTGCTTTGTATGTAGGAAGTTGCTGCCTCATGAGGTTCCATACACAACAACTCATGAGTGTTTCGCTATCAAATGGGTGGTGGAGGCTTTATGGTATTACCTGTTGGTCTGGAGGTTTACCCTTTTTACGGACCATGCTCCTCTACAGTGGCTGGCTAGACACAAGGTTTTCAATCGCAAAGTACTATGTTGGTTTCTGTCACTACAGCCCTTTGACTTGGAGACTATTCACCAGCCTGCTTGCTTTCAAGTTGTACCAGATTTTCTGTCTCACTGTGGTTCCATGCCCGACCGGCCTGGATATCGTGAAGGGGCCCCTAGGGGACCCTCGCATATGGAAACAAGGCACAATCACCACACACAAACTGATACGCCAGACAAGAGGTTGTATTCCCAAAAGCTAGGGTTTATTGCAAAGCAAATAGTCTCAGTTGGCCAACTGGGTCCCACACCCCGCGACGTGTATTTCCAGACTCCGGGGGACGCAAGAGAGTGAAAATCGTACAACAATTACATATATACAAAGCAAGCATCTTACAATCAGTAGTGACACATAAAATACCGCCCCTAATACATTTCCTTTGAATTGGGCACGATGATTGACAATGGTGATGAGTATGACACCTTCAGACATTTATTTAGCAACAGTTTGCAATTTCATGAACCTGTAGACACAATTCTTTGTTATAAGAACACACTGCTTCTGTTCTCTGCAAGCAAGCTGCGTGCAGGGGAGAGACACATTCCAGGCCATGCTATCTCTTAGTTTCTATTCGTGTACTGGGGGTCAACTTGCTCTCCAGGGCTCTACATGGCTCAGGAAAGGGGGGCCGCAAAGAAGAGCATAATTCAAGCCATTTAATGTTCGCTTCTAACATTTCTACTGTATTAATGAGACTAGCTGGCACCTGTGTACTGATTAGAATGCCTCGCTGCTTACTTCCAAGGATTTGTGAGGGAGGAGACTGAGCATTTCTGTCTGAGTTGCTGCGTTATGTTTCAACAAGTCTCTCGCGACCTTGCACTTTACATGAACAATGATGTACTAGTGGAGCAGAATAGGTTTTCAGCAAAGCAGTTTTAACAGAAAGCAAAAGGCAAACGGTCGAAAACAAAATGGCGATTTCAGTCACTTCAAAATGGCCGTATTTTAGTCAAGCTTATGGCTATATATTTCTAATACTAAACACATGAGGCGGTTGGTCTTCGGCCAACAAAGTACATTGCCTTATGATTGAGGGGTGTCTACTTTTTCTGGACTGACGAACCCTCCTTTTGGCCGTACGCCAAACGCCTCATCCGTACATTGCATCCTCTTCCGACCAAGTATCTGATTCTAATTCTGAATCTTGTACACTACTGGTCTCCTCCTTATTGTCATCAATATTGATTGACATGAATTCTTTTACTGTCTTTAATTCATTATTACTGTGAGTACTTAATTTAGTAGTGCTCTTTTTTCCGACCATCTGTACACACTCTTCGCTTATTTCAGTACATATTATGGGTAAGCAGTGTATGCAACAACATGTCATGAATATTCCTAGCACTGCTACTAGGATCGCAAATAATTTCCATCCCCATGAGCGTAATACTTCCCAGAACCAGGAGCTTATGTTTAATTCCCAGCTCCCTTCAGGGGGGGTGAAGGTCAGAGCTTAAAACGTGCAAGTTTCTTATCGCTTCGAAAATCGTAGGGGAGGAGTCGCTTACAAATACGCAACACGCTGATCCCAGGATCTTGCAAACTCTGCCACGATCAACCGATCAACCAGGATTACATCAAGAGCCATTCTATTTTGGAGTGTCATTAATCTAATTCCTTTTTCCTCTAGTGTCATATTGTATAATATATCTGTTGTCCCATTTATCGTTTTCTCTAAAATCCTGGACAGTTGTCTTATATTATACGAGTTTATTGCTTGGCCCCAAAATGATATGAATGATTTTGCTATGTCCTCTGCGATTAAACCTCCATCCTCATTCTGCCGTGGTCTTGACCTGGCCAGTTTGGCTATGTTTGCTGTTCTTGAAAGGAATACCCCTGGGAACAAAAATCCCAAGTAACAAGTACCTCCCCAGTTTCTAGGTAAACAGGGATACGCTTTTTCTCCACATATAAAATAAACAGGATCTCCTACATAAACTGGCTCTACCTCCTTATCAAGGAATGCTATATTCATACATCTAGTGAATGTCCCCACCAAATAGGAACCCTTCTTTCTCAGGCAAAAGGGGACAGCGCGCGGACTGTAATTTACTGGATAGGATGGGGCACTGTATCTTTATTTCCTTCTGGGTTCATTTGAAACGTGATTACAGATGATTTATAGGGCACAAATAGTCTGTCTTGTCGCATCACTACTGGTGTGATCGGCCGTGCTTTGTGAAATATAGAACAACCTACAGGTTTCATAATAATCTCTTTGAATTCATTCATATTTGTTCTATCTAATTGACCAGTTTCACTTTCGTTCCATTTCCCATAATATAATGCACTCAGTGATGCGTAACATGCAGAACTCAATGGCAGGGGCTGCACATAACAACCAATTCCCTGACCACCATGCTGTGGCAAGTGGGCATATATCCAGCAATTATTCTTTCTCAATATTGAGTGAGTCATATTCATGATTAGCAGTAATGTGTTATTCCCATAACCTTCCCTGTGTCTTTCTTCCATTGGGGACAAAGTATCACATGGACCGGACTTTCAGTAGTGAAGATGTTTTCAACTGGCAAGAGTATTTCTAAGGGTTGTATTTCTTCCAAATACCATAATACCAATACGGTCATTTTTGGGGCTAATATACTCATTATGCACATTAATATTGTTAAGATCAGCATACAATTTTTTTGGCAATTCTTTTTGTGTATCCTTTCAGTTTCTGTTTAACTCATTATCAGCAGTGGTACAGGAGGGGGCAAAAGCTGGTTCCGGCATTTTTCTCTCACGGTTCTTCTTCAGCAATGTTCGTCGTGAATATCCCTCCTCGTTTCACTTGTTCGAATGTCAATAAGTTCAGTAAATGTCAACAGTTTATTCTGCCAGTTCTTAGCAGCCTGGATTGCTATACGTTGGGCAAGATCTCTGTGCATCTGCACATTGCTCAAAGAACTCCAGAGCAGTTATCAATTGCCTTCGTACCATGTGAGCCCCTCTTGTCCAGGAGGGGTGATCTGCACATGGATTTTTTAGCACCGAGGAGCCTCGCTCTTGGGCTGTCCGATTTGCACAACCCTCACGCCGCTCTCCTCTAGGCCTCCGTTTCCTATTTCATCTGTGATAGGAAACAGAGGCAAAAAGATCAAAAGAAATGGAGATTTGATCACTCCTTCCTCCGGTTCCGCAAATTATACCGCCTTGCTCCTGGTATCGTGTGATCAATGAATAGTGCGGACGCACTTCCAGACTCAAGCTCGGAGTCGGCCTGTGGCACAATGGCAGATGATGGTGGGCGCCAAAGTGATGATGCAGATTTCGTTTCAGGCTGTGGCGCAATGTAAGAGGGTGGGCGCCAAAGTGGTACACGTTTTGTGTCAGCCAGCAGTGATGCAGGTTCTGCTGGACAACGTTGGGGCACTCTTTGCCCTTCCTCTTTTACAGCAATCTTTTCAGGCTTCGTTTCAGGATCAGGCAGATTTTGTGGCAAAGAACTAGCAACCGTTTCTTTCGTTCCTGGGACCGCGGTCTCTTTCTGGTTGTCTCGTTCAGGCAGTTTTTCAGACGGTGATGGGACCTTTTTGGCATGTGTTGCATGTATCCACGCTTTTATTCTGTCCATGCGGATGGCAGTCTGCGTTGTTAAAAGTATCAGATAGGGTCCACGCCACCTTGGTGCAAGCAATGTTTTCCTCTCAAAGTTCTTGATCAGCACCCACTCGCCGGGTTCCAGTGCATGCCCCGGACCAGTGTATCTGATTGGTAATGCCTCCTGCACCTGCTGATGAATCAAACACAATTTTTGAATTAACAGATTACAATAAATGCTGAACACAGGGTATTCAAGCTCCCTTAGCCGCTTTGGCTGCAGTGCACACCAAACATTCGCCGGTCTCCCCATCACTATTTCATATGGGGAGAGCCCAGTTCTTGCTTGCACAGATGTGCGCATGCACAATAACGCTAATGGTAATGCGTCTACGCAGCTTAACTTGTTCCCTGCACAAATGTTAATTATTTTGGCTTTTAAAATGCCGTTGTGACGTTCAATAAGACCAGCACTCATGGGGTGCCTAGAACAATGGAATCTTTTGTCAATCTGGAGACCTGCGCACATCTGTAATATCACTGCGCCCACAAAATGCGGACCATTATCTGACCATATGACACGGGGCAGACGAAAACGGGAGAAGTACTCCTTCAACATTACTTTCGTTGTGCTCATGGCGGTGCAGTCTTTTAATGGATATGCTTCCACCCATTTACTGAATGCACATATAACCACTAGGACATACTTCAAGTTTTGCCACCTCTCCATTTCTATGAAATCAAAATGGATTACCTCAAATGGCATAGAGGGAGGGCCAAAACTGCCTGTTGGAATCACTGTTCCCTTCCTCCCATTGTGTTGTAGACACGTGATACAATTCTGGACCAGCCTCTCGGCATTTTACTTTGTGTGTGTTCGCCCATACTGTAGCTAGATGCTGAACTAACTTCTTGGCACAAATATTAGTAGGGCTGTGGGCCATTGTGACCATTGCAGTTACATAGGAGTTGGGCAGCATCCAGTTTTTACTCTTCTTGTCCACCCAGCAACCTTCTAGATTTAATTCAGCAGAGCCCTCAGCCCACCCTCGTATTTCGTCAGCAGTGGCTTCTGCCTGAATCTCTTTGACAGTAGCAGTTCCATTCTTTATCATGCAGGGCACTTGCTCAGACTGGACTGTCAACATTTTAGTATTCAAATCAGTGGCAGTTTGCTTCGCAATCCTGTCTGCAAATGCGTTTCCTTCTCCCACTTTGCATGTTACCTTTTTATGCGCCTCGCATTTCACTATTGCTAGGCGCTTCGGACACGTAAGTGCAGACAGCAATCGTACAATCAAAGGGCCATGTTGAATTCTGCTCCATGTGATGTCAAGAAACCCCTCTCATCCCAGAGTCGGCCAAAGTTATGAACCACGCCAAAGGCGTATTGGCTGTCAGTATATATGTTTACACTCAGATTTTCAGAAATCTCACAAGCTCTGGTTAAAGCTATTATCTCCGCTGCTTGTGCAGAGTTGTAGGGGATTCTTTTACTTTCTACAATACTTTTTAACGTGGTGATAGCATAGGCAGCAGTTGATGTGCCATCAGGTAGTTTAAAACAGGAGCCGTCACAAAACAGTTCTCCATCTGGCTCTTTTTGTGGGGTATCTGTCAAATCAATTCTTCCTTTTTTTTCTTCCTCAGTAACCATTAACCAATCATGGGGAGGTTATTCATTTTCACCAAGTTCTTCCATGGGCAGTGGCATTAATTCTGCAGGATTCAAAGCGCTACATCTCTTAATTTGGATGTGTGGCGCAAAAAGGACAATTTAGTATCTAGTCAATCTAGCAGACGTGAGGTGTTGCGTCTGTGTTCTATTTAATAGAACTTCTATGGCATGTGGCACCATCAAAATTAAGGTGTGCCCCAACACCATCCCTTCCGTTTGTTTCACTGATGCAGCAGCCGCTGCAACAGCTTGCAAACAATGTGGTAGTGCATGGGCTACAGGGTCTAGCGCGGAAGAAAAATAGCCGCATGGCCTATTTCTTCCACCTTGTTCCTGTGTCAAAACAGCCAGCGCGCAGCCTTCATTCTTGTGTACAAACAATCTGAAAATGTTCTCATAATTTGGTGTGCCTAAAACTGGAGCAGAACAAAATGCAGTTTTGAGCAGATCAAATGCTCTCTGACATTCTTCATTCCACTGCAAAGGCATCACAGCATCCTTTTTTGTCAATGCCACCATTGGCTTCACAATCAATGCAAAGTTTACAATCCACTGCCGGCAATAGGAAGCCATGCCTATTATAGCTCTGATTCCTTTTTGTGTTTTTGGAATAGGCATACCAGAAATACTTTTTATCCTCTCTGGCGTCAGTCTTCTCCCTTCTCTCGAAAGTAGGTAGCCCAAGTAAGCCACCTCTTTTCGACAATATTGGAATTTCTTTAACCTTGCTTTATGGCCATGTGCTGCTAAGTGTGTTAATAGTAAAACAGTGCTCTTTTTACAAATGTCCTCTATCAGCAGCGATCAATAGGTCATCTATATACTGTAACAATACACAACCTGCCGATAATTCTAGCATATCTAGCTGTTCTTTCAATGCTCTGCTGTAAATACTCGGACTCTCTGTGTAGCCCTGTGGAATGCGTGTGAATGTAAATGATCGTCCTCCTAACGTGACGGCAAACAGATATCTGCTTTCTTTGTGTACTGGAATACTGAAGAAGGCATTTTTCAAATCAATCACACTAAACTACTCTGCCGAGGCAGGAATCATTGTCAAAATTGTGGTGACGTCTGGAACCAATTGGAATTGAGGATCTACTACTTTGTTTAATGCACGCAGATCAATTATGAAACGATATGGTACCTCATTACCTCCTTTCTTATACACCAGAAGAATGGGACTGTTACATGTACTGCCTGTAATCTCTTCAATCACCCCCAATTTTACCAAATCCGAAACAATGCTTTTCAATCCTTTCTCTCCTTCTGCTGAAATTTTGTACTGTGGAATACGCGGTAACGTTACTCCTTCTTTTAGAACAATTTTTACTGGCTCTATCTTCAAGCATCCCACATTGTCATTCATCGCCCATATACAAGTTGGCACTTCACTCAATTCTCCTGGCAAAGGCTTGGACAAAAATTCAGATACCGGTACATTCTGTGGCGAAATTGTCAAGAACACTCCATCTGGTGTACAGTGGATAACTGCACTCAGTTTTTTCAATAGATATAATCCCAAAGATTTTCCCCACAATTTTCTGTTAAGAGAAATGGACAATATTCAGTGAATGAACCTAACGTCACTGCTACTGGTTGGGACACTGGATTTATTACTGGGGTACCTGCGAACCCTACTGAAATATCTCTTAGCCCTGACAGTGGTATTTCTGGAACCAAGTGATAGTCTATCGAGCACTTTTGTGCCCCCGTGTCTATGAGAAAGCTATGCACTCTATTCCCGTCTTTCATTTCTACGTAGGGTCCTTTTTGATTCACGGGAATAGGCACTGGTTCCGACCCCTGTCTTGGGCTGTCCTATTGAGAAAAGAACACATCATCCGATGTGTAATCGCTGCTGTTAATATAGTACACATTTGATTGGGTGTCAAAAATGTTACAGCCCCTTCCTCTATTCCCAATTTGCGTGTTCTGATGGCTCTGATTCTGGGCAAAAGCAGTTTGATTCTGAGCTTGGTTCTGATTTTGGGTACCATTCCCTTGGCTATTTTGGTGCTGCTGCAGATTATTTCTATTTTGCCCATTTGTTCCTGAATGCCCCCTATGCTGTCTTCTCTGGCCATACCCATTTCTATTTTGTAAATGTGGACATTGCGCCGCCAGTGACCTTCCTCTCTGCAGTATGCACACTGATTTAGTCCCAGAGGCCCTCCATGCAATGTCGAATTACCTCTGCCTTGTGTGTTTCCTCTTCCTCTATTGTGTCCCGCCACTTGCTGGAGTAGCAATTCAACCATTGTTCCTAGTGCTTCTATTTTCATTGGCAAGGGGTATTCATCAAATATCTCTTGTATTTCCATTGCGGGGATACTAGGATCTGAAATCCATTTTAACGCCTCTCGTATACATACTTTTAGTTTATCACTTTTCTGTCTTGACGATGGCAAAAATCGCAGCTGTATATATGGTACCACCGCTTCCTTCCTATCTCTCCTAATATCTTTACTCCTATACCCCGGTGTGGCAAACATTTCAGCATATTCATCATCAAGTTCGTTCTTGAATTCAAAAAGTCGGTCTACATGCTCCCTTATTTCTTCATGTCTCTCTCTACAACGTGCTAGTGCATTCAAATCCAACAACTGTTGTGGCAGTAGCTTTTGAATTAACTGTTTCTATCTCCCCGTTAAATATTCCCCCATGCATTCCAACAATACCTGTCTTTCATTGCTCCTCCTAAAATCATACATGGAACTAGCGTTGACATCTCATTCCCGTTTATATACATCTCTGCCTGTTCTTGCAACTCCCGTTTTCTCTCCCTGCTGATCGCACTACGGGTCACTCTCGCGCATCCACTTTGTCTGGCCCCCTCTCTCGTTTCAATGAGTTCAAGTTCAATTATTGGAGGGGCAGATGGGACAGAAACAATCTCTAGAGAGGGAGGTGCGGATGGGACAATGGAAACGGGAAGTGACTGTTGCGGCGCTGGCTGGCTAATGGGAGGCGCTGATTGTGTGGTCTGTGGCTGTGCTGGGATTTGATCAGTAGGGAGGGGCTGAGCAACTGGAGGGGGCTGAGCAATAGTCACTGACGCAGTCTTTTTAGTCTCTCCCCTTGGGCCTCGCTTTGTATCAGTCAATATTTTATTTATCAATTCATCTGATGAATGCAACTCTCGTTGTGGGTATATTTTTTCTATACTCAACTGATCGCATCTATTTGACTTTCTCAAACTATCATTCCACACCTCCTCCTCCTTTTCTTTCACTCTCTCTGCTTTCGACTTATGCCTGCGCGCATGTTTCTCTCTACTTCTCCAACGAAGCATAGCTTCCCTCCTCCAGTCCCTAAGGATATCAAATGCTGCAGGGCATGTTTTCTTTTTCTTCAACACCTTCTCCAAGTTAACTATTCTCGTAATCTCAAAACTCCCGTGATTCGGCCACTGAAGATCTTCCTCTTTTCTGGTTTGCCTATACCAAGTCTCACAAAACATTACCGCCCCTACACCATATTTCACATACATCTCATACGCCGGTGACCGGCGCGACCTGGCCAGTTTCCAAAGATTGTCTACCGCAGAGGAAAAATCCCGCTAAAGTGGACAATACCCCAGGCATGTTTTAACCTTACCCTCGGCTAATCAACCTTACGCTGGGTGTTTGATATTGCAAAATCAACTCTCAACCAATATCAGGATTACTTTGAATAGGGGCACGACTCACCTGATCAGTCAAGTCGTCTCTCAAGACGAAATTCGTCCGTATACTGACGCAACCAATGACGTAGTGTCTGCGTATCTTGGCTCACTCTGCCTCGTTTTGGGACCCTCGCCTCCTTGTTCTCTGTCCGGGCACGTCGATCAGGGATCAGTTGTGTGCAGATCTGCAAAAGGAGTCTGTCATCACTTTCACAGGGGCGCCCCGAATACCTCTTGATCCCGGCTCGATAGTCCCGTCCTCGCCGTTCTGTCCGCCTTCCTTATTTTACAACGTACACGATGGAACAAGTGGGGGAGGGTCCCTATTCGGGCGCCATCTTGAAGGGGCCCCTAGGGGACCCTCGCATATGGAAACAAGGCACAATCACCACACACAAACTGATATGCCAGACACGAGGTTGTATTTCCAAATGCTAGGGTTTATTGCAATGCAAATAGTCTCAGTTGGCCAACTGGGTCCCACGCCCCGCGACGTGTCCCCCCGGGGGACGCAAGAGAGTGAGAATCGTACAACAGTTAAATATATACAAAGCAAGCATATTACAATCAGTAGTGACACATCCAATACCGCCCATAATACATTTCCTTTGAATTGGGCACGATGATTGACAATGGTGATGAGTATGACACCTTCAGATATTTATTTAGCAACAGTTTGCAATTTCATGAGCCTGTAGACACAATTCTTTGTTATAAGAACACACTGCTTCTGTTCTCTGCAAGCAAGCTGCGTACAGGGGAGAGACACATTCCAGGCCTTGCTATCTCCTAGTTTCTATTTGTGTACTGGGGGTCAACTTGCTCTCCGGGACTCTACAGGGCTCAGGAAAGGGGGGCCGCAAAGAATAGCATAATTCAAGCCATGTAATGTTCGCTTCTAACATTTCTACTGTATTAACGAGACTAGCTGGCACCTGTGTACTGATTAGAATGCCTCGCTGCTTACTTCCAAGGATTTGTGAGGGAGGAGACCGGGCATTTCTGTCTGAGTTTGTTACGCTCACCTGGTTCCCACAGGGGCATTGATCGGACCCGGACAGCTGCGGTCTCCACCAACGTGATGCGTAGTGAAGAGATGACAGTCTGGACTGGCCCGCCTAATCTTGTCTGCTGGACTCGTAGAAGTATTCTCCTGCAAGTGGAGAAAGGGATTTAGCCACCCGTGGACTTTAGTGATGGCCCCCCCCAACTGTTCTCGTTCTCCCCACTAATCACCTCCGATATCCCCTCTTGGTAACCTCACCTTATGTTTTTAAATGATGAGCTCTCCATCCTGCATGGCATGCAGGGGCGCGTAGATACCAGTTACTTCACTGGTTTGAAGGTACTGGAGGAGTTCCGGAGGAATATTGACTCCAGTGTCTATAAAGTTCAAAGAGTTCAATATGTCCGATGTTCACTCTTGTTCCATTCCCTCGTTAGGTTGCAGCTGGCTCCAAAAGGATATTGCCTGGAGGCAGCTGATGGCGTTCAGGTAAGAGTCTGTATTACCAAACACTGTCCGGTAAAAGTTGCATGAGTTTAACTTGCTGTTTTCTCTCCCTTTATAGGTGCGGCATAGAAAGATGCAGTGAATTAAAGGATAATACCTCCGGTGGTAAAGCAGGTAAGCCTATGGTGGCAAAGAGATTGTCTTTGTCGGTTTTCTCGGCTCACCTTGTTAATCCTTTTGTTTTCCCCCAGGTGCTGGGTTTCGACGAAGAAAATGATGGAGGCAGCGCCGAGTTGAAAGATGCGGTGGACTGGTGAGTATAACGCGGCGCTGCTGCTGGCGAAGCGACGCGTGCTGAAATAATGTCCTTTCCAGGCTCAGAGCTGTGGTGGGTCCGGAATCAGCTAAGGAATCAAATAATGTCCATGATCTAACCTCTTCTCCTTTCTTTTCCTTTTGTCTAGGAGCTCTAGATTCGAGGCGGGCGTGGCAGAAGACTGGATGCTGACTTGCAGACACGGTGAGCGTTACGCTGCTGGATGCAGAATAACACAAAGCATGAGCTGCTGTTCGGGCGTGGTTTAAATAGCCTGCAAAGTAGTCCCAGGTAAGAAGTTCCCCAGAACCACACCCGAGTAAAAAATAGTCCCTGTAATAAAATAGTCCCATCCAGGCCTCACATTGGCTTGGACTCGTTTGTAGCATGGTCTGCATAAGGTAAGTAAAGTCTGAGCTTGGCGCCTATGGCGCCAGGACTGATTTCTATGATGAGCCTGGCGCCTAAGGCGCCAGGACTGAATCCAAACAGCCTCCAGCCGGGGCTGTTGGGGTTTTAATGAGTATCTGGATGCCTGCTTCCGGGGCTGATGGACTCGGTCTGGATGCCCGGGGGTAGGCATCATGACAGCGTTGCTGCGTTATGTTTCAACAAGTCTCTCGCGACCTTGCACTTTACATGAACAATGATGTACTAGTGGAGCAGAATAAGTTTTCAGCAAGGCAGTTTTAACAGAAAGCAAAAGGCAAACGTTAGAAAACAAAATGGCGATTTCAGTCACTTCAAAATGGCCGCACTTTAGTATTAGAAATATATAGCCATAAGCTTGACTAAACACATGAGGCGGTTGGTCTTGGGCCAACAAAGTACATTGCCTTATGATTGAGGGGTGTCTACTTTTTCTGGACTGACTATCATGTAGGGTTATGTGGGAAACGCTATGCAGCAACGACCACTGAAGCATAAGTAAACCATGCTGATAAAGGGGACGTGGTGAATACAGCACCGGTGAACGTGGTGTTCACGGGGAGAGGAAATTACTGACGGGCCCATAGGTTAGTACTCAACCCCCGAGAGCTTGTAATACTAGATAGCTGCACCATGTGAGGACAGGGTGCAGGATTCACATACTCCAGCACATCTCAAAAATCAGGACTCAATAAGTTGGCAAAGGGAAGTCTGTTTAATGATACATACATGAGCATGTGGAAATCAGCAGCATTGCGAACACCTGTCTCGCTCCGACTTTCTCGAACTTCAGTCGAACAGCCGTTTTTGTAGGCTAAGTTCGTCATCATTGACGTCTAATTCTACAAAAATCATCACGCAATATAATTGGTTGGGAAAGGTAACTTAAGTATAGGTGTTATATCTGTATATGACAATGGAGCATGCAGATTGGATAACTCTTATCGTGTGGGCGTCTACGCCCGTCCCTCTACATCACACGTGATAGACGTCACTATAAGTACGACGTCCTATTGGTTACGATATCTATAGGACTCCAGATAACTTGGTCCATTGTGATTGGGCAGGTTACACCCCTAAACATAAATCTCCACTTTAATTAGCAGCATGCAGAATGGACACCCAGGTGCCTAGTGTCCCAAGATTCACCCTGCCTCCCTTCCATCAATTAGTAGTTTTAGGGTGATGTGTCAATTAGTTGGCTAAGGAAGGCCTCGAAATTGTAGTCTCTTAGCAGGAAAGGTTATGGCACCCCCTGGATCTGGGTGACATCAGACGGTGGCAAATCTCCACATCTGGCTGGTCACGTGTTGGTTCACCGTGAATCTGCTTCAGTTTCCAGCTTTTCGTGTATTTAATTCTCCATGCCACCTGCCCGGGCCTCCTTATCTTGACCTTCACAGGGCAGGCTGGTATGCTCTGAAGTTTTGATCCTCCTTAGCTGAAGCTTGCCTCCCTCTCTTGGGTTGACTTCGATTTCCCAGGCCTGAGCCGTCCTTTGTTGAGTTTCGATTCCGCTCTTTCCCCTGGCTTTGGCTTGGATATGAAACCCGACCAGTTAGGCCCTGGCCGCCTGGGCGTACTTCTGCTTTTACAAAATGGAGTCGCACGTGTACTTTGTGCCTTATTGAGGTAGATATATGGTTGGCGCTTGCCGCTCTATCTTCTGCTAAGCATTGCAAGCAGTGTCGATTTCTTAGCTTCTTGCGTTTCGAGCCTATCTACACACATTAGCTGGTTCGATTCTTTCATCTTGGTTTTTTCGCTATGACGTTTCTTACGTTTTAACATTGTGTTGTCCTTCGTGTCTCTTGCACCTGTTTTCGTGGATACAGGCGTTCGCGTGTTGTCTTTTCTCATGCGTTTGTCTGTCCAGGCCCTCTTCTAATTATCGTTTGCCTTCCATCAGGGCTCTTTGTGTCTCCTCATGAACAGTCTGTAAATACTCATTGTTTCGTATCAGCGGCTGGTATGGTTGTCTGATTGGGAACCGTGCTGCCCAGGGTTGTCTGCTTATTGGCATTTCAACAGGTACTGATCTAATGTACACAGGGCAGAGGCCCAATGCGGCTCTCTGTTGGTTCAGTTGCTCCTCATACGTCACATACCTTTGCGAGTATTTTACTGGCAACTCGCAATGGGGGGCAGGAGTACAGGCCATATCTGGGACCTCCTCTACACTCCCCCCTCTGGCCGGTTCATCGACCAGTTCTGCTTCCTCCTTTATATTTAGTTTGTTTGATTCTTCAATGTCTTGTTCGTCTTCTGGGTTTACACAAGATGGCGTGAATGTATGCAGTTTTGGTGTCCATATCTTTATCACCCCTTTCAAGCTTCCTGCTGTTTTCACATGCTCATCTTTGTTCCAGGTCATCAGCTGGCATTGTCCATTTGGACTGCAATAAATCCATTTTCCTTCATACCTTCTTCGTTTCTTGGGATAAGTGGATTTTGTTCCCTCTGGTGCAAATTCACTGGCCTTCACGAAGTCCTTTATCTCTTCGTCTGTCAGGTCTCTGGGCTTCCAACCTGGCTCGACATCGACCATAATTCTCATCCCAATAACCTTCTTTGCAGTTTTCTGGCACTGTGTGATGATTATCTTAACACAGAATCCTAGCAGCACCATAGCTAGTAAGGCTCCCAGAAACTTGAATATGTCAGCCATCCATTGTGGGACCCAGGAGAATAAGTTCCCAAACCAGCTGTCATCGTCCACTTCATCTGTTTCCTCGGTCATCTGGTTCTTTAGGCTTGCCAGCATATCTATGGCCTTGGTGAGGATTCCATTTTCCTCACCGTGCAATGGTATAAATGTGCAACACGATTCTCCGATTTTTGCACAAACACCTCCATCCATCGCTGTAATCATGTCAAGCACATATCTGTTCTGGAGTGTCATCAGGCGGACTGCTCTTAGTTCTTCTTTAACTGCGTTGAATCCTTTTATGGTGGTATTGATGGTCTGCAGTAATTCCCATCTGGTTATCTGCAACCATTTAGTATTTGCACTAACTTGGATATGCGGCAAGAGTATTGTTGTGAATATGGATGATGTTAGGCTAAACAGCCTGTGTTCGTAGAGAATTGCATGAAATGCGTCCTCTGATTTGGTGGAGAAATAATTTTCTCTCTTCATCCTCGACATTAACTTCACAGACCTCCTTTTCCTCAGGTGAGCATCTGCTTTTGGGAAGCTGTCCACATTCAGTTCATTTTTTGGAGTCACCAGTGCCGGAACGTGGACGTTCACCAGTGTGCATATGCCTCCCCAGTTCTTTGGTAGCCTTATGTATGCCTTGGATCCACATTCCCAGTAATGGTCCATCAGGACTGCGGTTCCTTGCAACATCCCTGGGGCTTCATATATTTGTCCGCAGTTTTGATTCCCCCCCCATTTTCCTCGTGCCATTACTTCTGAAGCACAGTTTCGGGTTTTCCAGTGGTACTATTTGCAGGGGTCCTCCTGTGTCTTCAACCCATGTTAGCAGCTTTACCAATCTTAGCTACAATGGTTTGCATAGTCTTTGTGAATTTTCTATTGCCTCCTGACAGGCTCCAAGGACCATCCAGGCTCGGCAGATCACGACCCCTTCTTCCCATCCTTTTGGGGACACTACTGACCCCTAGATCTGCATTTGGCCTCGGTTCTTCCAGATTTTAGTTTCTTCAGCTGTTTTCCCTTGGACATTCTGTTTCGGGTTTATTTCCCATCTTATTCCTGATCCTTTGATGTCAGGGTTCTCATATTTGATCACATGATACTTGGTGTGCACCCTGTTTTTGTTTTGATGTCCTGAACAAAACCGTCTTCATCAGGGAAATACTTTTCGTTGGCCCATATCAGGGAGGCGTCTCTCCCCATAAACTGCCCTCTAGTGTTGCACATTGCTACATGTAACATGCAGTGTGCAGTGGGGACATCAACTTCTATCACTACAAAGATATTGGACTTGCCCATGCTGTATGGCAGGAGTGCACAGACAAAACATTCCCCTTCTGATTGTCCCCTTCCAACTTCCTTCATGTGTTGGTACCAAATGTTTCCTAGATGGGCTGTACTGTCCAAGTAATCGTTCAGTTCGTTGTCGGTTTCATATGGTCTTCTCTTGATTCTTAACGGTTTTCTGTAATTGGCTATCACTATGTCCCTGAATGCGTCTGTACTGCTCTTCTGTTCGGTTAGGCTTTTGGGTATTATCCTTGGTGGGGCAGGTTTCATATCCTGCCCTGCAGTAATAGGGGGAGGTTTTGCGTTTCTTTTCCTTCCCTCATGCATTCTTTTGTAGACCTCCTCCGACCACCATTGGCTCGTCATCTTCCCAACGCGTGGCGGCATTGTAGGCCTGATGCTTATTTCTGGCGTTGGAGTAGGTGTGCTCGTTATCTGTGGGTTTCTTGCTCAGCTCCTCATGTAGCTTCTTTGCTCCAAGTGTGAGCGGGAACACATATTCAACCAACGCATGTGTTTTCTCAGTAAGTTCTTTCGTGGCTTCTTCCGGTTCTTTGAGGGATTCTGTCATGCCCCCTCTGCTTGGGTTCCCACCTGGCTCCTCTTGTTTACTTCCACTATTTTCTGGAGCCGGTCGTTCCTTAGGCAGTTTTTCTTTTACTGTTGTTTTGGTCTGTTGTTCCGTAGCCATTGACACTTGCCCTTGTTCGTGTGCACTCAGTGTGTGGGTGCGTGCCGTGGACAGTGCTATGGTATCATTCATTCCGAGCTGACCCTGTCTCCAGCTTTTCTCATCATTCATAACCTCAACCGTGTAGCTGTCACTACTTATTACATTCAGTTTCAGTTTGTTTGCTTTGCCACCAGTTTTTCTAGGAACAGGGATGACGATATATGGTCTGGGTGCTTTTGTGGGACCTAGATATTCGTTATCTGGTGGGTGCACAGACAATGGAACACTCCGTGCACCAATAAAAAATGCAGTTCTGATAGTTAGAGACAAAAACACAATAATAATCACTATGCATATACATATAATGGCTTTAAAAGATAGCTTGCAGCATCTCCTTCCAGGGAAGCGGGGGCGCCCCTCCGCGGGTGGCAAAACTAGGTTACTGTTCTGGGCCCCCATGCCGATCAAGTCCATAGTCAATAGTTTATTTCCTTTCTTACTTTGATCTCGTTGCTCAAAAAGGTTCAGCAAATACTAAAGTGACGAGTATTATTCAAATGTCCCCTTTATGGGTTTAACCAGTAGTCTCGAGCTATGCGGCACAGCACTGTTTAGCTAGACTATGGAGAAAGGTTAGACTACCGTCTTTATCATATCATTTTCATTTTGCATTTCTATAATAAACACAGTCCCAGGGCACTCCTCCAATTCACCTTGGCCCTGAGGACATGCAGGAATCTGTTCGCAATGACACCATGAAGAGATGGATTCGCTACAAATCACTCAAAAATAAAATGTCGAAAAAATAAAAATACAAATAAAAGTGAACATATGAGAAGGTAGGAAAAAATATGAAAGATGTTGAAAATGGAAAACACGATGGTGAAATTCTTATGTCTGTTCCTTCCAATTGGTCGTTCGTTGACACGTTGAAGAATAGTGTCTCTCTCGTCCATCTGCGCCACGGCAGAAAGATGATGAAAAATAGAAGAAAAATACAGGAAATAAAAATAAAATACGAACACAATGTGGTTATCCTTGTTTCTGCTCTTCTCAATCTGTCCTATGTTAGCAGAATGGAGAACTTTGTCCTTGTTTTCTTACTCTGTCCTCGGCGGAAGGATGATGAAGAGTTTTATCGTGGATTTCCCCCCCCTAAGGCTCTCCTCAGCAATGGATGTCCGTAATTGCTTCTCAGCTGCGAGATGGTGGCTCTCAGGAGCCTGTTGAGTTGCGCGTTCTTTGCTCGGTCGCTGAGGAAGGTGGGCACGTCGACTGTGATGGGTCTACTCACTAGTTCTGGAAAGTTCTCAATGAGGTGGAAGAAGACTCGGAATGCGTATCTGCTGTCTCCTGGTGTCAACGACATTTGCTCTTACTTTCGGGTCTCTAGATGACAGGCCCCCCCTTTTTTTTCTGAACAGTCTTTGTACTTCCCTCGATCTGTCCCTCGGCGAATAGTCTCACAGGAATCTCCTTAGGAACTCTCGCTGGAAGTTGGACAGTTCCACCTGGAGCATAATCCCGTGGAGAAGAGTCTTCATGTGTAGGAAATTGACTGGATCTCTGAGGAAAGTGACAACATCAACATCAGCAGGCCTTCCCACCATTTCTGGATAGTCTGTGACTAGTCTAATCAGGACACTGTGGGCTAGCTGCGTGTCTGCAGGGGACAGGGACATTTGCTTTGTTTTGCTGGGTCCCGATTACAAGTCTTTTTTTTGATGTGAGCAGTTTTTGCACTTTCCTGCTGCGTGGATTGCTACCACGTGGTTCAGTTTATACCACACTTGGTTCAAAAAGTCATTGTTTCGGGGATCTCTGATGAAAGTCAGTGTATCTGTGGTTCTCCCGACAAGTCCTGGGCACTCCTCTATGATTCGGAAGAATAATGTGTACGTTATTTCATCAATGATCACTTGGGGTGGGAGCATTAGTCTCTTGTTCACTGTGCACGGGCAACTTGGCGAAGACCTCTGTGATGACAGTCAGTAGTTGCCTGATTACCTTCTTATTTTCTGGATCTTGAATGTATTCTGTGACACTTGTTCCTCTTCCTATGAGTGACGGATATGTTAGGAGCACGAGCTGAAAGTAGGTGAGTACATCCCACTTGAGACTTCTGCCGGGATGTACCATAAATTCTATGCACAACGTCTTGGTACTGGATGCTTTAGGATAATGTTTTTTGGTTCTCAGAAATGTCTTATTTTACAACCTATCAGAGTCTTAGAGTTCATGTTCAATGATTCCTGTGATTCAACGTGTTCGAGTTACCAGTGTCACTGCGGTTCCGGAATATATGATTCTCCTGTTTACCCTGCACTTTTGGCTGCACAGAGTGTTTGTTTGCTTGGTTTTGTCTCTTTCTGTGCATAAAGGAAAACTTCAGTGTGGACACGATTTTCACAAACAGGCTCTTTTCTTTTCTTCTCTGCTCATGCGTCCTCCTTCCTCGCCATAGATCTTGTCTGCCCGTGCTGAGGTCCTTCTCTGTTGTCTGTAGATTCCTCGGAGGTGGATGCTGTAGGAGTGTTCTCTCCTATAAACGGTTTGATGTCGTTTAGGAAGATCCAGGCTCTTCTGCCCTCGAGTTTGACAGCGGATGGGGTGCAGTCCTCTACGATGAAAGGGCCATTAAACCTTGGCTCGTCCCATTTTTTCCTTGTAAAATTCCTTACGAGGACGCTGTCGCCAGGGAAGACACGGGGTGCACAAAGGCTGTGAGCTGCACCTGCATCAGCACTGTCTGTTGTGGTTTGTGCTGTGCTGTTCCTTTTACGCCGTCGCTGCAGCTGGCCTGAAATGACAGTGGCGCTGGATGTGAGACAGTCAGGCTGGGCATCACATCTAGCCCTGTCTCTGGGGGGTAAGAGGGGTCCTCATCCTTCTACCAGTAACAATTTCGTGTGGCGTAAGATTATGGTCGGAGCCTGGTTGGTTCCGAAGAGCATACAATGCCAGTGGTAGACAGTGCAACCATCCCTTCTTTAATGTGAGCTTCAACTTGGCTATTCTCTCTTTTAACAGGCCGTTGAGCCGCTTACATATCCCATTTCCCTCTGGGTGATATGCTGACAAGAACTTGTGCTTTATACCAAGCAACAAGCTAATCTACTTCTATCCATCTTGAGAAAGGACACACCACCACAATTAAATACATGTACCCATTACACACCTGAATCATATCGACATAATCGATATGTAGGTGCTGGAACGGTCCATTAGGTCTGGGAATTATTTCTCTCACTAAATTCGGCGTGAACCTTTCTTCTGCGAGTGTTGCAGCAAGATTTTCTTTTGACATGTGTAAGGGGTAGTGGAGCTGTTCTAACGCTACCTTTAGAAGGGTGACGGGCATTACTGGTTTACCAGTGCTGTCTTGCCTCCACAATCCGTCAGAGGGGTTTAAAGAACACCCTTGACACTTCCATACATTTTTCTCCTCCTGAGGTGCCTTCCCTTGGAGCTCCATTAGCTGAGTCTGCCCCATATTGCTATAGGCTTCTGGTGTGGCTCGCGCTACCATTGTTCATTCATGGGTATGTGCCACCTCCACGTCCATGATTGTTTCATTCTTGGATGCCATGCGCTTGGCTTCCGTGTTCGCTTCATGTTTTCCACGTGACACGAAATCTGTCCCCTTGGTGTAAGCGGCACATTTCACGACCGCTATGCACACTGGGAGCTGTAGTGCTTTTATCAGCCTATCCAGTAAGGCTGCATGTTGCACTGGCATGCCGTCTGCTTGGAGGTAACCCCTCCTTTTCCATCGTGCTAAGCATGCGTGCACGGTGGAAGTCATATAGGCTGAATCACTGTACACCGTCACTTCCTGATCTGCATGATTTTCGACGGCGAGTATCTGTGCCACCAGTTCTGCAGCTTGGGCTGAATAGTGAGAGGGTATTCGCGCACTGACGAGTACCTGAAACTCTCCATTCGCCAGGTGTTTCACCACGGCTACGCCTGGATACCTTTGTCCATCTTCTTGGTCGATTCATGAAGACGACCTCCCCACTTGGCAGGGCATTTTCCTTTACCCTTGCGATTTCATCGTAGAATTCTTCATAGTTTGCACAGTCATGGACCAGTTCACCCTCGGTTACTGGTTCTATTATGAACGTTGCAGGGTTCATCGTTTTACATCAAACTATTTTGATCGATGGATTAGAGATGATCACCTCATAGGCGGATGCTCTCTGTGATGTTAATGTGCCTTTTGGCTTCTCCAATATGGCGAACAGTGAGTGCTTGACATACAATGTCATGGAGCACCCTATCACAATGGAAGACACCTTCTCGATGGCAAACGCGGCGGCTGCCAGATTTTGTTCGCATGGGAAGTGGCCCCTCATAACCGGGTCCAGACTCCCGCTGTAATACGCTAGAGGTTTGCACCCCAGCGATGTTCGTTGAGCAAGTACTGCCGTCATAAAATTGCCATCGGTATGTGAGAACAAATAGAATTCTTGTGCATAATTAGGGATCCCGAGAACTGGGGCCTTACAAATTGCCGCCTTGAGTTCTGAAATACACTTTTCCATTGCCTCAGTCCACTCGATTTCTTCCTTTGTCGCTTGGGCCTTCTTCAGGGCCTGAAGCAAGGGCTTGGTCTACGAGCTGTAGTCAAAGACCCAAGCTCGGACATAATTGCACAGGCCTAAAAAGCTTTGCATTTGCTTGATCGTGCGTGGCTTGGCCGTGTTCATGATGGCTTCAGCCCTTTCTGGGGTTATCTTTTTCCTTTCGTGAGAGATTAGTTGCCCTATGTACAGCACTTCCTGCTGACAGTATTGCAACTTTTCCTTGTCAACTTTGTACCCCTTCTCAGCTAGTATTGTTAGTAGCTGGACAGAGTCACTCCTGCATTGCGCCTCATTGGTGCTGCAGATCAGAATGTCATCTACATACTGCAAAACAACACTGTCTACCGCAATATTGCTAAGGTCCATTTGCAGGACTCTGTAAAAAATGGATGGGGACTCACAATACCCCTGTGGCAGCCTCGTGCTTTCAGGCACATTTGCCTGAATGTAAACGATGTCATGTCTTGCGAGTCACGGTGCAACGGAATTGAGAAAAATGCATTTTTCAAATCGATCACCGTGAAATATTTTGCCTCAGTGGGTATGTTACACAAAATTGTAGACTGGTTAGGGACTAGAGGGAACTCTGCTTCTACAATGTCGTTTAATGCCCTTAAATTCTGGAGTAAACGCCAAGACCCGCCCTTCGATTTCTTGACGGGATAGATCACTGTGTTACAGGGTGATTCTGACGTCACTAGGATGCCCTGTTCCATCATGGCAGAAATTGTCTTTGCAATCCCCTCATCCGCTTCTCTGGACATGGGATATTGTCGTGCTCTTGGTAGGATTGCTCCTGGCTTTAGTTTGATTTTCACCTCTCCCACCCCCTTCAGGAGTCCTACGTCATAAGGCCCTGTTGTCTATACTGTAACAGGCACCTGGGACATGTCCTCCTCGAAGTATTCTGGACGTACCACCGCCAACATCATTCTCTGTGGCACTTCTCATTTGATCATTTTGACCCAGAATATGAGACTTACTTCCACTCTTGTCTCTTCTAAGTCAGGGTGTTCTTCGAACAGATCGTCATCCGTGACGTCAGTCACTCGATACCCTTCTTCAATGGTGATAACAGCGCACCATTGCCTTCCTTCGTCATCATATCCTTCTACCAGGACCACCTTCCCCTTTACTGCGGCAGATTGTATTTCCAAGGGAAATATTTGTCCCTCTTCCTCATGCATTGGTATTCTTGGTCTAAATAGAAATTCATCAGGGGTTCTCATAGGTTTGTCTGTGAGGCCTGGCAATCCTGCCATAAGCACTCGTACGCCATATGCGAAAACGTCTGGCTCCAGCGGTATAGCTCTCATGGCTGCACGTCCAGAGTATGCTCTGATCATTTCGCACACATTGGAATAGTGCATTCCTGGCGTGGAGCACACTATGCCATCCTCAGCAAACAAGATTGTCATATTCAACTTTGTCTTCAAATCTCGTCCCATGATATTTACTGCGGACTGACGTGAGTACAATAAGGGCACATTCATTTCACGCTCTCCCACTGAGACTGGGAGTGTGTCTGTAAAGGGAACTCTGCTATGAGCTCCAGTGAAACTCTGAGTATCTATAGCCTCGCCGGACAGGGAAAACTTGCCTTCTTGTATGCACGAACGTGTTGCACCCGTGTCAACTAAGAAGGAATATTCTTTAACCCCTAGGGTGACATTTACCCTGGGTTCCCTATTAGAGTCTGGTGTCACCGATAGGATTGAGCACATCAGGGTTTCCTGTGAGCTGTCCTATTTCATGTATAGGTTCGGCCCACTGCAAGTTTGTGGAATACCCCCATTCCCGGGGTTGGTTCCCCCTCCATTGTTCATTCCTTGTGGCACCGGCAGTGGTGCCTGTTGGGGCTGCCCCTGTTGCAAGTTCCCCATGTTTGAGGGTTGAAACCCTTGTTGTGCACCTTGCTGCAAGCTTGCTGCCTGCTGCTGTACTATGTGGCCCTGCGCACTGCATTGTTGCGGGGCGGCAGGCTGATTCACCATACCTGCTCCCATTCCTTGGCCATTTTGCCACATGCCTTGGTTTCTGCACATGCGCGCCACATGTCCTGTCATTCTGTACAGCCAGCATACTGGCGGTGGTTGGACCATCTGCCCATCCGGCATGGCTTGACCGCTCATCTGTTAATTCTGAAATCCGCCTTGGTTATTTTGAAAACCTCCCTGATTACCATGGAAACCTCCCTGGCCACCTTGCCATCCTCTTTCTCTAAATCCTCTACTCCTCGGGTAATATCCCGTATTAGCTTGGTTATTTACTTGCTGCGTGCTGGGCTTCGCTGGGCTGGTCAGTATGGCTCCCTCGAGAGTATACTTCGAGAGCTTCTTTTGTACCAGATTCGCTTCCTCCCCCTTACGGATTGCTTCCTTTTTTTGGTTCTTTTCTTGTAAAAATCTACAGTAGTGTGCAATTGTCAATTGAATTTCTGCCCATGGTTTGGCTTCGATCCCTACCGATTTCTTGAGCTGTTTTTGCACCGGTTCAGGCAACACAGTGTGTGGTAAAAGACCGGGATAGACTTTGACCAAGACTCATGCGTTTCGAGCACCCACGCGTCTTGAACATTTTGGATATAAATCAACGGATCCTCTGACTCTTTAATTTTCCGAGTAATTATAGCTCTCATGTCTGATGTGTCTGGGTATAGCGTTCGCAGTGCTTTCCACACTGCTGCTCTACAATTATTAAACGGGGCTCCGTCATGGGTAGTGTTAGTTATTGTTACCCTTGGATACCCAGCCAGTTTCCACACATCGTCAGCCCTTTCACCTAGTATGGCGATCAAGAGGCCCTTAATGTCCCCTATTGCTAAGATGACTCCCCCTGTCATCTTTTCTAGCTCGTGTAGCAATTTCCCAGCCCCCGATGTCAGCACTGGAAGCTTATTTTTTAAGTTTTCTCAGTCCATGTGTGGCCATGGAATATATTGCGGTCTTACTCCCCCTTTTTCTAGCAGTGGGAATTGAAAGGCACAATCTTCCTTTTCCCCCACTCCTCCCGTCTACTGGCGGGGCAGTATTACCACCTTGCCATCTACCCGGCAATGCCCTTAATTTGCCTGTATATGGGGATGCTGGCTCCCCCCTATGATCGCGGGGTGTTCCCTCACGTTTGCCATGTGCCTTGGTAGGCTTCGATGTCCTAGGTTCAGATTCACTGGCTTCGGACCATCGTACCCCTTGGCCTCGAGGGAGCGGCTTTTCACATCGCCTCCCTTCCTCATGTGCCTCGTCCTCCGTATCTCCACCGGAGCCAGATCCTGAGTGATCCCAGTTTACGCAACCCCTTGCATCCTCTTCGTTCTGCCTGATCTCCAGTCTATCAAGGGACAGTCCCCTGCTCCTACTACCTTGGGTGGTATCCTCAGTGTCATATAGTTGTGTGCTCTCTAAGCGCTCATCTTCCCTTCCCCTTGGTAGGCTACTTCTAGTCCCATCTCATCATATATTTCGTCAATCGTTTCCCCGATGCTTCTGGTATCGAAGTCATCGTCAATATTTATCCCACTTGTACCTGGTACCGCATCGCTTGCAGGAAAGAATTCTTCTATGTCTTCCCATTCTACTGTAGGATTGGGTTGAACGACTACCCACTCCAGATACTCAAGATCTCGTGTCCTTTATCTGCGTTTTCGTTCCAATTCCTCTTCTATCTCCTTTCGCTTTTTCGCTTCTTCTCTAGCCTTATCTACTTCTCTTATTCGTTCATTTCTACGTTCCTTTGCCCTTCTACTCTCCTCATCTTCACGCTTTTTCACCTTCCTTTTGTGTACCTTCCTTACTTCCTCCAACTTTAACATGTTCAGCCTGTATTTTTCATAGGCTGCATACTGTGTGCGACTGAGCGGTATTCCTTGCTCTTCGCGATATAGTTGTTCTCGCCTTAATCTATTCTTCTGTCTCGCCCTTTCATCCCTTGCTTCTTTCCGCTTTCTTTGCTCTTCATCATGCCTTCCTCTCGTCCGCACATCATCACTTCCCTTTCCATCTTGCTTTAATAGTATCTGTCCTCCAATCCATTCGTCTTTCGCGAATGCTGTCTCATCACTTCCTTCCCCGCTTCTTTCCCTCCCTCTCTTTATCGAGAGGTGCACTAGCCTGTGCCTGATCCTTAATACTACCGCCGCGCCTCTCCTTGTCCCTCGGGACTGTGGAGGCCAAATCAATTTCCTGCTCCTGTTCTTTAGTTTCGTCACTACTACATGTAGGTGACTCATATGCGAGGTTACTGTACCCTGTGGCTGCTTTCATTCTCGTAACGGGTAAAGACCCTCTGATTTGCTTCCCTCAATGACTAGTTCCGGCGGGCTGGTGGCGCGGTAGGCGTCTCTCCCCCCTCTGTGCATACATTTAATATCCAGTCTGCAGGTGGTTCTTCTTCCTTCGTTAGCTCAAACATCTTCCAAAGTTCGAGAACAGCAAGGCTTTTCTCAAGCTTTTTGCCGGCATACGTGGCATGCAGGTATGTTGTCATGTGCTGTAAAAACAGCCTTGGACAATGACCCGTTTTGGGGCCACGGCATAAACATCTTATTGGCGGTACCCTTAACCCACTCCTGGCTATATTACTTCAATTTTACTGCATGCTTAGGCAATTGCTTACACAGATGCGCAAGTGGGGCAACTTCCTCCATTCTTAATTTCGATCCCAACAATGTTTACACAATTTTTTAATCTTCCCACTAGTATGAGCGAGCTCCACAACCTCCAATCCAACTTTCCCCGCACAAAATGTATACTACCAATTTACTCAGAAGAAACCATCAATTCACTGGCGATTCCCTCTTAGTTACGGAATCGCGTAAAGCCAAAATGCATTTCAATCAATTACCAATACAATTGTTGGACATTTAACATGCAGTAAGACACATATGACGGACACTTGACAGACTAGACAGACACCAGATGGTCATACATGTACCTGCCTTCTAATTAATACCCCACCATGGGATTTGAACAAACCCCGTTAATTCCATCTTTAAACGTAATCGTAGCCTAAATTGTCCCCCCTCTGTGGGCTCTGGGTTCACGTTCCTTCTGACCACTCTTTAAAGCGCAGGAACAAGGCGAATTCTTGTTTTTCTCTCGGGTGTCCCCCTCCCTCCCCCCGCCCCCGGTAATCCTTTACGTTTTTAGCTCAGGTGCCCCCCTGGTATTCCTTTACGTTTTTCTTTTTATACTCGAGTCATTAACCCTTTAAATATATACCGTATTCTCTACCTCTAGCTATTTTTCTCTGCCACCCTCCGTTACCTCTCCCCTACTTGCTCTTAATGCCTATGAGACATTTGCCAAGGTAACGAGTTTTGTTGTTTCACTCACCGATCGCCTCTTTTCCTCTCTGGAACTTCAGGATCACCGGCCCATCCTCTTCCCGCTTTTAACGTTTTCGTCCGATCCGCTGCCGTTGGAATGAGAAGGGTTCTGCTTGGAAAGGCAGGTTCCTTCAGACCCACTGCAGAATTTTTGGAATTTTACACTATCATTGTCCACGGGGAGCTTCTCAGCCTACTCAGCCGGAATGGCGAAAGGACTTGTGATGTAACCGAAGGCCCAGAGTTACTTTGTGCCGTTGGTCTAAGGGTGTCTTATGACTATATCAATCGATTATCAATAATCGATGGCCGAAACCATCCTCACGCTACCAAGTATTCACGGGGAGAGGAAATTACTGACAGGCCCATAGGTCAGTACTCGACCTCCGAGAGCTTGTAATACTAGATAGCTGCACCATGTGAGGAAAGGGTGCAGGATTCACATACTCCAGCACATCTAAAAAATCAGGACTCAATAAGTTGGCAATGGGAAGTCCGTTAAATGATACATACATCAGCATATGGAAATCGGCAGCATTGCGAACACCTGTCTCGCTCCGACTTCCTCGAGCTTCAGTCGAACAGCCGTTTTTATAGGCTAAGTTCGTCATCATTGACGTCTAATTGTACAAAAATCATCACGCAATATAATTGGTTGGGAAAGGTAACTTAAGTATATGTGTTATATCTGTATGTGACAATGGAGCATGCGGATTGGATAACTCTTATCGGGTGGGCGTCTACGCCCGTCCCTCTACATCACACGTGATGGACGTCACTATAAGTACGACGTCCTATTGGTTACGATATCTATAGGACTCCAGATAACTTGGTCCATTGTGATTGGGCAGGTTACACCCCTAAACATAAATCTCCACTTTAATTAGCAGCATGCAGAATGGACACCCAGGTGCCTATTGTCCCAAGATTCACCTTGCCTCCCTTACATCAATCAGTGGTTTTAGGGCGATGTGTCAATTAGTTGGCTAAGGAAGGCCTCGAAACTGTAGTCTCTTATCAGGAAAAGTTATGGCACCCCTTGGATCTGGGTGACATCAGACGGTGGTACATCTTCTCGTCTGGCTGGTCACGTGTTGGTTCACCGTGAATCTGCTTCAGTTTCCAGCTTTTCATGTATTTAATTCTCCATGCAGCTCCACCACCTTCCCTGGCCTCCTTATCTTGACCTTCACAGGGCAGGCTGGTATGCTCTGAAGTTTTGATTCTCCTTAGCTGAAGCTCGCCTCCCTCTCTTGGGTTGACCTCGATTTCCCAGGCCTGAGCCGTCCTTTGTTGAGTTCCGATTCCGCTCTTTCTCCTGGCTTTGGCTTGGATATGAAACCCGACCAGTTAGGCCTTGGCCGCCTGGGCGTACTTCTGCTTTTACAAAATGTTGTCACACGTGTACTTTGTGCCTTATTAAGGTAGATATATGGTTGGCGCTTGCCGCTCTATCTTCTGCTAAGCATTGCAAGCAGTGTCGATTTCTTAGCTTCTTGCGTTTCGAGCCTATTTACACACATTAGCTGGTTCGATTCTTTCATCTTGGTTTTTTCGCTATGACGTTTCTTACGTTTTAACATTGTGTTGTCCTTCGTGTCTCTTGCACCTGTTTTCGTGGATACACACGTTCGCGTGTTGCCTTTTCTCATGCGTTAGTCTTTCTAGGCCCTCTTATCATCATCGTTTGCCTTCCATCAGGGCTCTTTGTGTCTCCTCATGGACAGTCTGTAAATACTCATCGTTTCGTATCAGCAGCTGGTATGGTTGTCTGAATGGGTACCGTGCTGCCCAGGCTGTCTGCTTATTGGCATTTCAACAGGTACTAATCTTCTAATGTACACAGGGCAGAGGCCCAATGCGGCTCTCTGTTGGTTGTTTCTCCTCATACATCACATACCTTTGCGAGTATTTTACTGGCCACTCGCAATGGGGGGCAGGGGTGCAGGCCATATCTGGGACCTCCTCTACACTGGCACCCGCCGCAGAGACAGCAGCCCCTGCAGCGTGGCCAGCGGAGGCGGCATCACCCAACTTGGGAACGGCGGCTGCGGGAGATGCACCACACGCCTCTGAACAAACAGCTCCACTCTCCAATGTCGCAGCAAGAGGAGCCTGCAGAATGGCAACCGCCGTGTTGGGGAAAACGGCTCTCCTAAAGCGGGGAACCATGGCATGCACCATTAGAAAGAACAAAGCAACCACCAGCATTCTCAAGTACACAGAAGGGGGGAGCTGGCTGAAGCCACACAGTGGAGAGCGGCATCTCTGGATAGAGGTCCTAGTAACACAACTATAGATAGGACAAACACTTAACCTGGATTGCCCAAATGCCATGACAGCATGAGTGGAGCTGAAGGACACGAGGTGAGAATGGCAGCCATGGCAGGGGGCGGGATTTACCCTGGAAGAGGGGATTGGTGGATCTGAGGAAGGAGGAACCAGATTGGTTACAACTGGCAATCAGGACTATAAAAGGGAACAGAATCCGTGCCACAATGTTGCATTTTCTGCATTCTGGGATGTTGCGCTGCTCGAGGAGGACCCAGAGGAGGGGTGGGACTATCAGGAGTAGTAGGAAGGAGAAGAGTCATTATACAGCAGAGCTGAATGGAAAGACGACTGTTGGACTGTAAGGGTGAAACAACCCAGTCTCTGTGATTTGCAGTGACATGGTGTACATGTGAATAAAGGTGGGTGTTTAACTTGCCAACTGGGTCAGTCTCCTCAGTCAACGCAACAAGTGTTGGCAGCGGTGGGATTGACAACGCCATGGAGGGCCTTATAAAAGCCCTAATAGAAGGCCAACTGCAGCTGCAACAACGTATTCGGGAGAAAACTCAGCAAGCAATGGCGGTCCGTCAGGTGTTTCAGCAAGCAATCCAGTTACAGGGAACGATGTAAGCCACAGCACAAGATAAGCAGCAAGAGACACTGCTACATCTCATGGATGTAATGGCGACATCCCTATTAGGAGCAGTACAAGGAAGACGAAGAGCCCTTATACAGCAGAGCTGACCAGAAGAAGGGTTGTTGGACTGTAAGGGTGAAGCAACCCAGCCTCTGTGATTTCTAGTGGGGAGGAAGGATAGCTCAGGGGCAACGTATTTGTTTTGGAAGAAAGACAATGCAGCTTCAATACAGCTTTGAATCCCAATCCCGTGCTTAGAAACCACTCGTTGGTATTAAGCGCGTTATAAAAGAACAGGTATAATTATAGTGACATCGATGTACATGTGAATAAAGATGGACGTTTATCTTGCCAACTGGATCGGTCTCCTCTGTCAATCCCACAGGGCCTCTCCACTTCTCTGATGTTTCAGGCTTATTGTGGATAACTTGAGGTCAGAAACCAAGCCAACTGAAAACAGTTCTTCCCTCCATGTTCTCAGTGTATCTGTTCCATGGAGCGGGAGCTAGCGCTTCCTCCGTGTAATATGTTGATTATGTATGTGTGTCGCTACCATTAGCGTTGTGGACTCTGTGTTCTACTAGGTACGGGGTGAATATGGGTGTAAGACGAGTAGCAGTGCTTCTGCTTGCTCATTTTCTCCTGTATGTTACTCCATCACTAGCTCCAGCATGTTTGGGTAGTAGTGGTGTCGGCTAGTGGTAGGTGACTCTGCGAGTGTGTCCCTGCCATGGTTGGTGAGGAAATTCTTTGTTCTTGTTTGTGTTCGAACTAGTCATCTTGGTCACATGGTGGCTGCTGACCCTGCGGGGGAGTGTCATGCTCACTATTTGGGTGGTTGCAGGTGCCTTTCTCACTCATGCCGATGGCTGTCCTCCTTCCTTCAAATAGATGAGTAATTGTATTTCACCTCACTGGTGTGGACTTATACTCATGTTGGTGTCTTGTCTTGTATCACTTTTGGAGGAAGCGGTGTAGGAGTCTGTGTGATATGATATGGCATTTATAACGCGCTATACAAAAGTGTTTAAAGGCGCAAAGTGGCAAGGGAGGGGAACAGGGAAGACAGACAACGTTCTTACTAGGCCGTGTGACATTGAGTTTGCGCAAGTGCAGGGAAGGGAGGGGGAAGGTGAGGGGGAAGTGCAGTACATAGGATAATGGTAAAATAAATGAGACAATAAATAAAAGTGCAGCCAGCTGGTGGCAAGTGCAAGGATAAGTGCAGACATCGGGTTTCAAGTGCACGTAGGGGCTGTAGGGGATACAGAAAGGGTTGCCAGGGGGCAGTGCAGGTGCGCAACTGGCGGGGAGGGGGCCTGGACCAGAGAGAAGAGGGTAGTCAGGTATCCAGTGCAGTTTCAGATTCAGCCAGGAGATCAGCAGGGGAGAGGATGAGAGAAAGCAGAAGCAAAGAGGAAGGTCTTGAGGTGCTTCCGGAACCGGAGATGGTTTTCAAGTTTCAGAGAGGCTGGGAGGTTGTTCCATAGGGAGGCCCCAGCAGAAGAAAGAGATCTACCACCAACTCGCTGCTTGGAGAAGTGACTAACCCTGAGGGAGTTGGAGACGGATGAGCGAAGAGCTCGAGACAGAAGATATTTAGGAAGAGAGAGTTGAAGGTACTGAGGCCCCATACCCCAGAAGTCCTTGTGGACAATGCAGAGGGTTTTGAACTTAATCCTCGCAGCCACTGGAAGCCAGTGCAGAGATTTCAGGCCTGGAGAGATACGATCCCTGGTTTTGAGGCCAAGGACAAGTCTCGCAGTACTGTTTTGGATGAATTGCAGAGGGCAGAGAGTAGAGGCCGGCAGATTTCGAAAGAGGCTGTTGCAATAGTCCAGCCTAGAGAGAACCAGAGCTTTGGAGACAGTGAGCTTCTGGGGGAATGTGAGGAAAGGAAGAATATCTCTGAGGATGTGCAGCTGGTAGTGTGACTTCTGAGAGACGTCAGAGATTTGAGGAGAGAAGGAGAGCGTGGAGTCGAAGATGACCCCAAGATTTCTAGCCTCACAGGTGGGAGCAGGAAGAGGGCCAAGAGAGGCCGGCCAGAGAGTGACAGGAAAGGAGAGAGGGGGTGTGCCGATGAGGAGAATCTCGGTCTTACTGGCATTAAGGCAGAGATCTTTGGCGGCCCACCACTTCTGGATAGCAGACAGACAGAGATGAGAGAAGGAGAAGAGGAGCCTGAAGGGAGCCTGAAAATGAGTATCATCCGCATAGCACTGAAAGTTGGGGTAGAGAGCGGCAATGCGATGGGCAAGAAGTGCCGGGTATTGGTTAAACAGCCAGTGAGAGAGGTTAGACCCCTGCGGAACACCACAGGTAGAGATGGAGATAGAGGAAAAGAAGGACCCAAGTTGGACCTGGGAGGGTCGGTCGGAGAGGCAAGAAGTCAGCCAAGCCAGGGCCTGATCGGTGATACCCAGGTTATCATGGAGACGGTTGAGCAGGATGGCATGGTTGACCGTGTCAAAAGCAGAAGAGAGATCAAGTAAGATGAGGACACAGGGGGTGTTGGAATCAAGGTTGGAGAGCAGGTCTTCACGGATGTTCAGGAGAGCGGTTTCCATGCTTCTGGCAGCTCTGAAGGCAGATTGTTGGTCATGAAGGCAACCAACAGATTCAGTGTGGAGGTTAAGCTGGGAGATAGCCAGCTTTTCCAGGAGTTTGCCCAGGAAAGGAGTGATGGCGATTGGGCGATAGTTAGCCGGGCCGGACGAGTCGGCAGAGGGTTTCTTAAGAAGAGGGTGCACAACGGAGTGCTTCAGGTTGGAAGGAAAGACTCTAGTGGCGAAGGAGTGGTTGCAGAAGTTGGCCAGAGCAGGAGGCAGGGTGTCAATGTGGTCCTTGATGGTTTTGGAGGAACAGGGGTGAACCTGTTTTGATGAGACTTACGTAGATCGGACTTGTCTAGAAACCTCGTCAGGGAAGAACAGAGGAATGGCAGAGAAGGGAGGTGGAGAGGTGGCCGAAGAAGGGCCGGAGATGGAGCAGGGAGTAGAGGGAGGAGGGGGAGAGGAAGAGAGAGAGAGAGAGAGAGAGAGAGAGAGAGAGGACAGGATGTCCTGGGTTTTAGAGATGAAATGAGAAGCCAGAGCTGTGCAGAGGGACTGGGAGGGGAGGGGACAGGAGAGGTAGAGATTGCAGCAGGATTGGGCAGTTCCTTTCAGATTTTAAATAGTTCGGCCGAGTTGTTAAATGCCGCAGAGATGTGAGCTTGGATGTGAGCTCTCATTTTGGTGCGGACAGAGAGCTGGTATTGCCTTTGGGGCAGGCGGCAGGCCAGTTTGTCAGAGGATTTACCGCAAGCACGCCATTTGTTCTCAGCCACCCTATACTTGCGTTTGAGGGTGACGAGGTCTGAGTCGTACCAGGAGTTGCAATTGGCTTTGGGCTTCAGGCGAATCTTCATGACAGGGGCAAGAACATCAAGAGTATCTGATATAGCAGAGTGGAGCATGGAGAGGGCTATGTCAGGGTGTGAGTCAGCCAAAGGGGGTTGGGAGGTGAAGAAAGTGGCGGCAAAAGCCTCAACTGACACACGCTTCATGGGTCGAATAACTGAGAAGGTGAGGTGCAGTGCTGGGCCTGAGGAGTGGAGAGGGTGAGCTGGGAGGAAAGTAGAAAGTGATAACTCCAGGAGAGAGGAGTGGTGAGAGAGATAGAAAGGGTAAGGTCTGAAGAGATCCGAACATCCAGAATGTGCCCAGCAGAGTGAGTCGGGCCAGAGGGGAGAATGGAGAGTGAGAGAAAGAGAGTCGCAGAGGTCGCAAAAGAGTCCAGAGGAAGGACAGGAAGCATCCAGGTGGATGTTAAAGTCTCCAAGAAGAAGGATGAGTTGAGTGGTCGAGACCAGGAGGGAAGAGGAGAGGTCCTCCCACTCAGAGAGGAAGGATTAGATCTTGCCAGGTGGCCGATATGTGGTAGATACAGTAAGACAATGGCCAGGAGAGAGAGAGAGCCTGCAGACAAGCTTGAAAGATTAGTTCATTCGAAAGATGAGTAGGCCTGCGTAGGAATGTCAGAGGCAGGGATCCACTAAGGCAAGATGAGGGCTACACCACCTCCGGAACGGTTGGATCTGGGTGCGGAGAGGATGTTGTAGCCATCAGGGAGTAGAGTGTCAAAGCTCGTGACAGAGCTGGCCGTGAACCATGTCTCGGTGAGACCAAGGACATCAAGGTCAAGTTCTTCCAGGAGACGGCAGATGTCAGAGGAGTGTTTGACAGCAGAACGAGAGTTAAGAGTAGCAAAATGGAGAACAGATTACATACTCCAAACAGATTCCTCAACTATATGCAGCATTCTGCATCAGCTGTCATCAGAAATGTTTCACAGCAGGTGGCTTAGTGTAGCCCCTCGTTAACTTCGCTAGACAGTCCAACTCCTGGCTTCCGAAGTGACATCAGATTCACATATGGTGTACACTACACCCTGTGACTTCAGTTACTTTTTCTGCATGCTCAGCATGCTGTATCAGAATACTTCTCCCTGAGAGAGGTGTTGTTGCTGTATAAATAACACATCATTATCATTAGAATATCTGCAGGTGCTTAGGGTCGTCTATGAATCCAAAGGCTCTTGGTGAATGAGTGGCAAAGCTGGCTTTCTGTTACTGCAGGCAACCCTCTCTAAGTAGACCTTTCGGAAGAGGGTAGGCTAACCTATCCTGCAGATCCCCATCTCGAAGAAGCTCTCTCGTTCAAGAGGGGTAGCCTAGGAAAAAGGGTGAAAAGCACCACAAAATGTCCCACCCGAGGAGCGAGTCGTACCATTCCCGGTCGTCTTCCCATAAAAACAAACTATGCCATTCTAGAAGGGAGTATAAGAGATGAAGACTCATCTGGCCTTTCGGAACATCAGGTAACATTTCCTACTAACATCAGAAAAATTCTTTGGGACTGTTAATGTGTTGTTTTTTTTTATTTTGCATTCAAACTTAATACACACTAAGGACACTTTTAACAAAATTCAAAATGTATTTCCTTCCAGGGATTCATAGACCCCCGTGATTACAAATCTAATACTTACCTTGTAAAATAAAAATGTCCTACAATTAGATACACAAGGTGTATGCTTCTTCAGGACCTCTCTACTGTTGATGTATAATTTCCTTGGATCATTTTATATCCACTGGGACTTTTGTTTCATGATCATACTCTTACATCCCGTCCCCTTTGCTCCATACTGCATGGGCGTCCCTTCCAAGGGACGGGCGACAGAACCTTTTTCACCAGAAAAAACCTTCTTCCCCTTTAAATTTAGAGGCGTGTGGGGTGCGGCCGAGGGAGCATACGTTGCCCTGACTCCGCCCTCCGGCGCCTCACCTCAGTCCCCTTTTCCACATCGACGGGAACGGGGCAAATTCACCAGCGCTCCTGGGTTTGGGTTCGGCCATGTAATTCCACACATGAATACTTCTTCTCTTTGTCTTTTTTGTCTTTTTGTCATTCAGATACTCGGTCCTCCGGGGTCACGCTCCTCCCCGGCGCATGTCGACTTCCACAGGGTTCAGCAGGTGTCCATCCTGCAACGGGCTCTTCCCAACTTCAGAGCCCCACCTCCTCTGCCTACGTTGCCTTTGTTCCAGACCACGGTTGGCAACCTTGTACAGCGTGTGGCTCGCTGTCCTTAAATGTGCTGAAGAACAGACTAGCCAGGTGGAGGGAGCTCTTCCAGAAGTCGCCTCCAGAGGACCTCAAGAACTTCGTGAAACATCGAGCCAAGCCCAAGGTAGGGCCGACATTCTCCATCGCACCCCGCAAAGGCGACTCCTTCCCAGGGACACTTCCGCGCGGGATAGACCGGTCAGGTCCTTATATCAGCACATGCACCGAGGCTGCTTAAGCTACCAGCCTTTGGGCCGAGGGATCCTTGGATCCTCCCGGTGGTAGGTTTGTGGGACCGGAAGGTTCTTGTACTGGATTGTCATCCGAGGGGCTACGCCCTTGTACCAGCAATATGGCCGAAGGGCTATGCCCTACTACTGGCAATGCGTCTGAGGGGGCGCCTAAACGCAGCTCTACCGACCCTCGGATCAAGGGTGTCGCACCTACGGGGCCTAGGCCCGAGGAGCAGGGTAGGCCTCGTGATCCACACGCAAGAGTCTTGGAGGAGGCCGGGCCCAGCGGGCCGAGCAACACGTCACAGGCACGTAGCAGGCAGCTCAACAAGATGGCCGCCGCGCCATTCCAGGAATTCGGCGAAGTGCGAGTGTCAAGGTGAGACTGGCCTCAACCAGGTACGTGGCCTACAGCCTATCCTTCTTTTGCACAGGGCAGCTTCCCACTGCGTGCATATGGGCAGGGTATCCAGCAGCTCCCAGCTACCCCGTCAGCACCCCCTGCCGCCTCTTCGGCCAGTGAGGAGGGGTTCTTCGAGAGGTTCCTCAGCCTCATGAACTCACCTCGTATGGGGGTTATCCTCAAGGACGCCATCAGGGAAGTCCTCACCGCAATGCTAGCAGCACCACAAGCACCTCCGCCGGCACCCCAGACACTGGTGCAGCCGCTGCCCCAGGCTCCCCACCGATGCCTCAGGTGGTTCCGTACGAGCCTCCACCGCCTCCTCAGCCTCCGGCCGCGGTCCCTGTACCCCAGCCTCCGGCGTCAACTACTCCTCCTCCTCAATGGGATCCTCCTGATCCACAGGATACGGATGAGGAGGAGGATCCGGATACGCCATCCTCGGCCAGGGTCTTCCACGAATGTCTTGCAGGGCTGGCGGAGTATCTGGGCCTACCCCAACCCTAGGTCGAGCAGCCCCAACCCGAGGTCGAGCAGCTGGCAGAGGGGGTTCTGGCTGAAGTCTTCATCCGATGCCCCTCTGCCAAAACAGGGATTCCACCAAGAAGGGTTGGCTCAAGCCCCACTCTATTCAACCGGTCAATCGACGCCTGGATGCCAAGTACAGGCAGATGGAGGGGGGATACACTCTTGCTCTCGGCCCATCCTCAGCCACACTCCTCAGTGATCGCTGCGTCATCACTATATTCCAAGCCTCAGTCGTCCTCAGCCTCCTCCTCTGCGGCGCTGCTAGGCAAGGAGGAGAAGATCTTGGAGACGTACGGGAAGAAGCTCTATTCCAACGCGTCCTTGCATCTTCGTCAGGCCAACACAGATGCCATGCTGGCTGCCGGCAACCAAAGGTTATGGCGGGAAATTGCGGACTTCCTGAGTGAGCTCCCTACTCAGAGCCAATCACACTTTAAAGCGGGGCTGGCCGAGGCCAAGCTGGTGGCACATGACCTCATGGAATCCACCGTGGCACATATTGACACCTCTGGCTGTGCGATCTGTATCAGCACGGACAATAGAAGGACAGCCTGGCTCCGGGCAAAAAAATTCAACCTGGATGTCCAGGAACGCATATTAGATCTACCGTTCGAGGGGGGGGGGACCTCTTCCACTCCTCCACGGACAAAGAGCTGGACAAAAAGAAAAACAGCTCACAAACGGCCAAGTCTTTATCCATCCTGAAAAAGACCACGCACAAATCGTACACCCAATCTCAGCAGTGCTCCGACAGTGGTCGTACGTACAGAGTGTTCCTCGGCTTCCAGGAACGGAGATCCAGGCAGCTGGACCACTCGCCGTCTCAGAACCGGTGCATGCAACAAAAAAGGGGGGGTAAGGGCTTTTTCCAATCCCCCTCCTCCGCAAAAGCCTCAGAGGGAAAGCAGGCATGACATGCCCCTTCGGGTCCACGTATCGCCATTGGGGGGCAGGCTGGCTCTCCACGCACATTTCTGGTGCCAGAATTTCAAGGACCCCTGGATCCTCTCCGTAGTATCCACGGGGTACTGCCTCCATATCCCAGCCTCTCCTCCCCTCCACTCCCACAGGTTGGGACAGCAACTCTTTTGGAGGAGATCCGGTCGCTCGTAGAGAGCCAGGCAGTGGAGGAAGTCCCAGCCTCCCAGCGAGGCCTGGGCTTTTACTCCAGGATTTTTGCCATTCAGAAGAAGAACCAGGCGGGCCTGAGAGTTGTGCTGGACCTTTCCACCCTCAACCTTTCTTTACCCCTGCAAAAATTCAAGATGGTTACGCAAGCTTTTATAGCGGGGACATTGTGCAAGGGAGACTGGATGTGCTCCCTAGATCTGAAGGACACGTATCTACACGTCCCGATTTGGCAGCCCCATTTCTCTTTCCTACGGTTCTGGATCATTTGTTACCATTTTCAATACAAGGTCCTTCCTTTTGGCCTCAACTCGGCCCCCAGGGTCTTTACCAGGCTCAAGAATATGGTTGCGGCCCTCCTCACAGTGCAGGGCCTCCACACCTACTAATACCTCGACGACTTGCTCGCCAGGGCTACATCTCCGGAAGCGGTTCACCACTCTTCACATGCCCTTATGCACACACTGCACGATCTGGGCTTCTCGCTCAATCTCAAGAAATCACAGCTGCAGCCCACGCAGACTCTGACATTCTTGGGGCTCATCTGGGACACATGCTCAGAGAACGTATTTCCGTCGGAGGACAAGATCTCGGCCATCAAGAGGGCCACCAACCACTTCCTCAGCAAAGAAGTGACCTCGGCATGGTGGTACCAACATCTCCTGGGTCTATTGGCGGTGGTCCTATTAGCCGTCCCGCACACGAGATGGAGGATGAGGAGGATTCAGCTGCACTTCGCGGCCTCATGGAACCAAAAGCAGGGCCAACAATCCGAGATGATCAATGTTCCACTATCTCCCCACCCGGACCTAACATGGTGGTCCAGGGACTGCAACCTACGGACGGGCAATGTCAACAAACTTAAAGGAGGAGGATATCATTCTCCAGCATGGGGTCTGGCATGGATTCACATGCTCATGAATATTCCCCGTCGTCAGGCTGGGAATCCTCGGTAAAGAAAAAACCAGTATCAGTTTCGTTTCTGATCTGTCTTTCGTAGTAATAACCAATCACTGGTCTCTGCGTCATACTGACCACAGCCAATGACTGCCCTCTACCTAAGCACCGCCTCTGGCAGCCATCTTCAGATTTTTACCGCACGTTCATGTGTTGGGATCCTCGTGCTATTGCTCTCGAGCGTTAGTGCTATTTTTTCGCGCTTTTTTCACAAAAAACTTCGATTCTTTCGGTCAAAGAGCCTCAAGCTCCACCGATCCTACATCCGATCAACGGGGACCCGTGTCGGATTCATCTGTGCCCCTCAAGGGTGAAGATTCGTCGAGCTACACTTCGGAGGAATCCAGAAGCTTCTCAGGCCCGGTCTCGGAGATGGCCCAGGAGAAGGGAAGCTCGACGCCCGGAAAGCTGTTCAGGGTCTGCCCTGGATGCCAGCTGCAGAACGTCTTCAAGGAGGACGAACACTCTTTCTGCCTTTACTGCCTTCATGAGGACAAGACGCACGTGGAGAAGGACTGCGCGTTTTGCGGCAACATGTCGGAACGGACCATGAAGGACCGCCATCAACGTCTCGCCAACTGGCTGGAGGGTAAGAGCCCGTCTGGCGAGAAGAAGAAGAAATCCGAGCGGTCTTCTAAGACCTTTGAGGGCGCCCCGGCGACGGGGGCCCAACATAAGGCCAAGCACCGCGAGTCCGCTGGCACCGGGAGCGCCGAACGGTCGGGCTCTACGGGCGCCAGGCAGGGCGCACCCTCCCCGGCACCATCAACCACGAGCCAACGCTCTGGGTCGGGTAAGAGGAAGGCCGAGCACCCGGCGAAGCTCCTGGAGAGGCCCCGGTCGAGCTCTAAGGCAGAGGAGGAGCGTGGCAGTGCCCCCTCCCTCAAGGATAAGGCGGTGAGCGCACCTAAGGTGGTGAAGGCCTTGATCCATCCGACCAAGCCCTCTATCGAAACGGTCGCGGCGGCCCTGGCTCAGCCTGTGGTGGCTGCACCAGTGGTGGCGACCTCAGGGCCCAGAATCTCCCTGCCTCCTCGGAGGGAGTCTTCCTTTGTGCCCATCGATAGGACCCCCGTGAAACCCTCCGTGGGGAAGAAGAAGGGGGGGCAGGGCGTCGTCGTCGGAGACTCGGCCTCAACCTCAGAAGAGGAGCTGATCGAGGTCTTAAGCCACGGCCTAGGCGTGGAAGAAGGCCAGCCCGTCGGAATGGACCCCGACGCAGGTGACGACGACGACATCGTCGAGGATACCGACGGGGCCCCTGCTCGCCCGTCGGATTCCCCTCTGCCAGCGCCGCAAGACAACTCGGCGGCCATTTTGTTGGCCATACAGTCCTTATGCTCCGAGATAAGGACGAGGCTACCGTTACCGACGGAGGAACCTCTCCCGTCGGGGGATCCAGAACCGGGACCTTCTGGTGTTCCCCCTACCAAGAAAAGAAGGATCCATCCACCACCTCCTTTTCAACCGTCGCGCCCCTTCCAGCCCTCCTCCCCGTCCACCCGAGGGGATGATACGGGGACTGACACGGCAGCGACGGGTACGGACGACGAGGCATACGACGAGGATATTCCGTCGTCGCCTTCCACCAGGGCTTCTCCGCCCGACGAGATCGGATCTTTCCACTCCATGATCTCCAGGGCTTCCGAGCTTTTCCAACTCTGCCCTGAGGAGAAGAAAAAGGAAGGCTTCCTTTATCAGCGGCGCGAGGCCAAGAGGAATACGGTCCTCTCAGTGCCTCTGTTGGACGACATTTGGGATGAGGGCCTTTCCCTCCTCAAGAACCCTTCCACGACGCCAGCTAGAAGAGACCGGTACGAGAAGAAGTACCGGGTCCCGGACACGGCCCCCCTGTGCCTCCGGGCGCAGCCTACCCCGGACTCTGTCGTCTCCGCGGCAGCCAGGAAGAAAGCGGGGGGGGTGCGGCCTCCACATCGACTTCCCCGCCGGACGGCGAGGGAAAGAAATTGGATGCTATGGGACGTAGAGTCATCTCGTCGGCAGCGACGACGATTAAAGCGGCCAACGCCTTGGCTATCGTGGCCCGCTATGACAGGGAGCTCTGGTACAAGATAGCTCCCCTACTGGATTTTCTGCCGGACGACAAGAGGGCGGAGGCCCTGGAGATCCTGCAGGAAGGTGAGGTGGCCTCGGACCACGCCATCACCGTGGCGACGGACATCGCCGACACCGGGTTCCGCCAGCTGGGCAACGGCGTTTGCCTTCGACGTCGCGGATGGCTCAAAGCTACGGATTTCCGGCAGGACGTCCAGACCAGAGTCCTGGACATGCCCTTCGACGGGAACAACCTGTTTGGGAAGACAGTGGACGATTCCCTTCAGGCCATCAAGGCGGATACTGAGACGGCCCGGGCCCTTGGAGTCCTGCAACGACGGACGCCCTTTCGGAGCGGCGGAGGCAAGGGCGCCTCCAAAGGTTCCGGCGGCGGTTTCGCTTCCTACCGTCAAGCGGCCCGCTCGTCGTCGCAAGAGGCCTACAGAGGACGAGGCAAGTCTAGCGGACCCCGCCGTCGTCGCCAAGGAGGTCAAGGCGGCAAGGCCGCGTCCAAGCAGGATTGAACCGGCCGTGGGGTCGGGCCCCCACCGAAGTACCCCGGTGGGAGGCCGGCTGGCGGGCTTCGTCAGCGTGTGGGAGTCCATCTCCACCGACCGTTGGGTGCTGGACGCCCTGGCCCGGGGCCACGCGCTCGAGTTTCAAAGAAGGTGCCCGCGCGTCCCCCCCGTGGCCAGGAAAGAACTTCACGTCCCTCAACTTCTCCTGGAGGTAAAGGCGATGCTCAGAAAGGGCGCCATCGAACTCGTCCCAAAGAGGCTTCGGGGCTCCGGAGTCTACTCGAGATACTTCCTCGTGCAGAAGAAGACGGGAGGATGGCGCCCCATCCTAGACCTGCGACGTCTGAACAAGTTCAAAGCCCTTCCCTTCGGACTACGGTCGGCACCCAGGGTATTCACCAAGTGCCTCGCACCGGTGGCGGCGCAGCTGCGCCGCGAGGGGATTCACGTCTACCCCTATCTGGACGACTGGCTCATCCGCGCCAAGACGAGGGAGCTCGCAGTGGTCCACACGGCAAGGACCGTCCAACTCCTCACGGACCTGGGATTCTCCGTGAACTACGCCAAATCCCACCTGGTGCCCGCGCAAGTCGCACTGTTTCTGGGAGCCAGGCTCGACACAGTGTCCCTTCTGGCCTCCCCGTCGGAGGAGAGGACCAGGACCATCTTGGGCAAGGTGCAACGGATGTTGGTGGCCGACGCGGCCAAAGTGAGGTCCATCAAGTCCCTCCTCGGGATGATGTCTTCCTGCATCTACCTCATTCCCATGTGCAGGCTCCGGATGCGCCCGTTGCAAGAATTCCTGGATGCGCGCTGGATCCAGACGACGGGCAGCTTCGAGGAAAGGATCAAGCTCGACGAGAGTTTCCGACGAGCGATACGGTGGTGGGGCACCCGCGCGCATCTGACGGCGGGCATGGACTTCCAGACCCCAGCCCACCAGGAGACTGTGACCACGGATGCCTCCCTGGAAGGGTGGGGAGCGCACACCGAAAATCTGCACGCAAGGGGACTCTGGCTCCCGACGGAGAAGTCCCTGCATATCAACGTCCTGGAGCTCCGTGCAGTGTTTTGGGCCCTCAGGTCCTTCCTTCCGTCCCTCAAGGGCAAGGTGGTGAGGATCTTCACCGACAACACCACCACCATGTTTTACATCAGGAAACAGGGCGGAACCAGGTCCCCAGCGCTGTCCAAGGAGGCGCAGGACCTGTGGCATTGGGCCGTTGCCCAAGGGATTTTTCTGGTGCCGTTTCATCTGGCAGGGATAAAAAACACCATCGCCGACTCACTCAGCAGGGAGCTGCGCTCGTGCCACGAGTGGGAACTACGGCAGGATCTGGTGGATCGCCTCTTCCGACGGTGGGGCACACCCCAGATCGACCTGTTCGCGACGGCGACGAACACCTAGTGCCGGAGGTTCGCCAGCAGGTTTCCCCAGACGAGGAGCATGGGCGATGCTTTCTCGTTCCCCTGGGAGGGCCTGTTCCTCTACGCGTTCCCTCCCTTGCCTCTGCTAATCCGGCTCGTCAACCAGCTCAAGAGGTCACGGTGCAGGATGATCCTCGTCGCACCTGCGTGGCCGAGGCAGATATGGTTCCCGGACCTTCTGGACTTGTCAGCGTCCCCGCCGATCAAGCTGCCGGCGGACGCGGATCTACTCTCCAGGGAAGGAGGCGCCATCCTCCACCACGACCCGAAGTCGCTGAACTTGCAGGCCTGGCTCCTGCAGCGCTAGAGTTTGGAGGATACGACATACCGGCCGATTGCAGAGAGGTTCTTGCAAAGGCCAGGGCGTCCTCGACTCTTAAATGCTACGGACACAAATGGAAGAGGTTCTCTGTCTGGTGCCACGCACAGAAGATTAACCCTCTACGGGTTACGGCCCCCCAAGTACTGCCGTACCTGCTGACGCTGGCCAAAGCTGGTCTGGCACACGCGTCCATCAAGATTCATCTTGCTGCGATCTCCCGATACACCAGACCCACGGGGCGGACGTCCTTGTGGTCTCATCGTCTGGTGAAAGAGTTCATGAAGGGACTGTTCAGATCGTTCCCGCCGGTGAAGGCTCCGGCCCCGGCGTGGGAGCTCAACGTGGTGCTGACCAAGCTCATGGGACCTCCGTTCGAGCCTCTGCACTCGGCCCCGTTGAAGTTTCTATCGTGGAAAACAGCTTTTCTTGTGGCCATCACCTCCGCACGACGAGTGGGAGAGATCCAGGCCCTTTCCTGCAAGGCCCCGTACTTGACTTTCCACGACACGAGGGTAGTGCTCAGGACGCACCCCTCCTTCATGCCCAAGGTACCGTCGGACTTCCATCTCAACGAACCCTTGGTGTTACCTGTGTTCTTCCCGTCGCCTTCGTCGCCGGCTGAGAGGACTTTGCACTCGCTGGATGTAGCTAGAGCGCTGAAGTTCTACGTGGACCGCACGAAGGTTTTTCGGAAGACGTCACAACTCTTTGTGAACTTTGGACCTGTCAATCAGGGGAAGGCTCTCTCGAAGGCTTCCATTTCCAGATGGCTCTCCGGCTGTATCATGTACTGTCATCGGTTGGCAAACCGACCGCTGCCTGGCCGTCCGAGAGCCCATTCCACCAGAGCGATCGCAGCTACCACAGCGTTCCTTTCTGGTGTGCCCCTGCTGGACATATGCAGGGCTGCTACGTGGAGGTCGACGCACACCTTCACAAAGTTCTACTGCGTCGATCGGGATTCCAGGGAGGAGTCCAGGGTCGGCCAAGCAGTGCTGCGCAACCTGTTCGCCTGAGGTGAGCCTGGTGAGGAGGTAAGATGCTTAATGTTGAGTTTGATGTAATGCTTAATGTTGAGCCTTTGCCACCTCCCGTGGTTGTGCATGTGTGTACTGCTATGTATTCTTTATTCATGAGCATGTGAATCCATGCCAGACCCCATGCTGGAGAAGGAACAAGTTACTTACCTGTAACTGTTGTTCTCCAGCATGGGTCTGGCATGGATTCACATGCGAACCCTCCCGCCTTACCCCTCTGCGGCTCTTCACTTGGTCATACTGCCACTTCACGTGCTTCCAAATCTGAAGATGGCTGCCAGAGGCGGTGCTTAGGTAGAGGGCAGTCATTGGCTGTGGTCAGTATGACGCAGAGACCAGTGATTGGTTATTACTACGAAAGACAGATCAGAAACGAAACTGATACTGGTTTTTTCTTTACCGAGGATTCCCAGCCTGACGACGGGGAATATTCATGAGCATGTGAATCCATGCCAGACCCATGCTGGAGAACAACAGTTACAGGTAAGTAACTTGTTCCATCCCCTCTCCCGAACCACAGAAGCCGAATGGATCGACCCTCCCACTGTGTTTGGCACAGGCGCCTGAATATTTAAAGTACAGAAAGCCACGTGGCAGCCAATGGAGAGAAGAAGGAGTTGGGGAAACGGGATGGACTGACAAAGGGAAGGAAGGGTAAAACAACAATACATATATGGAAGGAAACTAAACTAAACACCTTTTAGTCATACCCTGGTAATTCCTGCTTGATACTCTGAAACTCAATCATACACCCCTGAACCTACACCTAATCACTTGAACTTGGAAAGCATGACATAGGGCCTCATCACGAGTTGGGCGGAAACGCCGGCGCTAATAGCCCTACCGCCAAACCCCCCGGCGATATTAATATCGCCGGATCATGGGTTTGGCGGAAGGGTTATTGCCCATTCCCCATTGGGCCCATTCGGGAATTCCTCATTCCCCACTGGGCCGAATGGGGAAAATTCGCACTATTACCGCTATTAAAATCGGCAATTTTCCCGCAGATTTTCCCCCCAGCTCAAAGCCATGATCTGGCGGACCCTTAAATGCAGTGGTAATAGCGCTACCGCCGCATTTAAGGGTTACCGCCAGCCTCGTGATGAGGCCCATAGTTCTCACAAATTCACAAAGCACAATACATGGACCGTAAATATTAGTGAGCATGACTGAATTGCAACAAACATTGTCAGGCAAGACTTTTTACATGTAACACAACGTTGCGTATCATATGGTACACACATAGAGCGGGCATGACACTGAGACATAAATGCCCCTACTAGGGTAAGCACAAGCAACAGTACATAAAACAGCACACTACACATGTTGGGAGTGTCATTGTTGCTTGTGAGTAAAGACCCATATGTTTCCTAGCCCCCCCCCGTGTTAGCAGGACCTCTCCTTGACCACCAATTCAACAAGAACGTATCGTAACCTATAAATGTCCACCGTAGCACAAAATGCTTATGAAAACGCACTTAACTGCTTGTCCGGACGTCTCCTGCGGACATCCGGACCCAAAAGAATGAAGCCGAAAATGAAGCATCTGGCAACCTCAATCACCGCTGCAACACGGGTATTATCTGGCTTTCATTACCCATCACAAAACACACAAGGCACACTTAACTGGCTGTCCGGGCGCCTCCTGCGGCTGCCCCGGACCTGAAGTGAGTATGCAGGATAATCTCAGCAATTGCGCACCGCCGCGGCCCGAGTTGTGAGACTGCACCCTTTCATGGCAAGCGTTTCCCTCCTACGCTTCTTGGTGTCTGCCAGCCTCCTCCTGCGTCGCTGCTTCGCCGCCGCTGCTGCTGCCGCCCGTGCTCTCCAACATTAATCATCAGCACCAGAGCACAGGCGGAAGGCCCTTATAAACACGCCTCCTGATTTCCAGATTGCCTGCAGCTGGTGACAGGCGCGCTTAGGGAACTACACAATCTCCCTGTGCCTGCTGGGAAGTGTAGTTCCCAGCTCATTTACACATAATACGCATTTTCCTGCACAACCTCTTATTGCTGACAGTACCTCCTCTGCCAGGGCTTTTCCCAGGACCTGCCTTTTCAGGATGCTGTAAATGAAACAGTCCTACCAGGCGCGGAGCATGAACCCAACTGGCAGGTTCCCAGGAACAGTCTTCTAGTCCATATCCCGCCCACTGGATCAGATACCACAAACCTTGCCTTCTTCTTTTCGAGCCCAAAATTTTCTTCACCTCATATTCTATCTGACCCTCATTGTGGATGGCTGGAGGTCACTGCACATGTGTTCCAGGCACTGCGGGTTTAAGCAGACACACATGGAATACTGGTTGGATTTTTAAAGTTTTAGGCAATCGTAACTTCACAGCAACTTCTGACACACATTTGATAATTTCATAGCGTCCAATAAACTTGGGGACAAATTTGCGAGATCCGATTAAAGGCAAATTACGTGTGGATAACCATACTTTATCCCCAACTTTGTAATGAGGGGCCTCCCGTCTCTTTTTATCTTCATATATTTTATATTGTGTCTGCCTGTTCAAGATTGTCTCAAGCCTTCCGTCTGATGGTCAGAAGCAATTGTTTTCTGTCTTGGAGTACTGGAAGGTTTGTCACTTCCGGTAACTGCTCATACAAACACTCATTGGGGGCCATTCCCAGTGAGGCATGCTCAGTATTATTGTAGGTGAATTCAGCTAACAATAATGCCTGAACCCATGACTCCATGCCTTCATTTAAATTACAGCGTAAGTATTGTTCAAGCGTCTGATTGACTCTTTCCGTTTGTCCATCCGTCTGAGGATGATAACTGGTGGACAAGGCACAATTGATTCCTAACTTCTGACAGAAGGCACGCCAAAATTTTGATGTAAATTGCGGACCCCTATCTGATACAATAGTACGAGGTAATCCGTGTAGCCTGACCACATGTTGCAAAAATTATTCAGCCAACTTCCCTGCTCCTGGAATGCACAAAAGGCACAAAATGAGCCTCTTTAGATAGGTTTAGATAGGTCGTCCACCACCACACACGTAGTGTCAAACTGATCATCCAGGGGTAAATCTGTGATAAAGTCCATGGATATGTGTGTCCATACTTTATTTGGAGTAGGCAATGGTTTAAGTACCCCTGCCTTCTTCGTGTGATCAGCCTTACTTCGTACACATGTTTCACATCTTTGCACATACCTATTTACCTCCTGTCTCAAATTGGGCCACCAAAAGTATCTCTCTACTAGAGTCTGTGTCTTTTTACTACCCGAATGCCCAGCCAAGGGCGAGTTATGGCAGCAATGCATGGCTTTCTTTTGTAGTTCCAAAGTGGGCAAATATAAGCGTCCATCATAATAAGGAAGTTATTCCTAAAGGTTTCCAAAGGATCATTCACTCCCCAATTCCGATTCTTTTGTTTCTTCATTTCCTGTTTCACCTTGTTCACCAACTTGGTCACCACCGCTCCTACCACCTTTTCTGCCGGGATTATGGCCTTTACCTCCATTAGCACATTTTCTAGATTTTGTTGGAGAGATAAGGCATCTGCTTTCCCATTTCTTTTCCTCGGCCTGAAGGTCACCACAAAATTAAACTCATTGAAATATTGGGACCAACGTAATTGCCTGGGACTCAATGTATGAGCTGTCTTGAAATAATGTAAATTTTTATGATCCGTCACCACCAACACCTGATGTTTGGCTCCCAGTAAATAATGCCTCCATTCCAGAAAGGCCGCCCTCATGGCTAATAGTTCTTTATCTGTGATGGTGTAATTTTGTTCACATTGAGTGAGTTTTCGTGAATAATAAGCCACTGGATGCCAAATCCCCTCTTGATCTTTTTGAGATAACACTGCACATTGGACGCACCAGTTTCCACTTGAAACATTCTCTCAGGATCAGGATGTCGTAATACTGGTGCTGACGTGAACGTCTCCTTCAATTCTTGAAAAGCCCTTTCAGCCTCTGAGTCCCAACAAAAACTTGCTGCCTTTCTTAATAGTCTTGTTATAGGTGCCACAGTGGGGGGGCGTGGCTATCTAGCCATGGACTAGGTTGTGTTTCCGTGCAGAGCTCCTGATGATCTGACTCTTATCTGAGCATTTACGCTTTTTGAGGCTTGCAACGGAAGGAAAGGTGGTCGGAATACATGTGTAACAGGAATCCTGAAGGGCAAGTCAACCGTGTCTGCGGATTGGCAGATAACTGACTTTCTTCGTGGCGGCCGTGTTGAAACGTTGTTGCCAAAATGGCAGACAACAAAGGGAGCGACATCACAGCCTTGCGGATGCCGGATTGCTGCTGAAATACACGGACGGCGGGTGAGGTGGCCGCCTGCAGCACCGAAGGGCAAGCTCCGCCATGGGTTGCATTAATGAGAAGGCATCCCGGGCCCATGTAGCAGCTTGCGAGTGCGAGTGCTACATTGTCTGTGAAGAAGTGCCGTGGGCTGAGGCCGCTCTCCGCGAACTGGGGAGACTGAGTGCGGAGACACCGGCTACATGTGATAGACCCGAGCATCGCTCTGCACTGCGGTACGAAGAAGCTGTGCCCGCGGGCGGACACAAAGTGGCGTAGAGCGCTTACAGCAGCGCGACTCCTACCCACTTATTAAAACAAGGAAGCGTGTGAAGACTGCCGGTTGCCGAGTGAAAACGAGCGGGCTGCGGCGGTGAAAGCGGGCGGATAGAAGCATGAAGAGTTGTGTGCTGCAAACCGTGTGGTCCCGTGTGTCATAGGCAGCAACGATATGCCTATGCACGGGACACACGGATCAGCGTGCCGAGGCAACAATAAACATAACGGAGGAACAAATTAAAGTTCCCATAATGGAGACTGGGCACTGAGTGCGCTTAAGTGCGCACGGATCGCATTGACATCAAGCTGCAATTAGGGCTGCCTGGCTGGGTAACAGCAGCAAACCAAAGCACAGTGGAAGCTGGACTGACCACATCACGCGCCCAAGTGCTAACCCCATCCAGGGCCTAGACACTAAGTGGACAACAGAGTTGGAGCGGTATGGGGACACCGTGACTACCGGGCAAACCGTGCGCGATAAGCATCAAAAGGCGGCCTATCATCACTCGCATACACAGGGACACTTAGCACGGAATGTATGAACGAAAGGGGTGGATTGTAAGGCACGCTCGGAACCTTTTTTGACGCGGAAGTTGTGCTAACGAGAACTATGTGCGGAAAGTAATACGTGGGAGGCTACAATCCACCTGAATAACAGCTTCATGTGCTATAGTGAATGGAAGAAAGAAGATAGAGACCCCAATGACTGAAAGAACTGGAGGAGCCTCAACGACAGCACTGAACCGGAGCCAGACACGTGTGAAGGGTGGCACTATGTCGGTGAAAACACTAAGAGCCAAGACCAAACAACCCACAATGGAGGTCTTTGCGAAAACGCAGAAAACCCCTACAACATAGGCGCAGAGCACAGATGTGACTCCTGCGGGGGAGCTCCCAGAAGGAGACGAGCATCAGATCCTGGACGCCATAGCAGAGTTGAGTACTAAATTGGGCTCGGCAATGGCCGATCTACGAACGGCCCTAGAGAACAAAATTGGTGCGGTAGGAACTGAACTTACCTTGTTACGACAGGATGTTAGGGCGCTGACAGAAAGAACGAGCGGTCTGGAAAGCGCAGTTAAGACCAATACAGATGTCAGCACGAATAATGCAAAGGAAGTTCATGTCCTAAAACAGCAAGTTGCCAATCTCGAAAATCGGGTGGATGAAGCGGAAGGGCGGGCGAGAAGAAATAATATACGGGTGGTCGGCCTGCCGGAAGGGGAAGAGGGCCAGGACCCCACAATTTACGTAGAAAACATGATCCTCCAGGAGATTGGAGCAGACAAGCTTTCACAAGGGTTCACGGTGGAGCGGGCGCATCGCGCCTTAATGAGGAAACCACGACCTGGGGCTCCGCCGAGACCGATCATCGCAAGGATCTTGAACTACAGAGACAGAGAAGATGCTGGAATATTTACGTAAAGGCGGAACGATAGAAAGAGCATCCACCAACATCACGGCATACCCGGATTATATGATGCTGGTGCAGAGGCAGAGATACAGCTACGTGGCCGTCAAGAGGAGGCTACGTGCAGCAGGCATCAAGTACATGCTTCTGTACCCGGCAAAGTTGAAGGTGTTACAAAAGAGCAGAGCTTTTTTTTTACACTCCGGAGGAGGTGGTGACATGGCTGGACCTACAGGGTTGCCCGGAACAAGAAGCGGACCGTGACCGGCAGGCACATGACAACTGAAGATCTTGTGCCACGGACATTGAGGGGGTAAGTGGGAGGGTGATCCTGGTTATACTGGGAAAGTGAAACTGGTTGAACATTGGATAGTATTCAGGCCTCGTGCTAGACATGGACTGGAATATAGTGGGTAAAACGTAACTGGTAGCTGCATGGTATTACCGTAAAGCGTAGTAAATCCGAAATAGGTGCAACAGGATGGAAGCAACCCACCCCGAAAACTAATAGTTAAGTGGCCATTAGGGCGACTTCACCCTACTGAGCCCTGAGCATAGGCTTGTGCTAGACAGGGGTAGATGTGGGGGTGCCTGAGATCCAGGAATGGAGCTGGGCAACAGTTTGGGAGGGTGTTGTTGGGGAAGGGACGGGTGGGTGGGAGGGCAGGGAGGCAGGGAGTTGGGTGTGTACATAGTTATGTTTGTGGTGTACATAGTTTTGGGGAGTTTTAGTTTTAGTTTGTGTATGAGCCTACATGGAAATGTCGAACAAATCAATGGCATCGGGTAATCTCAGAATTGTGACCTGGAATGTGCGGGGCTTTAATAGCTATCTCAAACGTACAAGGTGATGATGTACCTAAAGAGGATGCGGATTGACATAGCTCTGCTACAGGAAACCCACCTCACCAAGGAGAAGTTGGATGTGATTAGGAGAAAATGGAGGGGTAATGTCATAGGGGCCACATACTCGGCATATGCAATAGGGGTGATTACATGGGTGGCACCGCATGTGCCATTTCAGCTGCTTAGCTCAACAATAGACCCAGAAGGCAGAATGCTGGTGGTGGCAGGACTCCTGGAGAACAGAGAAGTGAATATCATAAATTTGTATGCCCCTAAGCATGATACAACGGCATATATTAGGTCTTTATATAGTAAAATTAGCCCCCTGGTGGGTGGCGCGATGGTGTGGGGAGGCGACTTTAATTGCACTCTGAACCCCAGGTTAGATATGTCAGATGACAAATCAGAAAAGCCGGCGCCAGCAGCTAAAGCGCTGAGGACACTGTTGATGGACCGCGGCCTAGAGGATGTGTGGAGAAGGCTACACCCAATGGATAGGCAATACTCGCATTATGCAGCGCCACATGACCTTGCATCTGCAGGGATAGTGGTAGAAATGGTGGGGGCGGAATACAAGGCCCGGGTACTCTCTGACCATTCACCTTTGGTCATAGAGTGGCAACATCAACCCTCCAGAGCGCGGATCCCGACTTGGAGGCTCAGAATTGAGGCTCTACAGGATGCAGGCTTTCGAGAGGATTTGAGGGAGGCCATCGAGGAATACTTTGAAATTAACACGGGCAGTGTGTGTTCTATGGGGACAGTTTGGGAGGCATTTAAGGTAGTTGTGCGGCGAGTAGCTATACCTAAATCCAAAGGGCTCCAAGGGGTATCGAGCGGGAACTGCAAGAGACTGAGAGAGAGCTAGAGGGCTTGATACAAAATGAGGGGACCACCGTGCGAACAGCGTTAAAATAAAGGACTTACAGCTAGCTTGTAGTGAACTTTGGGACAGATTATGTAAACTAAACTATAAGAAATACACAGAGGCTGCATGCAGGGGGGGATAAGCCCGGGGAGGTTATTGGCCTGGTTATATGATATAATATGATATGGCATTTGTAACGCGCCTATACACAAGTGTTTCAAGGCGCGACGAGGCAGGGAGGGGGGAACAAGGGGAAGACAGACAACGATCCTACCCAGACAGGTGTCATTCAGATCGCGCAAGTGCAGGAGTAGGGGGGAAGGGAAAAAGTGGAAGGGGAGGGGGGGAGAAGTGCTGAACAGGGAAGTATAATAAAAATAAATAAATAGGGCCAGCTGGTGGCAAGTGCAAGGTAAGTGCAGACAAGTGCTGGGAGGGGGGAGCTGTAGGGATGCAGAGACAGTCCCGCAGTGCAGGGGTTGCCAGGGAGGCAGTGCAAGTGGAGAGTGGCTGGGCCAAGGACCGAGGTCGGTGAGAGTGGCCCAGGTGCAGGTTCAGTGCAGTTTCAGTGAAGATTTTAGCAGGGGAGAGGGAGAGAGAAAGCAGAAGCAAAGAGGAAGGTTTTGAGGTGCTTCCGGAACCGAAGATGGTTCTCCTCAAGTTTCAGGGAGGCAGGAAGGCTGTTCCAGAGGGAGGCCCCTGCCGCAGAGAGAGATCTACCCCAGCTCGTTGCTTCGAGAAACGGCTGACCCTGAGGGAGTTGGAGACAGATGAGCGAAGGGCTCGGGAAGGAAGATATTTAGGAAGAGAGAGTTGAAGGTATTTAGGCCCCAGTCCCCAGAAGGCCTTGTGGACAATGCAGAGGGTTTTGAACTTAATCCTCGCAGCCACTGGGAGCCAGTGTAGAGATTTCAGTCGTGGAGAGATATGGTCCCTGGGCTTGAGGCCAAGGACAAGTCTCGCAGTCCTGTTCTGGATGAGTTGCAGAGGGCGGAGAGTGGAGGCAGGCAGTTTAAGATAGAGGCTGGTAGTGTGACTTCTTAGAGATGTCAGATATATGAGAAGAGAAGAGAAGGAGAGTGTTGAGTCGAAGATGACCCCGAGGTTTTTTGCCTTGCAAGTAGGAGCAGGAAGCGGGCCAAGAGAGGCTGGCCAGAGCGCTGCAGGGAAGGAGGGAGTGGGTGTGCCGATGAGTAGAATCTCAGTGTTACTGGCATTAAGGCAGAGGTAATTGGCGGCACACCATTCCTGGATAGCAGACAGACAGTCGGAGATGAGGGAAGGAGAGGAGGAGGCCGAGGATAGCCTGAAAATGAGCTGGGTATCGTCCGCATAGCACTGAAAGTTGGGGCAGAGAGTGGCGATGCGGTGGGCAAGGAGTGCCAGATACTGGTTGAACAGCCAGGGAGAGAGATTAAATCCCTGGGGGACACCACAGGTAGAGAAAAAGATGTCAGAGAGGAAGGACCCCAGTTGGACCTGGGAGGGTCGATTGGAAAGGAAAGAGGTCAGCCACGCCAGAGACTGACCAGTGATACCCAGGTTATCACGGAGACGGTTGAGCAGGATGGCATGGTTGACAGTGTCAAAGGCAGAAGAGAGATCGAGCAGAATGAGAACACACGGAGTGTTGGAGTCGAGGTTCGAGAGCAGGTCCTCACGGATGTTCAGGAGAGCAGTTTCCGTGCTTCTGGCAGCTCTGAAGCCAGATTGATGGTCATGAAGACTACCAACAGATTCAGCATGGAGGTTGAGCTGGGAGATGGCCAGTTTCTCCAGGAGCTTGCCCAGGAAGGGAGTGATGGAGATTGGGCGATAGTTAGCCGGGCAGGAGGGGTCGGACGAAGGTTTCTTAAGAAGAGGGTGCACAAGGGAGTGCTTAAGGGGGGATGGGAAGACTCCAGAGGCGAAGGAGTGGTTGCAAAAGTCAGCCAGGGCAAGAGCCAGGGAGTCGATGTGGTCCTTGATAGTTTTGGAGGAGCAGGGGTGAACCTGTTTAGACGAGACTTTCATAGATTGGACTTGTCTGGAAACCTCGTCAGCAGAAAAAAGGGGAAAGGCAGAGAAGGAGGGAGGAGGGGTGGCTGCAGAAGGGCCAGAGGAAGAGCCAGGAAGAGATGGAGGTAGGTGATAGGAGGAGAGTGTGGACAGGATGTCCTGAGTTTGAGATGAAGTGAGAGGCCAGTGCAGTGCAGAGGACCTGGGAGGGGACAGGAAAGGTAGAGACTGCAGCTGGGTTGGCAAGCTCCTTGCAGATTTTAAAGAGTTCAGCCGAGTTGTTAGATGCAGCAGAGATGCAGGCTTGGATAAGGGCTCTCTTCTTGGTGAGAACGGAGAGACGGTATTGCCTTTGGAGCAGGCGGCAGGCCAGTTTGTCAGAGGATGTACTTGAAGCACGCCATTTCCTCTCTGCCACCCTGCACTTGCGTTTTAGGGTGACGAGATCCGAGTCATACCAGGAGTTACATTTGGCTTTGGGCTTCAGGTGGATTCTTATGACAGGGGCAAGGATATCGAGAGTATCAGATATAGCAGAGTGGAGCGTGGAGAGGGCTGTGTCAGGGTGGGAGTCAGCCGAAGGGGGAGGGAGGGCGAGAAGGTGGCAGCGAAAGCCTCAACTGACAAGCGCTTCATGGGTCGGATGACCGAGAAGGTGGGTGGCAGTGAAGAGGGTGGCTTTGCCTGTGGGGTAGGGAGGGTGAGGTGGGAGGATAGGAGAAAGTGATCACTCCAGGAGAGAGGAGTGGAGAGAGGGACGGAGAGGGGAAGGTCAGAAGAGATCAGAGCATCAAGAGTGTGCCCTGCAGAATGGGTAGGCCCAGACGGGAGAATAGAGAGTGAGAGAGTCGCAGAGGGCACGAAAGAGTCCAGAGGGGGGACAGGAGGCACCCAGGTGGATGTTGAAGTCACCAAGGAAGAGGAGTTGAGTGGTTGAGGCCAGGAGTGATACCGATACAAGAATGAGACCCCCTGCTTGGTGATCAGAGGTGTCAGGGACGCGGAAGGTCAAATCCATAATACCCAGGAGAGGGTAAATGATGAGTTCCTCAAGTATTACAGACGATTATACGAGGACACAGGAGAGGATATGAGCCAAGAAATTTTGGATGCGATAGAGGATATAGGACTGCCCACCTTGGATGATCTAGAATGAGCTGACCTAGACGCCCCCATCACCGTGGACGAACTGGAGGCGGTGATCCAACACCTACCTACATGTAAAGCTCCCGGGTCGGAAGGGTTGCCCAGCGAGTTTTATAAAACGTATAAGCAGGAGCTACTCCAGCCGCTGCTGGCCACGTTTAATGAAGCCTATGAGCGGGGGTAACTGCCGGCGTCCCTCCGTGAGGCGGTGATCATCCCGCTCCCAAAACCAGGCAAACCAGATGCGGAATGCGGATCCCATAGGCCCTTTTCTATGCTCAATCAGGATAGCAAGATACTCACGGCCGTGCTGGCCAATAGGTTAAAGAGGGTAATTGGCAAGCTGATGCACCCAGACCAAACGGGTTATGTCCCCGGTAGAAATATCACAGACAACCACAGGAGGCTACACCATATCATTGATCAAACTGAGGGAGACTCGGGCGAGCTGGCTATCGTGTCGCTGGACGCGGTCAAAGCTTTTGATTCAGTGCGGTGGCCGTGGTTGAAAGCGACTCTGAAGGGATACGGGATGGGACCAGGATATATTAGATAGGTCCAGATGCTATGTAGTACCCCGATGGCGAGAGTTAAAACCGGAACCACAATATCAGATAAATGGCAACTTAGCAGGGGGACCAGACAGGGATGCCCCTGGTCACCCATGTTATACATCTTGGCATTAGAGCCGCTGGCAATATGCCTGCGGCAACAATACGGGGAGGTGGGGATCCCCACGACAGGAGGCACCCACCTGATATCATTGTATGCAGATGATGTGCTCCTCTACTTGCGCTACCCGGAGGAGATCCTGCAATATGTGTTGGAGGTGATGGATCGTTACGCCACCCTCTCGGGCATATCGGTGAACCCCGGAAAGTCTAGTTTGTTCCCCCTGGGAAGGTACAAGAGTACCCCACTGGAGAGGCTGCCCGTCTTGCAGATACCCTGGCAGACCGTGACATTTAGGTATCTGGGAGTAAATGTTTACCACAAAATAGAGACAGAACACAAACATAACACAGAGAAAGCGGTGGAGGGAACTAAGAATAGCATGGTGTTCTGGTCTAGATTACCCCTAGCCATGATGGGGAGAGGAGCTCTACTCAAAATGGTGGTCATGCCCAGACTCTTGCACTTTTTTGTGAATGTCCCGTACTTGATCCCTAAACGCTTTTTTGTGAAACTTCATAGCATGTGCAGGGGCTTCATATGTGGCAACTCCAGGAATAGGGTGGCCCTGTGGAAACTACAGAACACATGTGATAAGGGGGGCATAAACCTACCGAATTTCGAGCTGTATTACCTAGCGGCACAGCTGTTATATGTGTCTAGGTGGTTGTCTGCGGAAGACTCGGCAGAAGTTAGGCTTTTGCAAGGTGAATTAGCTCCTTACTTTTTGAGGGAGACAGTGTGGCTGCATAAAACTAAAATAGCGAGGATATTGAGCCTATTGAAGCTGGGCTGGGAAGTCTGGCGCAGGACATGGAAAACGGTGGGTGACCCAGATCCGCTTTCTCAGCAGGTCCCGCTGGCGGTGCTATGCGGGGACGACTCCCAATTGTTTGAAGCGATCCGTAGATACTGGGATTGGCCACCCTTGGAGACATATGGCATGAGGGGGAGGCGTTGGGATTCCAGAGGCTGCAGGAGGAGACAGGGGTGCATAGAGGCCAATTCATTACTTATACCAGGCTCATGAAACGGGTGAGAGAGAGGTGGCCTGAGACTGTGCTAGAGGAAGAACCTGATGCCTCCCTAGAAACGATGTATGATGTCTCGCAGGGTGGGCACGAAATATCTAGGATATATGAGCTCCTGAGGACGAAGGAGGGAAAGGAGCTGTTCCAATTGAGGCATGACTGGGAGGAAGAGGTCGGGGAACCCATGACAGAGGGACAGTGGGATAGAGCCCAGAGGTACCATAAAAAGGTGTCCCGGAATGCGAGACTCCAGCAGATTCAGTTGTATGTCACCCATAGAGCTTACCTGACTCCCAGTAGAATAGCTAGGTTTGGAGGCTCGGCTGTACAAAAATGCCCCAGGTGCGGGGAGGAGGAGGCAGGACTATTGCACATGTTCTGGGCTTGCCCTGAGGTGTATAGATTCTGGGAGGAAATAAAGATGAAAATGGCTGGTGGGGGAGTGGTACTGGACATAGGGTCTGCTTGGGCTTGCATGCTAGGGAACATCCCCTGGCCACGTCATTCAAAGCATATCAGTAAGATGAAGGACCTGGTCTATATTTTGGCCAAACGCAGAATCGCAATGTGTTGGAAAGCGGCCAACAGACCCAGAGTGTATATATGGTGGGCAGACCTCTTGAGATGGGCAGAAGCAGAAACCGCGGTATGGTTTGAAGCTGTCACAAAGGGGGGAGAGGAGGAAGTGGGGCCCCTGATAGCCTGGAGGCAGCTGGTGACCTCGATGGCAAACCCCCACCAGGTCAATCATGATACAGAAGACTCAGATGAGTCAACAAGCACAGAGATTCCTGAAAATACTCATGTAGACGATGTAGCCGAGATGGCTCGAGTTTGTGGGGAGGTAGGGGGGAGGACGGAAAACGACACTGTATAACGTGATGTTTTGATATTGATCATGTATGTCCAAAAAGTTATTATGTTTGGTGTGCTTGTTGTAAAAATAATAAAAATTGTTTTAAAAAAAAAATAGGTGCCACAGTCTGTGAAAAATTGGTAATAAACAGTCTATAGAAGTTAGCAAAACCCAGAAAAGATTGAATATCTTTAACACACTGGGGTGTGGGCCAATCAAGAACTGCTTGTACCTTACTTTTGTCCATGATTATTCTTTCCGGGGTCAATATGAACCCCAAGAACTCCACTTGCGTCGCGTGGAAGGCACTTTTTTCTAATTTTACATATAACTGATAGTCCTGTAATTTTTTTTAACACTGTCCTCACATGGCTCACATGCTGCTCTTGTGAATTGGAGTAAATTAAAATGTCATCAATATATACAATAACAAAAATGTCGAAAAACTCACTCAATACCTCCTGCATAAAATACTGAAAAGCCGCAGGAGCATTACATAAACCAAAAGGCATAACCAAATATTTAAATAATCAAAACTTAGTCCTAAATGCAGTCTTCCACTCATCCCCTTCTTTAACCCGAATCAAATGATATGCTCCTCGTAAATCAAGTTTTGTATACACCACTGCTGTTTTTACCTGATCCAACAACCCTGAAATTAAAGGTAGTGGATATCTATTCTTTACCGTCACCTTGTTTAACGTACGATAATCAATGCATGTCCTCAGAGTGCCTTCCTTTATCGGAACAAAAAACAATGGGGATGAGACTGGTGACGTGGAATGTCGAATAAACCCTTTTTTTAACATATCATCCAAGTTTCTGTTTCTGTTAACGCATATATTCTGCTACAAGGCAATTTGGCCCCTGGTTCTAACTCAATTACACAATCATAGGGTCTATGGGGCGGTAATCTTTCCAATCCTCCTTTATCAAAAACATTCACAAAATCTTGATATTGATCAGGAACTTTTAAACCCACAGCACCCACCACTTTGGATGCAGATGGCTGGTCTGCCAAAAATAAAGCAGGGCCCAACTCCTCTTCAATGTGGGCTACACATTCTGGATTCTCAAAAAAAACCTCCCTAGTAACCCAATCAATCCTTGGATTATGCTGAGTTAACAAAGGGATGACTAAAATAAATCCAAACTGGGGAACTGCTATTAAATCCAGTACAATCTGCTCTACGTGCCCTGACCCACACCTCATTTCTATAGGTTGAGTTTGCTGACAAATGGGCCCTGAAATTAAAGGGGAACCATCCACCGACTGCACACCTTCCACCTGTGTCTTCTCTCTTAATGGCAACCCTAACCTTTTGGCCAAATTAATGTCAATGAAGTTCCCAGTTGCTCCCGAATCCACCATAGCCGACACCATCTGTTTTGTACATGCAAAAAATAAAGTTACCAAAATGTACAAATGGGAGTTAACCTTTCGTGTAGTATTTGCTATCCAAGTGGGGAACCTTTCTACCACTGAGCCTGACACCTGAGTTCCCCCTAAGGCCGGTCCAATCCTTTCCCCGACTCCCCCTTGCTCTTTTCCCCACCAGCTACCTTCTTAGGTGTGTTTGGACAAGTGCGGATATAATGTCCAGGTTGTCCACAGTACAAACACAAATAGCTTTTCGCTGTTCCTTTTCTACAGCGGATAGTGGTCCCCTCACCCCTCAATCTGCATTGGTTCTCCATCACCATTTCTGTTCATCTTTCCTCTACCCAACCTTACAAATGGTACCACCTCTGGTCTTTTCCTGTCTCCCTTGCGCTCATTCATCCGATGATCCAACCTTAACGCCAAGTCAATCATGGCCGTACAAGTATTGGGCTGAGGCTCTACCTGTGCCATAGCGTCCTTTAATTCTTCTCTTAAGCCTTGATAAAACAGACTGTCTGTTTATTTTCTGGCCAATCTGTTTCAATTACCAGCCTATTAAGTCACATAAGAAACCAAGTCTTGTGTACCCTGTTTTAACGGCAATAATTCTTTGTCTTGTGGTAACGAAACTTCTCTGCGGTCAAACAATCGACCAAATTCCACCAAAAAATGATCCCAATGATATAATAACGGGTCATCTTTTTGCACCAATGGCATCGCCCAAGCTGCCGCATCTCCTGTTAAGTATGATATTACAAATGTGGTCCTCGCTTGAATAGTCTCAAATGCTGAGGGTTTACACAGGAAATGCAACCTTCACTGCGTCAAAAACATCATAAACTTATTGGGATCCCCGGAAAATCTTTTAGGTGCAGCCAAAGGCACACTACTTGGAGCTTGGACCACTTCCTGTAGAAGAACCTGCTTCTTCTAACGGGGTCCCTTGTGCTACTAACCCTTGTACTTGTGTCATCAGTGTACTGGATTCTTGTCTCACTTGGACTAATTCCACCTGAATGTCTTGTAGTGCTTTCAGCACTTCTGCTAAAGAGGGAGGGTTCTCCATTTGGCCTGGGTGGTTCAGTAATCACGAAATCGGGGGCTGATGATTCTGTCAACAAACTTAGAGGAGGATATGAATCCCCTCTCCCGAACCACAGAAGCTGAATGGATCGACCCTCCCACCGTAGTTGGTACGGGCGCCTGAATATTTAAAGTACAGGAAGCCACGTGGCAGCCAATAGGGGGAAGAAGGAGTTGGGGAAAGGGGATGGAATGACAAAGGGAAGGAAGGGTAAAACAACAATGCATATATGGAAGGAAACTAAACTAAACACCTTTTAGTCATACCCTGGTAATTCCTGGCTTGATACTCTGAAACTCAATCATACACCCCTGAACCTACAGCTAATCACTTGAACTTGGAAAGCATGACATAGTTCTCACAAAGTACAATACATGGACCGTAAATGTTAGTGAGCATGACTGAATTGCAACAAACATTATTAGGCAAGTCTTTTTACATGTAACACAACATTGCGTATCATATGATACACACATAGAGCGGGCATGACACTGAGACAAAAATGCCCCTACTAGGGTAAGCACAAGCAACAGTACATAAATCAGCACACTACACATGTTGGGAGTGTCATTGTTGCTTGTGAGTAAAGACCCATATATTTCCTGGCACCCCCCCCCCCGTGTTAGCAGGACCTCTCCTTGAGCACCAATTCAACAAGAACGTATCGTAACCTATTAATGTCCACCGTAGCACAAAATGCTTATGAAAACACACTTAACTGCTTGTCCGGACGTCTTCTGCGGACGTCCAGACCCAAAAGAATGAAGCCAAAAATGAAGCGTCTGGCAACCTCAATCACCACCGCGACCAGGGTATTTTTCTGGCTTTCATTATCAATCACGAAAATCACAAGGCACACTTACTGGCTGTCCGCGTGCCTCCTGCGGCTGCCCCGGACCTGAAGTGAGTATGCAGGATAATCTCAGCAATTGCGCACCGCCGCTGCCCGAGTTGTGAGCCTGCAGCCTTTCATGGCAAGCGTTTCCCTCCTACGCTTTGTGGTGTCTGCCATCCTACTCCTGCATTGCTGTTTCGCCGCTGCCCGTGCTCTCCAACATTAATCTTCAGCACCGGAGCACGGGCGGACAACCGGTATAAACACGCCTCCTGATTTCCAGATTGCCTGCAGCTGGTGACAGCCGCGCTTAGGGAACTACACAATCTCCCTGTGCCTGCTGGGAAGTGTAGTTCCCAGCTCATTTACACATAATACGCCTTTTCCTCTGAAACTCCTGATTCCTGACAGGCAAGCCCTTCCGGCCGCCCACCCCGCAGGCCGCCGTCACCACGGATTCCTCGCTCGAGGGCTGGAAAGCCACCTTGGACGATCTCTCAGTCCACGGCACCTGGACTCGACAGGAACAGGAATACCACATCAATTGGCTAGAGCTGAATGCCATCTGGCTAGCGCTCAGGGCAATCCTACCACTTCTCAGGGGCAAGGTTGTCCTCACCCAGACAGACAACTCGACCAGCATGTACTAGATCAACAAGCAAGGAGGCACCAGATCCCCTCCTCTGTGCAGACTGGCAATCAGCATGTGGGAGTGGGCCCTGGAAAACGACATCTCCCTCACGGCAGTCCACCTCCCGGGGGAATCCAACCTGGAGGCGGACAGGCTCAGCACGCTGGGAGCGGACAATTACGAGTGCCAGCTAAACAACCTCATTATTCAGGTGATCTTCAACAGGTGGGGTCATCCCCAGGTGGATCTCTTAGCCACCTGGCACAACAAGAATTGCCCTCAGTTCTCCTCCTGGCAGGGACAGGGCCCCGGCTCCCTGGGCGATGCATTTCGGCTTCAGTGGAACGGCATGAGGGCTTATGCCTTTCCGCCCACGCCGCTGATTCACAGAGTAATTTGCAAGATCAAGGATGCTCGCCAACTCAACATCATTCTAATAGTTCCATGGTGGCCGGCCAGGCCATGGTTTTCGGAGCTGCTCATGCTCTCGGAGATGCCTCCGATCCACCTCCCGATGGGACCAGCAGATCTTCTGGCGGCGCAGGGGGGCAAGGTCATCCACCCAGCGCCAATGATACTAGTTTTCACAGCGTGGTTCCTGAATAGGTAACGCTGCGGCACCTCAGCCTCTCCCAGGCTAATCTGCAAATCATAAAGGGCGCAAGGAGCAAGGCTACCAGGACACAGTATAAAAGCAAATGGACCAGATTCTGCCACTGGGCAGACTCCAAAGAAATCGATCCCCTGGCAAGTACTTTGGACAACATGCTCTCCTTCTCGGCGCACCTCGCCCACTCTGGCGTGCAGGTTGACACTTGCCGTACATATCTCGCAGCCATCGGAGTTTACAGGAACTCGGAGGAGGGGATCTTCTCCTCCTCCAATTCTATCGTCAAGAAACATCTGACGGGGCTCGCGAGGCTCTATCCGCCCGTCAAGAGGCCACTCCCGGTGTGGGACCTCAACATAGTCTTAGGCACCCTGGCGCACCAACCGTTCGAGCCAATGGCTTCCGCTGACACCAGGCTGGTCACCATCAAGACGGCCTTACTAGTCGGACTCACCTCGGCTCGTAGAGTCAGCGAAATCCAGGTGCTGGTCGCCTCGGAACCATATACATACTACCTTTCACAAGGACAAAGTAGTCCTGCGGACACACCCAGTGTTAGGAAAGATTTCATAATGGTATGTAATTTTCCCTCCATGTGTCAACGCCCAAACTTTTTGCTGCTGTTTAGACACCATTGACTGACTTTGCCAGAGAAGCACAACCTTCAGCTGCACTCCTCTGGGCTTTCGCTCCCTTTTTATGGGGATACTGACATGCCCTTAAGGCAGTCAGTACTGGGAGACTTTGTTTCCCTTAGTCCTTTTCTCATGTTGCAACTTTTGTGCAACATGTGACAAGTGTGCAATGTATTTTACGATACAGCACACTTGGGTCTATAGTCATTTCCATAGGCCCTAGATACTCTCGCTGGACTTTTTATGAACTGTGCAGATGTGTCATGGACAGGACTGGTGGCAGCTATCTTTTCTCATTATTTTGAACCCTTTCCTGCCATATTAACCGTGTTAACCGCGTTTGGCATGAATAGGTGGCCTTGCTCCAAAATGGCCATGCCACAAGGTTCTTTGTCCTGTCCTTTGGCCGTCTTGCCCCTTCACCTTCCTCAGGTCGAGTCAACCCGGGTCAGTCCTTATTTGGTCATGCACTTTCCCGCGAATAGCAATGCCATCGTGGGCTTCTGCATGCCTTGTGTATGTGCCTCCAGGTTGTGTGCTGTAACGTCTGGTTCCAATACACATCCTGGGTGCCAGAGAGTCTGGAGTGCCATGAATGCCTGGGACCACCGTGTTCCGTGATTGGTCCACGTATGGAGCGTGTGTTTGTGAGCAGATCTTCCATTGCGTCCCCTCCGTTTTAGCGCGAAGGGAACTTTGGATAAGAGTAGGTTGAATATACTACTACCATGTCGATCTCCTGAGTTCTCACTGAACAAAGGATAGGTTTCAAGTATCCTGCAACACGAAGCTGAGTCGAGGAACCGCTGGTGACCCGCTGGAAGGTTTGGCACCCTGAGCCCGCTATCGTTCCATGGGACCCCTCTGCATCTGGTCGTCCTAGAAGGTCTGCAAAGACGCTTCGACCCATTGGAATAGTGGGACCAACTATTCTTGGCACCTTCATCAAAACCTGCAAGTAAGCTTTCTCAGAAGTGTCCCTGGGCCAACCAGTGGACTGACCAGCTTACCCAGTTGCTGTGCTCTGTCACCGCTGCCGTTTCGAGGAGTCCCTCGAAAGTTGGTATACTGCTAGCTCTGCACCCTCACACCGAATTTCGTACACTTGGCGTTCCCAGGTCTGAAGTGAGACGAGTGCGCCAGGACCAGAGTGAACGCGGTTACCGTGTTGCCCTGCCGCGGCAACGTCCTTTGCAAGTCCTTGCATTTGTGACCCTCTTGCCCCTGAAGCCTGCTGCAGTGAAACTGGGTCGATTCATCCTCCTGAGACTTAGTCTTGACCGCCTGCCATAGCTATCCTGATTGGTCTGGCTTGTCCAGAGGTTACCCTGTTCCAAGAAACTAGGCTGGCCTTCTGAACCTCTGCCCACCAGGTCAGAGTTCAGAAATCCATCTTAACACCCAGCATTCCTGCCCAAGTCCTTCCTACGTTTTTTGCCAATCCCAAAGACGAAGCACAGAGAGTGCTGCACTGCCTGGATGTTGGGTGTGCCCTGAAATTTTACTTGTACAAGACCAAGGGCTTCTGCAAATTGGACCCCCTGTTCGTCACTTTCTGAGGCTCAAGACCAGGCTATCAGGCCTCAAAGGCTTCCATATCCCGCTGGATGGTCTCTACCATCAAAGAGGCGTACTGGGGCCAGCACAAGCCGCTTCCGGCCAACATGCACCCCCCCGCAGTCAGGGCCAAGGCAACAGCCATTGCATTCCAGCGCCATATCCCTTGGCAAGTCATAAGCAGGGCGGCCACCTGGGCCACTCCCTTGGCCTTCTGCAAGCAGTTTGGATGCCGGCTCTAGATCTGATGCAGCTTTAGGACAGGCGGTTCTCAGGAACCTATTTGCTTAAGAAGGGTCTCCTCTCCACACTGGCACTACATTCAGTTGTAATCGCCCATGCAGTATGGAGCAAAGGGGATGGGACGTAAGAGTAATTATAAGTTACTCACCGTAGTGACTAACATACTCTTAGTCGTTAGTCCCCTTTCCTCCATACGTCCCACCAGCCTCCCCCCTAATAATACTGGTGTCATTAGGCAATGTTAAATCTATTGTCGACGCGTCAATGGGGACTGAGGTGTGACGCCAGAGGGCAGAGTCAGGGCAGCGCATGCTCCCTGGGCTTCACCCCTATGTGCCTCAAAATTTAAAGGTGAAGAAGGTTTTTTCTGGTGAAAAGGGTTCCGTCTCCCGTCCCTTGGAAGGGATGCCCATGCAATATGGAGGGAAGGGGACTAAGAGTACGTTAGTCACTACGGTGAGTAACTTATAATTTATTCACTGGTAAATTTAGTAAGTAATCCTTTTTGCCTGTTCTTTCAGTTAGAATCTCTTCCAGAGCTCTGGATCTCTCTAGACTGGACTACTTCAATAGCCTCTTTCTAAATCTGCCTACCTCTACGCTCTGCAACTCATCCAAAACAGTACTGCAAGACTTGTCCTTGGCCTCAAACCCAAGGATTGTATCTCTCCAGGACTGAAATCTCTGCACTGGCTCCCAGTGGCTGCACGGATTAAGTTAAAAACATCCACAAGGCCTTCTGGGGCCTCAATACCTTCAACTCTCTCTTCCTAAATATCTTCCTTCTCGAGCTCTTCGCTCATCCGCCTCCAACTCCCTCAGGGCTGTCGCTTCTCCAAGCAACAAGTTGGTGGTAGATCTCTTTCTTCAGGTCGGCCTCCTGCTAGAACAGCCTCCCTGCGTCTCCGAAAACTGAGAATCATCATCTCCGGTTCCGGAAGCACTTCAAGACCTTACTCTTTGCTTTTGCTTTTTCTCCTCCTCTCCCCTGCTGAACTCCTGGCTGAAACTGCACTGGTCACCTGGCTACCGTCTGTTCTGCACTGCCCCACCCCCTCCCCCCCCGGCAACCCTTGCACTAGGGGCTGTTTCTGTATCCCTACACCCCCTACCCGTACTTGACACCTGTTGTCTGCACTTACCCTTGAACCTGCCTCCAGCTGGCTGCACTTCTTATTTTTCTTATTTATTGTTTCTATTTACAGCTATCCTATGTACTGCACTTCTCTTCCCCCTTACTCCCCATTCCCTGCACTTGCGCGATCTCAATGTCACCTGGTCTAGTAAGATCATTGTTTCTGTCTTCCCTCTGTTTCCCTCCCTTGCCTCGTCATGCCTTGAAACACTTGTGTATAGGCGCATTATAAATGCCATATCATATCATATGGTACTGGGACTCGGCCAGAGGGAGCATCGGAGTCTGACAATGCTTGTACCAGGGACTCTGTTCTCGAGAGCATGTTGCCTTGTAATGGACATTGTTCGAAGCCCTTGTCAATTCCACTTACCGGACAAACACTTGAGGGCACAAACAGGACTGTGGCAGAAGTAGGCCCTGCTCCACAGATCTCCTCGGGTGGGGAGGGGGGTGCATAAAGTCTGTGTAGTGACCCAGGTCATCCCTCATCCTTGGCAGGCCGTGACTCACCTTGTTTCCTCTGTCACAGTTTCCGGATCAGATGCTGGCCATTTCTGATTGACACATCTCTGGCTACGTCAGAGCACACACACCGTGTGATGCAGATAGATTTCTGGCTGCTGGTACTTCAGGGCTCCGACCCTTTTCTCCATGGGTTGAATGGTCACCCACTGTGAGATTCTATTCTGTTCCCCCTATGTAGATGCACATCCGCATTTGGACTCTGAGATCTTCGCCGGACGCTTCCACTAAAGGACCTCCCTCGGAAGACAGGTTCTTCAATAAATACCAGGAGCCTCTTCTGCTGTGGCCCGCTATAAGATTTTCATAGGAATGATAAATCTTACTGGATAAACATGCATCAGCAACAAAAAAGTCAACAAGCCAAATCTGCAGCTTCTGTGCCTTCCAGTTGTATGGCACCAACACCACTTTAATTTAACAAGTCGCTCTTGTAGGGGCCAGGTTTCAACTCTTCATGGAATCGTGGCAGAAAATAACATTGGGGACGGAGGCCCCTCAGCGCTGTCAAGATGGTGGTTGTTTAGAGCAGCTCTGGGAACCGTTCCATGTTTCTGCCCATCAAATTAAAAAAAAACAATACATTGAGATAAAGATCTGGGCGTACTAAGCTTGCAGGGTGAAAAACATTACCGGTACAGGAAGGAAGAGAATAAAGATGACCAGTGACATCTATCTACTGCCCCAATATCAGCAAGATACAGATTTTGGAAGAGGTGTGGTATATCTTATCCTTGCATCATCTTAGCAAAATAGTAGAATGTTATTATTGTGGGACAGAATGTTATTTGTACTCTGAATGTTTGGAGTATAGAACAGTAAAGGACAGTTGGAGAAAACAAGTAAAGGAGGAGGATAATTTGTACTGCAGCTGTTCACTGAAGAACTATCAATAAAACCTGGATTCAATTTATTCGTGAAATGTATTTTATTATATTGGCAAACCATTCTTCTGCTGTTGACACTGGCAGCTGCAGTGGAGGGATTGTCAAATGAGAGGAGAGGACGAATGCACACAGCATGTGACGATAGGAGCAGGAGTCTGTTGCGTGGGAAACGTGTCTGTTGCGAGGGAAGAGCACTTTGCGTAGCAGGATAAGGTGGCCTGTTAGCATTTGTTTTTTTGAATTGCACATTTGCTGCAGGTTGCTTATTTATAGAAAGCGCGTCGGAGCATGAACGGTGACTCCCGGGAGCACTTTGTTTGGAGGGTATGCATGCCCTGTATATATCAACGAGCAACGGTGGATGTATGTGTCAAGCACTGAACATTGTTTGAGTTGCTAAGCAACTGGGAAAAGTGACTCTTGGTACAACACGAGTAACAGAGTTCACGTAGCCATAATTATTACAAACGTCATTTAGACCACAAGTGACTGGAGGGATGTAGTCATAAAACCAGCAGTCAACTCTGGGCCATTAAGCAGGGACGTCATTTAGGGGTCGCCAGAGGTCGCAACTGCAACCTCGGTGGTCTCCCTTGCGACCTCCTAAAAAAAATGTAGAGATTTTTTTTCTTTTTTTGTACTGCAAGCTCCTGGGCTGTGGCCAGCACCATGTGGCTCTTTACTTCTGCAGTGGCTGGCTTTCTTGTTCAGGCCCCTTAAAAAAAAGAAGAAAAATAAGAACAGGAGTGCCACAAGTCTAACACTTTTAGCACTGACCCTAAATAAGAAAGAATAGGAATACCAAATAATGTCTTTCTGGATTTCTATACACTAATTGTTAGACTCATGAAAGGTTTATTTCAAGCACACTTCAGGGGTTGAGTCACTGATTTAGGCTGTTCTTAAACGCCTCAACTCAGCCTTTCATCCTTCAGAGGTCAAAAAATGAGTACCAACACAGGTTGGGTGATATTAGGTATAAATATTGTTTCTATATAAAGCGCTTAAGCGTAAGTGCTATATAATAACATCATTACCATTTGGTCATGGACGTCTGCTTGCATTCACAGTAATTTGGTAATATTGGCCTATACACACTGATCTTATGAAATGTACATCACATTATAGTGATATCGTAACCATATTTTTCATAGTGTACAATGCTATGTGATGCCACTTCCTGTTTTGTCAACGGGTGAAAGGTCGTGTTCCATCGCTTCCCGCGAGATCACTTCGGGGTGGGGTCAAATTACATCACTTCCTGTGATGTCATCAGGGGCTCAAGGGTTGTGAGATGTCACTTCCGCTACCCCTGGCATTTTGGTGAAATTACATCTCTGCCATTATGGATGGGAGGATCGTTTGCCCCTGCATCCTTCCCATACTGCAAAAGACAAACAATTTAGGTTAGGGCATGTAACAAGGTATGTTACACAAGAATACACAAGAATTCACTATGCCGGATATCCAGGGATTGAAGTACGAGCTAGGAGATAGATGGGCCAAGGGCAGGCTACAGAACAGGCAGTCCAGATCACTCCCAGGAGAGGAAACAGAAAGGGTGAATTGAAATCCCCAGAACACCATCCAAAGCGGTTTGCGGAAATCCAAAAGAAATCCGTAGATTTGATCATTTCTCCAGCATGGGTCTGGCATGGATTCACATGCTCATGAATATTCCACGTCGTCAGGCTAGGAAACCTCGGTAAAGAAAAAATCAGTATCAGTTTCGTTTCTGATCTGTCTTTCTTAGTAGTAACCAATCACTGATCTCTGGGTCATACTGCCCCCAGCCAATGACTGCCCTCTCCCTAAGCCCCACCCCTGGCAGCCATCCTCAGATTTTTACCGCACGCTCAAGTGTTGGGAGTCCTCATGTTTAGCTCTCCAGTTTTTTACTGCGTTTTCACGCTTTTTCAGGAGAATTTCTCATTTTTTCGGTTTAATCGAGCCTCAAGCTCCACCGTCTCTACTTCCGATAACGGGGACCCGTTTCGGAATTCTTCTACGCCCCTCAAGAGTGAAGTTTTCGTCGAGTTTACACTTCTTGGAGGATTCCGGAAGATCTGCGGCCTACCTCAACGGACATGGCCCAGGACAAGGGGAGCTCAACGCCCAGATCCAAGCTGTTCAGAAACTGCCCTGGATGCGGATTATATAACGTTTTCAAGGAGGACAAGCATTCGCGATGTCTCTACTGCCTCCATGGAGACAAGATGCACGTGGAGAAGGACTGTGCGTTCTGCAAGAACCTTTCGGAACGGACCAAACAAGATCGTAGTTCCCGCCTCGCCACCGGGCTGGACAAGGGCACAGCAGGTGTGAAGGTGAAGAAGAAGTCTGAGCGGGCTTCTAAGTCCTTTGAGGGTGCCACAGTGTCGGGGGCCCAACAGAAGGCCAAGCACGGCGAGTCTGCGGGCTCCGGGAGCGCCGAAAGGTTGGGCTCTTCGGTTGCCAAGCAGGGCGATCCTATGGTGGGGCACCCGGGCTCACCTCACTACAGGCACGGACTTTCAAACCCCGGCGTTTCAAGGAGACGGTGACTACGGACACCTCTCTGGAGAGTTGGGGGGCCCACACCGGAGATCTCCACGCAAGAGGCCTTTGGCTCCCGGAGGAGAGGTCTCTTCACATCAACATCTTGGAGCTCCGAGCAGTGTTCTGGGCGCTCAAGTCGTTCCTCCCATCCCTCAAGGACAAAGTGGTGAGGATCTTCACCGACAACACCACCACAATGTTCTACATACGGAAGCAGGGGGGGCACCAGATCCCCAGCGCTATCCAAGGAGGCCCAGGATCTGTCTCACTGGACCGTCGCCCAGGGGATGTTTCTGGTTCCCTTCCACCTGGCAGGAATAAAAAACACCATCGCCGACTCACTCAGCAGGGAGCTTCGCTCGTGCCACGAGTGGGAACTGCGCCAGGATCAAGTGGATCGACTCTTCCAACGATGGGGCAAACCCCAGATCGACCTGTTCGCGACGGCGACGAACTCCAAGTGCCAGAGGTTCGCCAGCAGGTTCCCACAGCCGAGGAGCATGGGCGATGCTTTCTCGTTCCCTTGGGGCGGCCTGTTTCTATACACGTTCCCTCCATTGCCGTTGCTGCTCCGCCTCATCAACCAGCTCAAGAAGTCCAGGTGCAGGATGATCCTCGTCGCACCGGCGTGGCCGAGGCAGATCTGGTTCCCGGACCTTCTGGACTTGTCAACGTCCCCGCCAGTCAGGCTGCCGGCGGACACGGATCTTCTCTCCAGAGAAGGAGGCGCCATTCTCCACCACGACCCACAGTCGCTGAACTTGCAGCCCTGGCTCCTGCTGCACTAGAGTTTGGAGGGTACGATATCCCGGCTGATTGCAGAGAGGTTCTTGCAAAGGCCAGGGCGTCCTCAACTCTCAAGTGTTACGGTCATAAATGGAAAAGGTTCTCTGTCTGGTGCCGTGCACAGAAGATTAACCCTCTGCGAATTACGGCCCCTCAAGTGCTGCCGTACCTGCTGTCCCTGGCCAAGGCTGGACTGGCTCACGCCTCCATAAAAATACATCTGGCTGCCATCTCCCGATATACCAGGACGACGGGACGGGCGTCCTTGTGGTCTCATCGCCTGGTGAAGGAATTTATGAAGGGACTATTCCGATCATTCCCGCCGGTGAAGGATCCTGCCCCGGCGTGGGAATCTAATGTGGTGCTGACCAGGCTCATGGGGGCCCCATTCGAGCCTATGCATTCGGCGCCTTTGAAGTTCCTGTCATGGAAGACAGCGTTCCTCGTGGCCATCACCTCTACACGGCGAGTGGGAGAGATTCAGGCCCTATCTTGCAAGCCTCCATACTTGACATTTCATGACACGAGGGTGGTGCTGAGGACGCACCCCTCCTTCATGCCCAAGGTGCCGTTGGACTTCCACCTCAACGAGCCCTTGGTGTTACCAGTTTTCTTTCCGTCGCCTTCGACGCCGGCCGAGAGGACTTTGCACTCGCTGGATGTAGCTAGAGCGCAGAAGTTCTACGTGGACCGCACAAAGAGTTTTCGGAAGACGTCACAAATGTTTGTGAACTTTGGGTCTGTGAATCAAGGGAAGGCTCTCTCGAAGACTTCCATTTCCAGATGGCTCTCCGGCTACATCCTGCATTGTCACCGGTTGGCAAACCGACCGCTGCCTGGCCGTCCAAGAGCCCATTCGACCAGAGCGATCACTGCTACCACAGCGTTCCTGTCTGGTGTGCCCCTGCTGGACATCTGCAGGGCTGCTACGTGGAGGTCGACGCACACCTTCACAAAATTCTACTGCGTCGATCGGGACTACAGCACTGCTTGTCCAGGGTCGGCCAAGCAGTGCTGCGCAACCTGTTTGCTCAAGGTGAGCCTGGTGAGGAGGTAAGAGATGCCTAATGTTAAGTTGTTGTATTGCTTAATGTTGAGCCTGTTGCCACCTCCCGTGGTTGTGCATGTGTATACTGCTATGTATTCTTTTATTCATGAGCATGTGAATCCATGCCAGACCGCATGCTGGAGAAGGAACAAGTTACTTACCTGTAACTGTTGTTCTCCAGCATGGGTCTGGCATGGATTCACATGCGAACCCTCCCACCTACCCCTCTGCGGCTCTTCACTTGGTCATACTGCCACTTGGCGTGCTACCAAATCTGAGGATGGCTGCCAGGGGCGGGGCTTAGGGAGAGGGCAGTCATTGGCTGGGGGCAGTATGACCCAGAGATCAGTGATTGGTTACTACTAAGAAAGACAGATCAGAAACAAAACTGATACTGATTTTTTCTTTACCAAGGATTCCCAGCCTGACGACGGGGAATATTCATGAGCATGTGAATCCATGCCAGACCCATGCTGGAGAACAACAGTTACAAGTAAGTAACTTGTTCCTTACGAAAACACCAGAACGGGAGACGTTGAGGAGCACCGGAGACCGCACTGTTTTCAGCTAGATAAACTGAGATGAACGTGAGTGGCAGCTGCGCTGTACGTGATGAACATCACTGAGTGATGTCATCTGACATTACGGGGGTTGCTGGGAAGGGCCATCTGTGAGCAGTCCGAAAAGTGAGGCCGGACAACTTTGTGAAGGCTTTTCAAAAGATGCCATTTTATTAACTCAAAATGTTGGATAAACGCCTCACTATCCCTACCCTGATCAGGATTTCCCTGCCTAAAATAAACTATAGGAAACACTGTTTCTGTCCCTCACACTTGTTCATACACCAGCAACAAATATAACAGTTAAGTTCACAGCATGATAACTGTTTCTCCTTTTAATCTGGGTGAATTCCCCTTCCCCAGATTCAAGAAGGATTTTGTTTAACTGTTCCAAAAGGATAAGGAAATACTGTCCCATAACAGCAGTTCCACTTAAGTTCTCTTTTTGTTCCAACTTGATAACTCAAATTCAACAACAGTTGACAAGTGTTCAACAAAGCTTTCCTCTTTTCACTTGCGACCAAGATCTTCTTTTCATCAGCAACAAATATTTCTGTACTTCATTAGTTTCAACAAAAATGTCTTTGTCAGGTTATTTCTTCACCAGTTCACAAAAACACTTGTTTGACAATATTAAATAATTCTGCAGCACTTAACACGACACTTGCTTCAGTGATATTAATTTGTCAGGATGATTCTGCATTAATCCACAAAAACACTTTAGTGGCTCTTCCACTCTTCTTCAACAATCTTAACCACACCACAGTACTTCAATGGCTTCCACCTGGTCCACTCATCTGCCAATCCTACTACTACAAAGTTCTTTGTTCAGGTGTAGTCTCCTGCCAGAACAGAACAAAGTGTTACAAAGCCCTCTGACCTGGTGTACTCTCCTGGTGACAATAGCAAAACAAAAGAGTTGATGGCTGGAAGGTTTAGAATAAATCTTGACCTCTGGCATTGCTCTGGGCAACCCTCCAGACCATCGTTCTTCGCCTGCCAAGCCATTACAAAAGGGGAAAAACCATATGCAAATCAGGCTTGGTCCCACCCCCAAAGGGGTAGTCCAGCCCGAACTGCTAGGTCGCATCCCTTTTGCACGAGACCACAAGCATCCCCAGACATGTTTCAGCCTTGTTGGGCGTCATCAGTGAGGAGTAGCTTGGGTCTCTAGGCCCAGCAGGCAAGGGACCCACGTCTGGGCATACCCTTCCCACTCGGGGTGACAATAGCAAAACAAAAGAGTTGATGGCTGGAAGGTTTAGAATAAATCTTGACCTCTGGCATTGCTCTGGGCAACCCTCCAGACCATCGTTCTTCGCCTGCCAAGCCATTACAAAAGGGGAAAAACCATATGCAAATCAGGCTTGGTCCCACCCCCAAAGGGGTAGTCCAGCCCGAACTGCTAGGTCACATCCCTTTTGCACGAGACCACAAGCATCCCCAGACATGTTTCAGCCTTGTTGGGCGTCATCAGTGAGGAGTAGCTTGGGTCTCTAGGCCCAGCAGGCAAGGGACCCACGTCTGGGCATACCCTTCCCACTCGGGGTGACAATAGCAAAACAAAAGAGTTGATGGCTGGAAGGTTTAGAATAAATCTTGACCTCTGGCATTGCTCTGGGCAACCCTCCAGACCATCGTTCTTCGCCTGCCAAGCCATTACAAAAGGGGAAAAACCATATGCAAATCAGGCTTGGTCCCACCCCCAAAGGGGTAGTCCAGCCCGAACTGCTAGGTCACATCCCTTTTGCACGAGACCACAAGCATCCCCAGACATGTTTCAGCCTTGTTGGGCGTCATCAGTGAGGAGTAGCTTGGGTCTCTAGGCCAGAATAAACTACTAACTACAAGTACTTCTGTGGTACAGGCCAGCTTCCAGCAAATTAGCAATGTCTCTTACTTCACAACATCAAGTTTAAGAATTTCTTCAGGGGAAACCAGAACCACATTGGTGCTGTTTGTTACACATGTGTAATTACCATATGTAAAACAGGCTATGCTTCTCTCCTCCTGAATACCTTTCATAAGAAGGGCAGCCCTCCTGCCACTCTTGTTTCCACACTTCGTCATTAACCAAATTCTAATAATGATTGTCTCCCTTTTACACTTCTTTGGCTTTGGCAATGTAGGTGTAAGCCATCTTCTCTTATGACATCCTTTACATAGGGGCAAGAGTCTTTACAAACACTGACATTCTCAATTGCCTTCTTTTGTCTTGGGCAATACTGGTTCTTTATAAATTGACTTGGTATGATTCTCTTTTGGCTTTGCCCATAGTGGTTTGTGTTTTCTTCTCGGGTTATTGCCCTTTCTTGTTGTTGGCTTTTAATATGATGTACTATGTTATAATCACACATTTTTGGTCTGATTATTAAGTTCCTGTTCTGCCATCTGCTCCTTTTTAGATCAGCTTGGTTTGCAACAGAATAATTAGCCTGCTTTACATTAGTTTGGTATTCAAAAACATTCCTCTTCTTCAACTTTACTATGTTTATATAATTTCTGAGGGTCAGAACCCTGGACTTGGCCAGCGGGTGTTTTTTTAGCACTACTGGGTCACAATATAACTGCGAACTCACTGGGTCTGATGTGCAAGGCAGTTTGCCTCACTGCCTCCAGGTCTTCCGCTTCTGATTTCCTGCGTGGTCTGGCACCATCGCGGCTTCCGGCGACCCACGTCTGTCAATACCAGAGTTCATCTGGCTCCCACAGTTATCCACTGCTAGCCTGCAACTGGTGCTCATCCGACAATGGGGAGGGGGGGGAACTGTTAAATGGTGCGCTTTCTGCTGTGCGACCTCTGCAGTTGCGAACTCGAGCATAAGAGACCCTTTCAGGGCCAGCATTCGCTTTACACACCACGATGGTCCCGGCATCAAAGCTCTTTAACTTCTGCTGCCTCGTGGGGGTGTCAAATCTACTCCCAATTTATGGTATTGCTCTTCCTAATGGCCTGCACCTTAGGGGGCCTTTATGACTCCCAGTCTCCCTCAGATGTGGGTTGTTATCCCTTGCAGTCCTGTGCATCTGCAGTCCTCTTATTCGTCCCAGTACCTTGAACATTTGTGGGACTTGAAGTCCACAACGTTAAAATTAGCCTTTCTAACAGTTTCTATTTTACAATAGGCCATCAGAAGGGTGGGCTCTTGGGGAAAGTTATACAAGGGGGTTTCCCATCCTTTCAGACCTGTTCCCCCCCCCATGTGATCCTCCCACAGAACACCATCCCCAGGGTCAGTATCAGGATCAGAAAGCATTTGACTTTCCCTGGCATCATGAGAAGGGTCACAGGCCAAGTTTTCTGGGTGAATCATCTCTGATTCCTCACAAATCTCAGTCTAGTCCCATCAACTGCTGTGATCCCGCTAACCTGACTCTTGTACAGCAACCAGTACTGTCCGAATCGGCAGAAAATTTCAAGAATAAAAATGCTCACTGCGCTTTTTATGCGCATTCGGCATTATAAAAGAAAACATTCCAAAAATGTCAGATAAGGAGAGCAGGGATCGCAGGGGTGTCCCCAGCTCCGCTTGATCAACATTATGGGAATTCAGGTGTTGCAGAGGTGTCCCCTACTTCCATAAAAAGGAAAGCTGGGAACAAAGACGTTTTTAAAAAACGAGATTAAAAAACGCACTCTGCAGCGGATGTTCTGCCCCTCAATGGGAGGCGGAACTCACATCGCAGGGAAACGGCAATAGAGAAGGCCAACAGGTAAGTGGGCCACCAGGTACGTTTTAGGGGCAGGGGGGTGGAGGGTGGTATGATAGCGGCCAGTGTTGTTGAGCGTGATTATTGCGTGCCGTACATTTCAAATCTGTCATTTTCTGTTTAAGAGGTTTCTGCTATGAAAAAATCACATATATCCGTACTGTCTGGGGATACAAGGTATGCTTCACCCAATAAGGGATGAATCTGTAGGGGCATGAAAACCCTGCAGGTCTGACTGTACGTGCTTGGCTGCTGGCTTCTTTCCTGAGTTTTAGGAACTCCCCCAAGAATTTCAGTCCAAGTCTTGTTCCACCTCCTCCCACTATAGGAGTCTTTCAGTTTTTCCTCTGCCCCACTCGTACCCCTTTTGGTGTTCCCTCCGTATTTCCACCCACTCAGGATTCATCTTATTTTCTTTCATTCCGGGGGTTGCTGCTATCCTTTCCCCACTCAGGGGATTTTCTTGATCTCCCTCCCCACTTTAGGGTGCTGTTTGTTTCTCCCCACTCTGGGAAACTTTGTTTCTTGCCTCTCTGGGAAGCTTTCTGTTTCTTCCCACTCTCAGGCTTTTATTGGATATGTTCCACCCTCTGGGGTGTTTTCTCTTTTCTCCATTTTATTCCCAACTCTTGGGATGCCTTTTCATTCCCTTTCTTTTGGCTGCCACCCTTTACCGTAGAGCCATGGTGTACCTACTTGCTTCTGGTGGAGCTTCGCGCCACAGGGATCAGTTGATCGATGAAGGTGTGCGAATTTTGCAGCTGTACTCGTCTTCGGTTTGCTGAGGTATTTCCTCCTCGGGAGCAGGACTTCCCTGTTGCAACTAATTCCCTTATGCGAGCAGCCAGCTGGGCTCTGTGCTGGCTGGGAGAGGCTCTCCCTCCTCCTTCTTGCCGAGTCGTAGGCTGGGCAGAGTCGCTTACATGAAGACTCAACTGGCTCCACTTTGGCTGTGCAAAACGCTCCTGCCTTATTCCTGCAGCCGCTCGTGACTGCTTTGGCCTGCTTGCCGAGGCGCCTCTCCCCTTCCAGATGTGTGTCCTTGTGCGAACTGTGGACACCATCATTCTCTTTCTTACCGGACCCGTCTTTCTTCCAGGTTGCCGTTGTAAAATTATGCAGGGCTTGCCAAAGCTAGTCGGTGATTGGTTGGCGGTTGTATATGCTTTCAGGGCCCCGGTTCCTTTGCTTCTTCTGTTTTTACAGGAGATTGGGCACAGAAAAAGTCAGAAGCCAAGCCAACCATGACGAAAAGTGGTGTGTAGTTATTATAACCCTTTGTTCCTAAATGTCCCATTAAAGAATTATTAACTGTGGGGGAGGGATGATGCCCTATTCCCTTCTTGGGGTCCTTGTCCCATAAGTGGAAACAACCCCCAAAGGGATCACCCTTGCCCTGTCTCCTAGTAGGTGTTAAGCGTAGCAGGCTCATCTCCCTGTCCCAGAGGGGGTGGCACCCCCTTGCGAGGAGGTGACGATCTCCCTGAAATAGTCACATACTATTCTCCAGAGATAAATTCACACTTAAGGTTAAAAACTTAATTTCTACTGTTATAACTAGATATTCATCTACCTGTGTTCTTCCCTGTTCCCCATCAATTCATGTCCATAAATAGAACCCAAAAAAGGCATTGAAATTGTACTTGTCTAAGATGAGTGAATACAGCATTGTTGACCAGCTTCTCATTGGCTTTTGCGGCTCCAAATATGGCAAGGCATTTGCCAAACAGTTTCCAGATGGATTGTCCTTTGCATTGTGAGACAGGCATGGTATCAAGAGAGATGAAACAGACAGCAGAATTCAAGTTTTAAATAATGTTTTATTTCAGTATCAGGATGGTGTCAGGCCTAACTTGCTCTATAACTAAGGTAGGGATTTCTCCTGCCTAAAGAAAACAAAGTGAAGTCTGTGTCCGGAAGTCCAAATCAAGAATCAGTCTGTGTCAAAGCCTATGCTTGCCCTCACATCTATAAATAAACCTGGTGCAGGGTTTTTCTTAGCCAACAAAATAGTGTTCAAAAGTAAAGTTTCAGCTGCTCTAAGCGTAAGTTCTCTTGGCCTCCTTATCCCAAGTTTAATACGGTTCCTATAGCTGATTGTCCCAACAATGTCCTGCCCAGTCTTGAGGTCCCTTCCCCATGTTCAATACAGTACAGTTCACACGAAAAGGAGGACTTGAGGTTCCCTTCCCGCAGACAACCTTTCTCAGTTCTTTCAGCTCTCAGGGTTTCCCTCCCCAAGATTTCACTGTAGCACTTGTACCGGTCCAATCTTGCTCACTGTTCATTATAAGAAAACAAAAGGTCATCTTGACCAGCATTCTAGCTTGCTTTAGCATTCAGTTCATAGTTTATGCACAAGGTCTCTTGCTTGTCACCATTTAGGGCTAGGTCTAGGCGCAGTTGTCAGACCACACAGTCCACCCATCACAGGTCCTGCAACCAGGAACCCTATGTTTTTCTTTAGCCTTGTTTCGCCCATTCAGACTCTTCTGTCTCTGGCTTCTGAGTACGAACACTTTTATTCTCTTTCATTAATGTAATATTCTTCTGCATCAGTCTTTGCCTTGCTACAGATTTATGACTTTCTCACATTGGTAGTTAGACTAGTCAAGTAATTGTTCAATTTTCCATATGCTTTAGTTCTGCTCACAGTGCTGTTCATATATAGTCTGACATTCAATATGTTAGTTTAACTTCAACTTTTCGTTCAATATTCAATATGCCGTGATCTTATTCAAATAGCACTTTACATTCAGTTCGGTATTCAGTATATTCAGTTTCAACTTAGTTCGGGATTCAGTATAATGTGGTCTTACACAAATAGTGATTTCCATTCAGTTCGGCATTCAATCTAGTTCACAATCACTTAGGCTCATGGACAGTTACTTGTCTGCGGTACCTTGGGAGTGCTCCGGTCTTCTCATGTCCTCTGACACTCAGTGGCTTTTCGTGTCTTCACAGCAGCGGTTCCTGCTGCTCCCTCTCACCTTCTTAATAGTCGGGAAGCAGACCGTTACATTCGTCGGGTACGTCCCGATCTCCCTTTTTGGCTTCTTGCTTCACAATAGACGTGGTCCGCGTCCCTCCTGCTCCCGGCTGGCTCTGCAGCTCCAGCTGCCTCTGGGTCTCGTCACGGATGGTGTCTCTATCTATATTTATTTTTATATAGCGCTGTTCGCCCGCAGGCCTCAGAGCGCTCACAAGGACGGACACATAGTACACAAAACATTAGTACAGCAGAGATCTGGTATCCAAGGAGCCGTTGAAGTTAACAAATAGTTCAACTGTTTGTTCGTCAACCAGCCAGGTCTTAAGTTGTTTCTTAAACATTGTAAGAGACACACAGAGTGGACGGAAGGGAATTCCAGACCATAGGTGCCCAGAAGTTAAAGTTAGTTCCACCAACTCTTTTAAGGATTTGTTGGGGTTGGTACAAATCACGATTACTATTAGAATGAAGATTTCTTCTGATGGGTGCTTTCTTTACCTTACCAACTAGATAATTCAGAGAAGTACCTGCTAGGCATTTAAAAACCATAACTGCACCTTTACATTGTATCCTCTGTTCAACTGGGAAATAGTGTAGCTTCCTCTTCGCTGATCAGATCTTAGCGTGTTGACTTAGACCAAAAACAGCCCTGACTGCTCCATTCTGTATTGTTTGCATTTTTCTAATGTTAGTCTTGTAAGTAAGTACCCATTAATAGACTATTGCAGTAGTCTAGTTTCAAATGTATTATGGCACCAGATGATCACGGCAAGATTTTGCGCAATCACATAGGGGCGAATTTGCCACAATAAATTTGCATAGAAACCAGAGTTGGATTTTAAATATGAGGTAAGCTTCTTAAAAGAAAGGTGTGAGTCCATGAAGACTCCTAGCGTTTTAACATGGTCTGATACCAGGATGCCTTTGTTATTAATTTTAAAACTTAGGTATTGATCTAATTTTTTTAACTTTCGAGGGGTCCCAATTATTAACTGTTTTTTCTTCGCCTCCATTTTTGAATAACGCAAACCACCACCCTTTCTCTTTGGGTGTCCTTTTCATATATTCCTGACATCTCGAAGAACAGTTGGGTGTCATCGGCATAGTTTGTAAACCTGACACTGAGTGTTTGCAACATGTCACACAGGTTGGAGAAAATCTTGAAAAGCAGGGGGAACAAACATGACCCCCTGAGGGACACCACAAGTCAGCAAGGTTTTTAGTGAGGTGAAATTTCCCTTTGCCACTGCCGCTTTTCTAGGTCCCAGAAATGGCTTAAGCCAGTTGGCTGCTGAAGAAGAGCATCTACCAATTGTTATTACTCTCTCTCTGCTTGAAGATCATGATATATCAGAAGGAACGCAGAAGAAAGGTCCAGCAACAAAAGTAAAGCTGTACTCCCTTTTTCAATAATAGTTGCGATATTCGCCTGTAGATCTAGAAGAGCCGTCTCCGTGCCGTGCTTTGCACGAAAGCCGGATTGCTCAGCTGCGAGTATATTGTTATTTGCCACAAATTTCTGATATTGTAGATATGCAATCCTATCAATTATTTTCAGTAGGAACGGCACATTTGTGATAGGCCTAAAGTTTCCTGGGACCGATGGGTCTAGATTGTCCTTTTTGATGAGCAGGGCAATTCAGGCTTCTTTTATGTTTCCTGGAACATATGCTTCATCAAAGGACTGGTTCACAAACTGGGTGACCAATGGAGCTAGTGTGTCAGCAAAATCCTTAAAGAGCTTGGCAGGGAAAATGTCCCCTTTACATGAGGAGGGTTTTAGGTTACGTAGGCCCTCCAACTCTGATACTTTTTCAAAAGTAAACGTTTCGAAATGTTTATGCTGCAAGCAGACCACGGGCTTAGGTATTGTTTCAATTTCAGAAAGTAGACTTGTCTGGTTTCTGATGGCTTTTTTGGGGGTTATTTTTTTAATAAACCCATTGTGTATCGCTGGACACCAGGCATTGTTCTCCTGTTCCTGACAGCTAGCTGGAGCGTTTTCTAGCTTGTGTGAAATCGAGAATATCTCCTTTGGCTGAGATTTCGCTCGTTGAATTCTCTCATTCTCTCGTAAAAGTTTTTGGCTTTAGCTTTAAAATGTATTCGTTTATATGTTTTTACGGCCTGTTTATACCTCAAGATTGACTCAGCTGAGGGGGCCTTTCTCCAAAGGTGCTCTGCTTTATGTTTAATTCTCCTAGCTTCTAAGATAACCCCTGAAAACCATTTATTTTGGTGTGTAGACTTATTGATTTTGGCAGGTTTAAGAGGGGCAAATATGTCAAATGCTTGATTAGTGGCCTTTCTGAACAAAAGAGTAACATTATCTAGGGAGGTATGGTCCTCTACTGATGGCAGGAGCGGTGTTACTTGCTCCTTAAATGCCTCACTAGTCAAATTTTTATAAATTCGCCCGGTCATAAGTGGCTTATTCCTGACAGGCATTGATGCCTGTGGAGATGGTATAGAGCAGACAAAATATATAAGGCAATGATCGGACCATGCACATTCTGTGATTGACGTGATTGTTGTTTCTTGTTTTTTTTACCACTATCCAATCTAGGATGTTGCCTCTCTCTCATCAGTTTGACAGTCCCAGATGCCCGTCACCCTGCTCGAAGGCTCCCGGCCCTGCACCCACCCCACGACTCGCTCGCTCCAGGTCCTGCAGGTCGTCCAGGATAGTTTCTGGAGTTCCACCACAACGGTTCTCCTTCTCCTGCATGATTGGGCCTTATCCCTTCATACACCTGAGCCCTATTAAGGGGCCTCAGGTGTGATTCGTTGGTTTGTCTTGCCTGACCATAATGAACTATCAATAGGACATGCCTGACCTTCAGTATTGGATGCCTTCATACCCCCTTCTACTTCCCAGTACTAGAGTGGTGTTTGTAATAAGAAGTGTGCGTTACTTCTTGTTGCTTCTTCCTCTTCCCGGTACTAGGTGGGTACTTAAAGTGAAACATAGGACTTGAATGGAAGTAACCCATGAAGCCTGAGGGAAGGGGGAGGGTAAGTCAGTGTTAGGGAAGGTGGGGTTACCATGTCTCGCTGTTTGGCCCCCTCTTCCCAATCCCCAAGTGCACTTGAGAAAAAGATCCCTGGGGAATGGTTGTGAGAGGGCCTTTTGGTTCCTCACAGCATAAAGACCTGCTATTAACTAAAAAGTCCCTGAAGGCATGTTCCACTAGGAGTCAAGCAGCGATATTCGCCCTGCAGAGGATTGTTCCACTTAATGAAATATGTTAAGAAGCCACTTGGGCTAAACACTACTAAACACAACCTGCTAGATAGCTGATGAAGATAGAACGGGTAGATTGGTGCTGCAATAAGATCCCATTACCTTTTTATGTCGATCCAGCTTCGGAAGTCTTTAAACATGAGCAATCTATGGGAGGAATGTATCCATCAGAAGAACAAATTGCTTATCTGCTGGTAATTCTCTTTCTGATGGACACAGTTATTCCATCTACCCCTCTGTATGATGATTTAATGGGAATTTTTGCAATCCACTCTAACTTTTTTTTGGGATTCACGTGACTGCTCCTCTCCGCATTTGTTTTAAAATACATAGCTGAGGAAATGGCATTGGACGCTCTACTGCTGTACTGATGTCACTTTCGATGCATTTCAGAACCTGGGGCCTGTGATGGAGGTGGCCTCGTAGAAGCCTGGCACTGCCTTCTGGCTATATAAAAAAAAGATCTGGGGCAGATAGGGTCAGGTTTTCAAAATAATCTGTGGTCGGAATAACCATATCGACTAAAACAATAGTCATGGTTTCTTCTATGGGCAGTGATTTCATGAGTGATGGAGCACCTGCCTGAAGGGGAGATTAGAAAGGGGTTTACCAACATAGTCAGGTGTTCCCTGCTTACCTTGCTACCGCAGCAGCGCACTCTGCCTTCCTAACTCCTGCGGCACCGTACAACATGGGTATGCGCTCAAGGCGTTTCTACGACGGCTTGCAGATGGACCTCGATGATGAGGATTTTCACATTGGTTATGTTATGTGCGTTCTGGCGGTCACATGACATGCCACAATAACGTGACACCCATAACATGTAACCAGGGGATTTAAGCGCTGGTTTTTCACCACTCGAGCGCTCATGAGCTGATTTGTGAGTAGCACTGTTACCTGTTCGGATTGCTGCACTGCGTGAAGACCTGGACTTTGTTATACAGACTTGCTCTTTTAATTCTCTTTGGATTTGGTGTTACTGGAGTTGTGGAGATTTGGAACTTCCTCTGGATTTGTACCATGGACTTGGATGTTTTGGGTTCAGGATTCTACCTCCCACTAGTTGCACCCTTGTCCCTCCTGGGTTTAGGTCCCTACCCTCTTTGCCTCCCACTAGGTGCACACTCGTGAGGCCCAGGGTCATGACCCTCCATCCTCCTCTTCCCCATATTGCATACTCTCTTGGGGAGGAAAGGGCTGTGGGTATCGTTCTCTTTTATAATAGTACAGATGGCTTTCCCTCTCTCTGAGTCTCAGGAACACATCAACTTGCTGGAGTTCAGTGCAATCAGGCTGGTCCTGGTTGCTGTCCTCCCATCTGTACAGGGCAAATATATGTTGGTCCTGACTGACAATACCGCAGTGTGAGGAACTCATGGTGGCAACAGTAAAGACAGACACAAGTGATCACAGTTCAAGGGTGTTTATTAAACTGTATAAATGGGGTGGAAAAACAACTAATCTAAACCTAAATCTAAGATGGGAGCAAGCTACGACCATCAAATTATAATAAGGCAGTCCTAGTGGCGTCTTGTCAAATAAAAGGGCCTATACTAAAAATAACTATTGCAAATCCTTACTGCTAAATTCAAAAAGAAGTGTGAGATAGTGTTCATGAGAAAAGAAAGAAGTGTACGCATATGATGTCAGGATGTTATAGCCGGGGGTCCCCCTTCCCCACATTTTTAGCACGGGACAAGGCGGGACCTTTGAGAAAATCACACTCCTGGGCCTCGCCAGCACGAGGTTACAGTTCCTTTCACGAGACCAGTACCTTATGGGGCCAAGTCTCTTGCCTTAGAAGGCCTGCTGAAGTTCCTTTGGTAATATTTCACATTGGGCGATTACTCTTTGCCCCTTGGTTCCCCCTCAGCCGGGCTCCCAACCTCCTTGTAACGTTAGTCTCCCACAATTGGGTTCACTACAGCCTTTCACTCAAAATGTATCATTCAAAAGACTCAAGGTCTTTTTAAACATCTATTCATTGTGGACATCCCTCAGCCGGGTTCACACTTTTCGCAACAATGTAAACGGGTATATCACTGTTTACCCCTAATGTGTGGGCATCCCTCCGTCGGGTTGACATTTGCCAATTTCACAGTTCACTCAGTTTTATCCAATGCAGGATTTGCTTCTCTCAGCTTTTCCCTTGGCATCCCCCATCGGGTTCACACAGTTCATGATTCAATCATTCCATCAGAAATGCGGGGCTTACCTTCCCCTAGCTTTCTTTCCGCACAGTTCACAAGACCACTTAGATTCATTCCTTTCCCTAAATTCGGGTCTCAGCCCCCAGTCAGGCTTTCCTTAAAGCCACCAGTCAGGTTTTCTTTAAAGCCCCCAGCAATTCTTCACACAGTTTTCCACAATGTGTCAAAGACATTTGAGTGTACAAGGGGTTTTGCTTGATCCTTGTAGGACCACTTTGACCCTTCACACTAGCCTCTCCTAAGGCCTCTTGGTTTTTGTAGTTTCAAAAGAAAACACCACAACCCAAAAAGGTCTCCAGTCAGAGTTCTTCGAATGAGCACCCCCGAAGCGCCGGACCTCTGTGCTTCTGGACCTTTTCTAGGGTTTCTTTAAAGTTCAAACACACAAGTTCTTTGTTCAACAATGTTGTCACCTGCAACCTTGGGCCCAGCACAGTTTGGTTTACTATCAGTCTTCTTCCACTCACCGGCCGTGCTGAACATTTGTAGTTTCTTGTCTCGAGAGTCAAAGACGGCACCACAGCTACCAGCGCTTCTCCCCACTTTGACTATCAGCGCGGGCGGGCCCTGTGTGCCGTTGATACCTGTCCCACCAGAAGCGAGCAGGACTTCCCAGTCTTATGCTTTCCCTTTCCGAGGCTATGTGGATCTGGTTTGCAAAGGGCAAGGGCAATTGCCTCTTCGTCGTCCCTTCAGATCTCTCCGCCTTTCTCCTCCACTTGAACTGCTGGTCTGGAATAGCTGCTTCCTTGTGCATTCATCCTTGCTCGAAGTGTGCTTGCTTGCTCCGCCTTTTATCCTTGTGTGGAAGGGAATGGGCCGTCAGGTGTGCATAGTTGTTAATTGCCTGACTGCCTGACCCTTGTGTTAGTACATGTCAGGTAAACGGCCCTGGTGTTGGTCCGTTGTCTTTCATGGTGTAGGAAAGTGTTTGTGTTCGAAAAGAGGGGGAGGAGGGTAGAACTTCTGAGTATCCTACGAGGTAGGAGGGGGAAAATGTGTTATAAGAAACAGGGTATGGCGGCTCACTCATCAGCATCCCACTTCCACTCCCCTAGAACCCTGCACCCAGGTGATCCTCCCGCACTTGTCCACCCCGAAAGAACTGGATCCAATAGCGATGGCCGGGTTGTTAGGGAGAATTCTCTGTTTAGGCTGAATTTCCTAACCTAGTGAGTCCCCCAGCAGTTTTTCTGGATTTTTGGGGTTTATTTTTGTCTCCTGCCAAGAGTGAGACTCTTTTACCCTCACTCTTGGACATGATTTGAGTGTGTCTCTTTGATTCTAGATGTGTTTAATGGGCTATGGGGTCTTTTACTCCATAGGGCTTCATGTGTTTTTGTGATGTGTGTTACACAGCACCCTCAGTGCAGTAACACAGGGGTGTCATAGTGACCCCCCAGTATAGACTCCATACCCTGGGACTGACTACTGTATCCCAGGGCATGTAAAGTCACCATTGACTTTACTAGTCTCAAATTCTGAACAGAACCAGTACAAACCATCATATTGTGGACGTACTGGCCGGGGCAATTCGATTGCCCCGGGGTCTGTTAGTCGAGGGGGCACGTCTCCGTCCCCCCTGATCGAGTTTTGGCTGGTGGCAGTGGATACTACTTTTTATATTCGACCGCGAATATATCCCTATGGGATTTCCCATTGTTCGAGGCTACCAACTTTAATTATTTAATTCCTATAGCCTCGAACATACCGCCGGTTTATTTATTTAATATTAATTCTCCGGTTGGTATTTTTTGCCAGAACTCGGTTCTAAAATGGCGTTTGTGTTCGCTTCTGTGACTCCAACCCAAGTTGAGCCCTTTGTTCCACTTTTTGGCGGGCTTCTCCACAGAAGCCCTGCAAAGTGGTGCCACTCTGTCTGGGGTACTTGGGAGGGGCGGAGGGGGATTTAGGCACCCTGGACTGAGTTGCCTAGGCAACTCAAGTCGCACTCTGTCCTGATTGGCCCAAGTGGTGAGCTGGCCGGCTCACCACTTAGCATGTTTGAGTGACAGCTAGGCTGAGTGAATGGGGGTTTTCTGCATAAAAGCAGGGCTTTGGGGACTGGAACTTCAGAAGTCGCCACAGGACCTAAGAATCCGACGAGGGAGAAGCTGAGCCGACCTGCTACGACGACACCACCGGTGGAGCCCTGCTGAACCGTCTCACCACTTTTCCCAACGACAGAGGAGATCTCCAGCACGAGTCTTCTTCCTTCGACTGGTGGGGATAACCAGTCTGCTTCCTTTTTCGCTTCCTGGAACATCTCGTGGCCGCCTTGCCTGTGCCAAGCACCCCGGCAACCGGGATACCACGTTTTACCACTACCGCGAATCAAAGGGTAGTACCTCTAACCGGAAAACTCTGCGGCTGGTTTCTTCCCTGGCAGTGCGACGACCTTCATCTTTCCTCCACGTCGAGATCTTCTCTTCCTCTGGACGACGCCGCGGCTTGCACCCGCTGCCAGGAACAACTGCCCCCGCTGGAGGATCCTTTCCACATAAGGTACCGTGTTCCGCCTGGCTTCCCTTGCAATCGACTGTACGGGGTAGATTTAGCCCCCGGCTTTCGACCCTGGATTAGCCTGGGACACCCAGGCTAAACTTTTCTGAGCCTCACTAAAACCTTTCTGAACTCCCTGCAAGACTTTTTAAGCCTATTGTCATTGTGTGATCTTGGGTGCATTTGTGCCCTGCTCTCTCCAAGAGTGGGCCCGGCCTATGGACTTTGGCTCACAAGTAACTTTTGACTTTCCTGCCCTTGCTTAACAGTTCCTAAGTATTAGTGTGGTGTATTTTCCTACATTCTGCCTTTTTCCCTCCCTTTTTCGTTAACTTATTGGAGTGCCATCTATAGTTAAGCGCTCACCTCTGTCTGGAAATAAGTGGTGTTAACTAAGACTTGTCTGATAAGGAATAAGGAGTGCATATATAATAATAGTAATGGTGTTTAGAGTGATTTACAATAATAGTGCTGGAGTGTTTCAATAAGTGTGATTTTAAATAAATAATTATATACTTTGATGTCAAAGCTCTGGTCAGTGTTTGCTTGTGCTATTGTATCTGAGTGCCTATTGTGTATACTTTGCATACTGCCTAACTCTTCTTGAGGGAAGTCTGACTGCTCAGCCACAGCTACCAGGTAAATCTGGGTGGTACAGACTGCTACCAAGTGGGTTTACTGCCAACACCTGTAATCTTAAATCTTTTGCAGTGGTCCCCAAGGGAACTGCACAGGTTTCTGCCTAACACGTGTCCAGGCCACCTGGATAACAGATCCCCGGGGGGGATTGGCAAGTGTCGACAATCAATGCAGATGTGGTTCTGGGCTTTGTAGAACAACATTGTTCTGGCTGGCGTAACTTCTTGACTTGGTGCAGGGAGAGGGAGCTGAATCCTTTATCGTGTCCTCTTTGTTGGATGTTTTGCTCTCTTTGGCCAGGACGAACTACAGATCGGCACTGTGAGGGGTTACCTGGCTGCTATCTCAGTCTTTAAAAGAACTCCCGAGCAAGATTCTTTCTTCACAATTCCCACTGTTATGCACAACGGTTGGTGGTTCCAGCATGGAATTTAAATTTAGTGTCACATTACTGATATGCGCTTGGTTTGAGCCTCTGCATTCAGGTTCTCATAGATTGCCCGAAGGTGGTTTTCCTGGTTGCCATCATTTCCGTGAGTTTGGTGAGCTAGCTCCAGGTTTTGTCTGTTAAACCTCCCTATGTGGTTTTCTATATGGTTTCCTCCAAAGAAAAGGCATGTGAACCGTTGTCCTTCCAAAGGTGACTGATTTTCATTTCTCTCAACAGATCTATCGTCCAGTGTTTTTTTACTTTGCACTGTCCTTTGAAGGCTGGATTTCTTGTGGGCTCTGAGCTACTATGCCTCTCAGACCAGAGACAACAGGAAAGATAACCAGGTTTTTGCGTGTGATGCTGGCGCCAGTGCTGTCCGTGCTTTGCCCAAACAGACCCTGACTAGGTGGATCGTTCTCTGCATCTCGCAATGCTATGATCTGGTGGGGAAGATGTACCTGAAGGGGATCATTCTACCAGAAGCCTGGCTGCCACCTTGCCTTGCAGATAGAGATCCTCTCATGGACATTTGCCAAGCAGCTACATGGGCTTCTCTGCACACGTTTGCCAACCATTGATGCTTGGATTCCCTTTCAGGGCCAGGCGTCTGTTTTGGATGGCGGCCCTCCAGAGTTTTCTGGTTTAGGTGGAGTCATCTTGCTCTTCTCCCTCTTACAAATCCACGTACTGCTACGAGAGTCTCATAGATGTACCCATGGGAGGAAGGAATGCATTAGAAGAGCAAATTACTTTCCTCTCTGTAATGTTCCTTCCACAGATTCCTCATCACACTCTAAACATGCCCTCTTGGCAGATAGCTAGTACACCTTTAGTTCTGCCTCTCTAAGCATCAGAGTGCTAGGGGGAAAAGGGTTAAACTGAGGTCATGGGATGCGGCACCTCAATTTATATTGGCCCAACATTATGGCTGGTGTGTAGATGCACTCCTGGTGGCAGAGATGTTTCTGAAGTTCAGCTGCGCTAGGATATGAATATCATAGATGAGGTATCCGTGAGAGGAACATCCATCAGAAAGAACATTAACGAGAGGGAAGTGCTTTGTTCATCAGTGGATGATGTTCGCATCATTGTGTGGGGAGAGAGATCTGGAACCTTTGTCCAGCCACAGCTGTTGTCCAAATATATCTGCTCTCTACCTCAGCAGCCCTTACAAGTTGGTACAGTAAAAGATTATTTGGTTTGTTCCTATTTTGGTTTTTAAGAGGATACCAGGAATTGGCTCATCTTTTACAATTCTGACTGTTATATAATCTCTGAGAGGTCGGGTAAACATTTCCTCCGTGCCAGTTTGTGGTTCCGGGTTGAGATCTCAAGCTTGTTCTTTCATGTTTGTCATGTCTTTCTTCAAAAACCTCTGCACTGTTCGCTAAGATTATTGATGCTGAAAGCTTTCTTCCTGGTTGCCATTATTGAGCTAGACGAGTAAGTGAACTTCAGGCACTACCTTACAAGCCCACTTAATTTTCTTGAAAGAAGTGACCCTTCCGATAAGACCTTCCTTTCTTCCCAAGGTGAAATATTCAATTTCCAGTCTTTTACCCACCTCCTGATCCTTTTAAACAGGAAGATAGGTTCCCTCAATTGAATCTGAGGGCACTTTGTTTTTACAGACAAGAGCCACACATAATGACCTAGCTGAATATTTCACTGCAAACATTTCCAAAATTAGAGACTCTCTCCTGACCATCCTCACATTTCCTCCTGCTACATTTTACACTCCACCTACTCTACCATCATCCTTTGTGCTATTTCCCACTTTATTTACACTACTACTGACGAAGTGCTATCTCTACTGATGAAGGCAAACCCCTTGTGTGCCCCATCAGACCCTCTTGCTCCACAGCCCGTCAAGCCTATTGCCCTTTTAGTGGCATCTCACCTCACTGAACTCTTCAACCTGTCCTTTGACTCTGCTTGCTTTCCCTTGGTTTTCAAACACCCATGGTCATCACTCCTAAAAAAGGAAGGGGCTGACCCGATCCTACCGGCTAACTTTCGCCATGTCTCTCTCCTTCCGCACTACTCTAAAGTGCCTGAAAGGGTTGTGTTCAACAGTCTTACCAATTTCTTAGCCATCCGCAACCTTTTTTGTTTTTGTTTTTTTTGTTGTAAACATATCTTTTATTAAGTGCTTAAAATATGTTACAGGCGTCTAACATTCAAATGCAAGAAGTGGCGTTTGGGTGCTACATTACGTCTTCAAAGTAGAAGGTACTGTTTTGCTTTTTTTGGATCTGCGGTACATATGTTTTTTGAAGTTACATATAATTATTAATTTTTTTATATTATGTTTATTCTTTTTCCAAATGCAAACAGTATAATTAACAGTATAAACGCCCCCTTCCCCCAACAGCCCCCACCTCCCTCCCTCTGGGGCATTATCGTCAGTCCATAGGGGATCCTACTATCCGCTGAATATATCAGTTATTTTAATATTATGGGGACACCACTGTTCCATATAGTCTGACTGTAAGTAGTCTTGGACGATCCCCATTCCTTTGCAAATACGTCCCCTGTGCCTTGGATTGTGTGGGTCACTTTTTCCATTGCCATTTGAGCCCATACCTTCTGGAGCCATGTGTATGTCATAGGAGTGTCTTTCTTTTTCCAGTATTGGGCAATTGTTGTCCATGCCGCTATGAGCAGGCCTATGAAGCTTCTCCATTGTGACTTTTTATAGTTCTTGGCTGTTTTGTCTTTCATTCCACATAACATACCCTTTCCCCCAGTTGCTCCACCTCCGGAAACATTTTCCCCATCTCCACCTTTACCTCCTCCCAAAAATGGTTTGATCCCATCAGTCCCACCACGTGTCTCCATGTTCCCACTTCATCGCACCCTCTCCAGCAACGATTTGATGTTTGGGGGAACATTGTGTGCAACCTATCAGGGGTATAGTGCCATTGGGTTATTATTTTGATCCACATTTCCCTTGTCTGTGCAGAACGGGTCATTTTGGGAATCTGTGACCACAAGTTCCTCCACTGTTGTGTTGTGGGTTCCTCCCCCCCAGGGTATTCCCCCATTTAATCATATATGACCATTTTATTTCTTCGTCATGGGAGTTTATGACAGAGTATGGTGTCGAGACCCATTTCTTCGCCCCGAGTTTGCGGTAACGTATGTTTCGAACGGTGTGAGGTTTCTCGTGGCTGCCCTTGTAATTTCTGGGGACCTTAGCCAATGTCGTAGTAGCTCATATTTATATTTATCTCCCTTATTGAGGTGTAGGAGGGACTTGCAAGCCTCAAATGATCTGATTTCTTTGTCCGTGAACATTTTCCCAATTTTTGTGTATCCCGCCTCCTCCCATTTCTCAAAAGCCCCCCGTTCCATTCCTGGTGGGAATTGGGGGTTCCTGCAGATGGGTGCAAAAGGGCCTACCTCTGTGGTCATTATACCCTTACATGTTTGGTTGTCCCATGCCTCCATTGTGGTCTTCAAAATTTCGCTTATCCCCAAATTGGGGTGTCTGTGTTGTTTCGGTTTCCAAAGCAATTCCACCAGAGGAGTTCTAGCAACTGCCCTGTCTTGCTTCGCCCATATTGTATGTGGTTCTTCCCCCGTCCAGTCCCGTATCACCCTTAGTTGCGCCGCCTGATAGTATTTTTGAACGTGGGGAAGGGCCATCTCCCCTCCCGGGTCGGTGCTGTAAGGATCGCCCTGGCTACCCTCGGGGGCTTTCTTTTCCATATGAAGGATAATACCGCCTTGGACAGTGCTTTGAAGAAGGATCTAGGAACCCCTACAGGGAGCACCTGAAAGTAATACAGTATTTTAGGAAGGATGGTCATCTTGACTGATTGTATTCTGCCGCACCAAGATATCAACAATGGGTTCCATCTTTCCAGGTCTCTACTTATGTGTGTTAGTAGCTGGGGGTAATTCTTACCATACAGCTGCCCTACCTTTTGTGTCGGCTTTATTCCCAGGTACCTAATCCCATTTTCTGCTATATTTAGGTCGAGTGCAGTTGCTTCCCTTTCTATTGCTTCGTGATCTCCCGCCAGTATCAGAATTTCTGATTTTTCTCCTATTTATTTTAAGTCCGGAGATAGCCCCGTACATTTCTAACTCCCCGACCGTTGCCGCCAATGTCCTCCCCAGGTCATCAAGGGCTATTAACATGTCATCCGCGTAGGCAATTACCTTGTGTTGCATTCCTGCCATTTCGATTCCCCTAATAAGGTTAGACTCCCTTATCTTCATTAGGAGAGGTTCTAGGAAAATTGTCATGTATTGACGATATCAACCCTTCTGGTCTTCCTGGTCCTTCAGTCAATAGACTTTATGCTGTTCACCTTTAACATGGCCAACGCTATGTCCTGGAGAGGTCTAGTTGTCCGTGCGGACCTCATGCTCCCTTAAAAACAGTCACGCTTCCGCGCGTCTCAATGTTCTGCTTGCCTGCTTATCGCCCGGTAAGTTGTTCTTGTGTTAGCCCTTTTCCCTTCGTAAACCCTGGTTTCCAATTCCTTTCCTTCCTGGTTCTCCCTTCTTCCCAGTGCTCATTCAGAACCCTTTTACCCTGTATTCCTATCCTGGTTCCATCCTGGTCTCTTCCTGGAACAACTGAACGTACCCGAGCCTCGGCGTCTCCGCGACTTGGAACCGCTACCTCCACGCCTCTCCGAAGTCCAGCAGACTGGATTAAGAAGACTCCAGAGCTTACCTTTACAATGCACGCTCGTCCAGGAAAAAGAAACCCGCACACTCAAAGAAGAAAACCGTAAGAAGCAAACAGGTGAGTCACGAATCCGAGGACTCGGATTCTGACAGTTTGAGATGCCAGCTGACTACAACCGTACCCGTCATGGAGGCAGGCGTTCAAGACCTAATGAGAGGCATGCAGGAACTCGCTACTGAAGTGCAGAATCTTAAGGCTGAAAATGCCACCCTAAAACAGCTTGTTTTATCCAGAGACTCAGCATATCAGGAAAGTGCATCGGTAGGGGGCATTGTGGACAAGTATGATGGGAATCCAAAAGCTCCTTCCTGGACTCTTGTTTGGTTCATTTTACCTTTAAACCATAATGCTTCTCTACCCCCAGAGCTAAGGTGGGGTTCATGATCTCTCATCTGTCTGGCAAGGCACTGGCCTGGGCTACTCCTTTGGTCTCCGCTGGGGATTCGGTACTTGATAATTACGATGGATTTGTTACTGCCCTCAAGGCCATGTTTGACCGGCCAGATCAGGTGTACTCCGCCCAGGAAAAATTGTTAGAGTTTCGGCAAGGAAATCAGGATATGTTGACATACGTTACTCGTTTCAAACAATTGGCTAAGTACGCTAACTGGAATTCAGAAGCATGTTTTACCTTGTTCAGGCGCGGGTTAAGTGAAGAAGTCAAGGATGAACTAGCCAGAGTAGCCCGCCCAGCCTCCTATCAGGCCCTCTTAGATCTATCCTTACAGATAGATTTCAGGATACAAGAGAGAAAGGCTGAGAAAAAGAAGACCCGGAACCTGCCACCAAAACCCCTACCTGAATACAATAGTCCCAGTGAACAGGAACCCTCACTCCAAGCTCAATCCGAACCTGAACCCATGCAACTAGGGTCCCTGAGAGGCCCCATATCTAACCAGGAAAGAACACGAAGGATCAATAGTGGGTAATTGCCCCTCCTCGTCGCTCGGGAAACGCCAACTCACGATCCTGAACAGAGCCCAGTTTCGGGAAAAGGAATCCTGCTTCAACATTTCACCTTCACAAGCCTGTTCTTTGACCAATACCTTGGTGCTACTCCAGGTAAATCTTTCAACACCCAACCAAGAAATACATTCAATACTGGCCCTGGTGGATTGCGGTGCCATGGGTCTTATTTTGGGTGACGAGTGGGCACAGAGACATCACATTCCCCGAGAGAATAAGGAGGTTTTCCAGGTAGCGGAAGGAATCGACGGAAAACCCTTGTCCTCCAGTCCCATAACTCAACAAACATCAGAGCTTGTGCTGTCTATTCACAATGCCATGGTTGAGGAAACACAATCCATATATCAACTGGACAGCTGGATCCTTGTTCCTGGGTTCCGAGTTCTGCCTCACTAACTGTCTATCTGGGAAACCCAAACAGTCTACCGGAGTGAAGATTCCAAAACCACAACACCTCACGGCCTTTGCCATTACCCAGGTACCCGAGGAGTACCGTCAATTTTCAGATGTATTTTCTTCTGCCATTGTTCAATCACTCCCTCCTCATCGTCCTGAAGATTGTGCAATTGCCACAGAAGAGAATGCAAATATTTCATTTGGAAGGATGTTCATTCTATCAGAACTCGAGAAAGTTGCCTTGCGAGAGTATCTAGACACCAATCTTTCCAATGGATCTATTCGTCCATCCAAGTCCCCAGCCGGAGCATCTCTATTTTTTGTACCCAAGAAGGATACCAAAGAACTCCGTCCATGCTTGGACTACCGAGGTTTGAATAAATGTACCCTGAAAGACAGGTATCCCTTGCCTCTTATCCCAGACATCCTGGAGGCCCTACGTGGAGCCGTCATGTTCACCAAGTTTGATTTAAGAGGGGCCTACCATCTGATTCGCATAAAGGAGGGCGACAAATGGAAGACGGTCTTTCGGACCCCCTTTGGTCACTACGAATATCTGCTGATGCCATTCGGCTTAGCAAATGCTCCTGCCGTGTTGCAGCGTTTCATGGACCGGGTCTTTTCTGACATGTTGTTCCTTTTCGTCATTGTCTACCTAGATGATATTTTGATCTATTCCCAGGACTTGACCTTACATCAGAAACACGTCTCCTTGGTCTTACAAAGGTTACACCAACACCATCTGTTGGCCAAACCCGAGAAGTGCATTTTCCACGTGTCCACAGTCAAGTACTTAGGATTTGTTTTGAGTCTCCTAGGAGTAGCCATGGATCTGTCTAAAGTGGAAGCAATCCTTTCTTGGCCAGCCCCAACCACAGTGAATCAGGTGCAGTCGTTCCTAGGACTTGCACATTTTTATCGGAAATTCATTCCTTCATTTTCAGCCATTGTTCAACCCATTGTCCGTCTTTTAAAGAAGGATACCCCCTTTCAATGGACTGCCAGTCAAGAAGCAGCCTTTCAGAGACTCAAACATCTGTTTTCTAGTGAACCCATCTTGGCTCAACCAGACACAACCAAGCCCTTCCTGGTAGAAACTGATGCTTCCGAACATGCTATTGGGGCCGTTCTCAAGCAAGCTACGGGAGACGGATTGGAACACCCAATTGCTTATTTATCACGCACATTACAACCTAGTGAAACTCATTACTCAGTCCTGGAGAAAGAACTACTAGCCATCAGACAAGCCTTCACAGATTGGCATCACCTCCTTTTGGGCGCAAGGCATCCGGTCGTGGTAAGGACCGACCATCGGAATCTCCAGTTTCTACAGACCATGGAATGCCGAAACAGTCGGCAGGAAAGATGGGCCTACTTTTTCGCCCAATATCAATTCAACATCCAACCCATCCCTGGCCCATCCAATGTAGTAGCGGATGCTCTGTCCCGAAGACCGGATTACATAAAAGAAGGCGATCCGGTCCTTCCCAAGATGTTTTCCGACAAGGTGTTTATAGCACAGGCTACCTCTCTCTTGGAACTGATACGTGAAGAGACTGCAGCTTCGGATATTTAGAAGGAGTTCAATACTGATAATCCTTGGGCTCTCTCAATCACAGATGGATACCTCTTTAAGGAAAAATGTTTGATTGTTCCTACCCCGAAAACTCAATCCAAGATCATGAGTCTTTGTCATGACACGTTTCATTCCGGGCATCGTGGCATAACCGCCACCTATCAGACAATCAGAAGAAACTTTTGGTGGCCTCAGTTGCGCTTTGACGTACGTGCTTATATACAAGCGTGTTCAGTCTGCAACCAGAATAAAATCGACAATAGGAAACCAGTAGGTTTGCTTCAACAACCAGAATTACCATCTTGACCCTGGCAATTCATTGCCACTGACTTCATTGTGGACCTTCCTCCCTCCAGAGGATTTACCACTATAATGGTCACTATAGACCTCTTCTCTCACATGGCCCATTTTACCCCCTTAACCAAGCTGCCTTCAGCTCCCGAGATGACAGAGGTCTTTGTCTCTCACATATTCCGGTTACATGGATTACCCTCCAAAATCATCTCTGATCGTGGACCTCAATATGTTTCCAAGTTCTGGAAGCATCTTTGTAAGCAATTGGGTATTCAACGGGCATTGTCATCAGGTTATCACCCACAAACAAATGGGATTACTGAGAGAGTTAACCAAACCCTGGAACAGTATCTACGTTGTTTTGCATCTAAGGTACAAGATGACTGGTCGCTCCTTATTCCTGTAGCCGAATTTGCCTACAATAATTCAGACCATTCCACGACCAGGATAAGTCAGTTTCTGTGTACTCAAGGGTTCCACCCTTGAGTGATACCCACACTTCTGCCTCCCCCACATTGACTCCTTCAGTAGACGCATGGCTTGCTCAACTAACTTCCATCAACAAGCAAGTTAAGGAACATCTAGAAAAGGCCAGGATGGACATAGAGATTTGCGGATATCAAAAGACGTCCTGGGCCTTCTTACACTGTCGGAGATAGAGTGTGGCTCTCATCTCGTTATCTACCCAGACACCTAAGGCCAAACAAGTTAGCTCCTCGCTTCTACGGACCCTTCACGATAATTGAGATTATCAATCCAGTCGCCTTTTGACTCCAATTACCCACCGCTTGGAAGAAGATCCACCCTGTCTTCCATACATCACTGTTAAAACCCTTCCATCAGTCAAGTAAGTCCTCGTCCTCCTCCACTGATTGTTGACAACCAAATCGAGTTCGAAGTGTCCCGGATCTGTGATTCCAGATACAGAAGAGGTCGTCTTCAATATTTGGTGGAATGGAAAGGCTATCCACCTAGCGAGCGAACGTGGGAACCAGTCTCCAACTTAAATGCACCACGCCTACTGTTACGTTTTCACCGTTCTCACCGGTCTTCTTCCAGCTGGGCGTCAAGGGTAAGCAGTTCCAGTTACTCTTCAAGTGTTGACTCAGCTTCTGAACAATTTCCAGTGGTGAGAGGTCCCCAGATATACTATTATGGCTCTCATCCACACTGCTGGGTCACACTCAGCAGCCAATCATACAGAAGGGCATTCATGCAGTAAGTCAGCCAATCAGGCATACAGTGCATTCAGGCCATACTCCTCCCTATCAGACACTCACAACAAGGAATGTGTATTGGGACATGTAGCCAGCCATTCAACACTACACACTGCATTCATACCAGTTTCAGGCAGGGTTGTCTCAGTCATTGTGTCCAACACCAGAAACCAGACGTCAACAGCAAGAAGTGCATATTGGCCACACACTCCATTCACCCAGGTCCCACCCACAGGCTGTACCTACAACATACAGTCACTGGGAAGACTCCAGCCAGTCTGGGCTGGACTTCACAACAACACCATATATGGAACTTCCCCCCAACATCCAATCAGGGGGAAGGGACAGAGACGGGGCTTCCCAGGACTTTGGGAAAACAAGGTAACAGGCAATAGAAAGCAAGAGGCCACAGGGGCCATCTTGTTTCCTATCAAATCAACTGACTCCAATGGCAGGGCCTGGGTAGCCCAAAAATGGAGGATACTCAGAGCACCTGTCAAATTCAGCATGGAGCTGCCACCAGCCGATACCCTGCTCTTTGGGCCACACACAGGTGCCAAAAAACATACACTAGGGGCCCATGGGTGCCATAAGGGTATCTCATGGGTCTTTACACCAAGCCATAAACAGGAAGAGAAGCACTGCCACGAGTCCCACATGGACTCCTGGGCAGAAAACAACACAGAACACAAATGAAAAAGGACTACAAGACAAGGACAGGGAGGCCCTGTCCCTCCAATGCATTTCCAGCATCACAGTAACTCATAAATCTTCTAAATGCAATAGACAGGCTACAATCATATATCTTCAAAGTATAGTAGACAGGCTATCCCTATAAACGACTTGTGTAATGGACAGGCTATCCTAATACGTGCAATACATCGCCCATTGGCAAATTCCATCTACGTGCAACACATGCCCAACCCCAAGTTCCATCCAAGTGCAACGCATTATCACCCCCAAAATCCATCTAAGTGCATCTCATTTCCCACCCCCAGAAATTCACCGGAGTGCAACACTGCTTCCCCTCAATGTTCCTCCCTGTGTGAGACACCGGCTACCCCTGCGACTCCAAGTGCAATACCCTGGCCACTTTTGCAGTTGTTCTAGTATTACATCATAGCTAAACTTCACAGTAGTTCCATGTGCCACACACAGCCTACCCACAGGAACGTTCTGAGTTCAGCAATTGGCTAACAAGAGTGCACAGTGCAGGTAAACATCAGATTAGGTGCAGGTAATAATGAGGAGTGGCAGGGTTTTACCCGAGCACACTAATGGCTGTGCTCCCCACCCATACCAACTCACCTGGGGTGGCGCTGTAGGCTGTTCGGTTTGGTGTCCATGTGCGGACAGGTGATGGGAGCTGCCCAGGAAGGGAGCAGCTCTTTGCTGTAGCCCTTTTGCTGGCTGCCCAGGCCAGGCTGCCCTCGGACGTCCACTGAAGATGAGCTTCTGGCCATGTGATTGCACCCTGCCATTGCTATTCTTTTTCCTTCACTGGAGTTATATGGTCCTGGGTCGGCCATAAGGTTCCCAGACTCAGTGGTGCCTCTCAAGCACCAAAGATTTGTTTTATTGCGTAGGCTGGTGGCAGTGACCATTTAATTTTGTCTTCACAAGTTACAAGCAATTTTACCACATTGGAAGTCCAATGCCATTTTCTGGTAGCCATGTATTTTTTCATAAAATCCTGCTCTCAGCCATTTTGTATTTTAGGGCTTATTTTGTTCAGGGCAACCATGAAGTAGCCCTATGACTAAATTTGATTATTTCAAGGGCCTAAGGTCTAGTCACCCTAAGGTTGCCAGGGTCATCCAGACGTGGACCCCTTGCTCACTCTGCTCAGAGAGGCACAGTTCCACCTCACTGATGATGCCCAACAAGGCTGAAACACATGTATGGGGTTGCTGTTGGTACTCTTGTTCAGAAGGGAATTGCCATAGCATTTCGGTGCTGGACTGCCCATGTGGGTGGGACAAAGACTGATATGCTGATGGATATTTCCCATCTGTGAAAGGTACAATGATCTAAAGTGTGGCTCCCGACTCTCGAGTGGGTATCTTCCCAAAGAATAGGTCAATGGGCCGTGTTCGTTCTCGCAGAAGGGCGCCTATGACTAGATTTGATTACAACCATGAGGTAGGCCTGTAAAGGGATGTTATGACCACATGGGCTGTTTGTAAGCCCACATAGCGCGCCCATATTGTTTGCAACTGGTTTAGGCCAGTCTAAATCCCTGGGCTCCCCTTCCTACATTCTATGAGGGTGGTCTGGGGGGGAACTGTGTTTTAACTGTGGCAATTTTAACTGTGTTGTTCACCCTGGTCGTTATTGGCTATTTTATTATTTTTTTGTTTGTTATTCTCTCAGAAACATTTACTTGATGTGTCCTTAAACGGATTTCACCTACAAATTTGAAATGGAAGGAAGTGATTTGGATTTGAATTAAGCAATTATGATTTTTAAAGGGAAGTAATAATGATGATTTTCTTTTATTATTATTACTACTATTATACTTTTTATTTTGCTGTACTGTTTTATTGTGTTTTAAATGTGTTATTATATGTATTTGTGAACTAAAACAAATACATTAAATTCAATTAAATTGTGCCTTTTTAACTGTGGTGTTCACCCAGTCGTTTTTTGTAATTTTATTATTTGTTGTCTGTGATTACTCTTTTACTTGATGTTTACTTACGCTGGATTTCACCTACAAATTCAAAAAAGACGTTTATTCAGAAAAAAATATAAGCACATCACCCTGCCCCCCTACCTAATTATGCAACTAAGAGGGAAGTGCAATTTGAAACTTCAATTAAACTTTGTTGTTAAAGTTTCCCTAGTGGATTGTTCCTTCAGCTGCTGAGCATGGAGGGCAGGGTGGGGGTATTGAGATCAGGGGGACTAGTTTGCTCCAAAGATACTGTGGCAGCGTCACTTCCAGGACGATAGTGGTGGACCATTGGAGAAGGGTTTGTGAGGGTCCGTAATGGGAGATGGACACAAAGTTGTAATGTTTTCAACATTAGACATTTTATTAAAATAAAAGTGTTTGCATAAAGGCCTTTCTGTCACTATCCTAACCAGAGTTTCCCTAGCTATGAAACCAAAACTAAAGAGCAGACTGTGTCTCGTCGTCAGAAGTAGGCAAACTGTCCTTTTATCCAAAACATATCTGACCCTCACACTAAAAACGAACAGCAAAATGTGCAAGATAAATATCTCTGCTTTAAATTCAATAAAAAGTGTGCAACACCCAAATATATGAATCCAACAAAACAAACCGTGTATCCAGAGGATGGTTCCCTTCCCCTGTACTGTTTCAGGTAGAATATTGAAAGTTTTCAGTTCAAACAATAGTTCTTTAAGAGTGATAAGAAATGTCTCTTTCACATAACACATCCTTAAGATGATTAAAGTATCTTTTTTCCAAACAATGGTGTTTTAATGATGGCAAAGTATCTCTTGACAACTTTCTTAGTGATGATGAGAAAATTCTCTTTTCAAAACAGTGGCTCCCCAAGAGTAGTAGAAATGTCTTTTACACACCTGCTTAAGAATGACAAAGTGTATCTTTTCAAAGTAGTGGTGGTTTTCATAAGAATAGCAAGAAGTACCTCTTAAACTCAGCAATTTATTAAAGAAGGTCTCTTGGTATACTCTCCTGCCAGGAACCCCTTTCACAATGTCTTTTATGATCACAACCTCTAGATGGATTACCTTGTGTACTCTCATGCCAGGAATCCCGCTCTGGGCTTCGTAGATCCCCTGGTATCCTCACCTGCCAGGTATCTTTCCCCCAAAAGCTTACTGCCTGAAGCACCTTTCACCAGGTCGTCTAACAATCTTTAATGTCTCTTACTCTTTAAGTATAACACAGTTGTATTCCTTCACTATTTATACTTTATTGGCTCCAGCTATCACGTGTTCCAACTTCCCCCATATTGGCATCCCTTATATGGAGACTTGTTCAAGTTTTGATTATCTTCATTGTTAGCATTCATTGGCTTGTGGCAATACTTGTTCCAATCTTCCCCATACTGACTTTTCATATATACAGATCTTGCCTTTCAATTACTTAATTATAGTTAATTTGCTCATGACAACATTTACTCCAGCTTTCTCTGTATATACATCTCATATTCGGAGACTTGTGTAAATTCAGTCTTTCTTTGTCACTATGTCACTTGTTTCATATTTAAAGTAAGTTCTCAATTATTTATACGCCTGTCAGTATGCCCCGGTCTCCCAATACTCTTGGGCAGACTCACCAGTGTTTGCTGGCGTGTCCGACCCGTGGCGTATGGCTACAGCGTTGTTCGTGCCTCGGGGAAGTGTTCCCATCTTTCTCCAGCATGGGGTCTGGTATGGATTCACATGCTCATGAATATTCCTCGTCGTTAGGCCGGGAATCCTCGGTATAGAAAAAAATCAGTATCAGTTTTGTTTCTGATCTGTCTTTCTTAGTAGTAACCAATCACTGGTCTCTGGGTCATACTGCCCCCAGCCAATGACTGCCCTCTCCCTAAGCCCCGCCACTAGCAGCCATCCTCAGATTTTTACCACACGTTCAAGTGTTGGGAGTCCTCGTGCTGTAGCTCTCGAGCTTTTGCTGCATTTTCGCGCCTGTTTGGGAGATTTTTCTCATTTTTCGGTTAAATAGAGCCTCAAGCTCCACCGTTTCTACATCTGATCAACGGGGATCCGTTTCAGAGTTTTCTACGCCCCTCAAGGGTGAAGATTTCGTTGAGTTACGCTTTTGGAGGATTCCAGAAGTTCCGAGGCCTACCCCGGACATGGCCCAGGAGAAAGGAAGCTTGATGCCCGGGAAGCTGTTCAGGACCTGCCCTGGATGCCAGCTTCAGAATGTTTTCAAGGAGGACGAGCATTCGTTATGCCTCTACTGTCTCCATGAGGACAAGACGCACACAGAGAAGGACTGTGTGTTTTGTGGGAACATGTCGGAGCGGACCATGAAGGATCGCCACCTCCGTCTCTCCAACTGGCTGGAAGGGAAGAGCCCGTCAGGCGAGAAGAAGAAAAAGAAGTCAGAGCGGCCTTCTAAGTCCTGTGAGGGCGCCCCGGCGACTGGGGCCCAACAAAAGGCCAAGCACCGCGAGTCCGCGGGCACCGGGAGCGCCAAACGGTCGGGCTCCTTGGCTGCCAGGCAGGGCGCATCCTCCCCGGCGCCATCAACCACGAGCCAACGCTTTGGCTCGGGTAAGAGGAAGTCCGAGAACCCGGCGAAGCTTCTGGAGACGCCCCGGTCGATCTCGAAGATTCCAGCAGAGAGGGAGCGAGGCTCGGACCCTCCCCCCAAAGTGAAGGCCCCAGGTGTACAGAAGGTGACGATGGCCTTAATTCACCCTGCTAAGACCTCGATTGAGGATGTTGCAGCAGCCCTGGCTCAGCCTGTGGAGGCTACGCCAGTGGAGGCAACCTCAGGACCCAGAGTCTCCCTGCCACCGCGGAGGGAGTCGTCTTTCAGGCCCATTGAGAAGACCCCCACGAAGTCCTCGTTGGAAAAGGTGGGGGAGGGGCAGGTGGCCATCGTGGATACGGACATGACCTCTGAAGAAGAGCTCATCGAAGTCGTGGAAGAGGCCCAGCCCATCGGGAGGGATCCCGACGAGGTCGCCGACGAGGTTCCTCAAGAGCCCTCGCTCCCGTCGTTTCCGGCGCCGCAGGACACTTCGGCGGCCATTTTGTCAGCGATTCAGTCCTTATGCTCGGAGATAAGGACAAGGTTGCTCCTCCCCCCGACGGAGATACCTGAGCCAGACCCGACGGGGGAACCGGAGCCGGGACCTTCGGAAAGTCCACCTCATAAGAGGAGGACGACGCATCCTACGCCACCTCTCCCACCTCTGCGGCCTGCTCTGCCTTCCCCCTGGTCTACTACCCATGGGGATGATACAGGCATGGACACGGCTACTACAGGTACAGATGACGTCGGAGGCGACGACGGGACGTATCCCCCATCGCCCCCTGCTCTGGCTTCCCCGCCCGACGAGATTGGATCCTTTCATGCCATGATTTCCAGGGCATCCGAGCTCTTCCAGCTCTGCCCAGAAGAGAAGAAGAAGGAAGGGTTCCTTTACCAACGGCGCGAGGCTAAAAGGAAGACGGTCCGCGCCGTACCACTTCTTGATGACATCTGGGATGAGGGGCTCGCCCTCCTCAAGAACTCTGCCACGGCGCCGGCAAAGAGGGACCGGTACGAGAAGAAGTACCGGGTCCCCAACGCTGCCCCCTTGTGCCTTCGGGCGCAACCTACCCCGGATTCGGTCGTTTCGGCGGCAGCAAAGAAGAAAGCTGGGGGGGCATCGGCCTCGACATCAACTTCCTCGCCGGACGGCGAGGGCAGGAAGCTGGACACGATGGGACGACGGGTCATCTCATCCGCAGCGACGACTATCAAGGCGGCCAACGCCCTGGCTAGTGTAGCCTGCTACGACAGGGAGTTGTGGTTCAAAATCGCCCCTCTGTTGGACTTCCTTCCGGGCGCCAAAAGGGCTGAGGCCCTTGAAATCCTACAGGAATGTGAGATTGCTTCGGACCACGCCATCACGGTGGCAACGGACATCGCCGAAACCGGTTTCCGTCAGTTGGGAAACGGCGTTTGCCTGAGACGACGAGGATGGCTCAAGGCGACGGATTTCCGCCAGGACGTACAAACCAAGGTTTTGGACATGCCCTTCGACGGGAACAACCTGTTTGGGAAGGCAGTTGATGAGCCCCTCAGGCCATCAAGACAGAAACGGAGACTGCCCGGGCACTGGGAGTGCTCCAACGACGACGGCCGTCCTTTCGGAGCTCCGGAGGCAGACAAAGTGCCTCCAAGGGATCCGGCAGTGGCTCCTCCACGTACCGCCAAGTGGCAAGATCTTCGTCCCAGGAAGCCTACAGGGGATGCGGCAAGTCAGGTGGTGCCAGTCGTCGACAGGGAGGTCTAGGAGGCAAGGCGGCCCCCAAACAAGATTGAACAGACCGTGGGATCAGGCCCCCGCCGAAGCACCCCGCTGGGAGGCCGGCTGACGAGGTTCATCAGCTTGTGGGAGTCCATCTCCACTGACCGTTGGGTGCTGGATGCCCTGGCCCAAGGGCACGCCCTCGAGTTTCAGAAGAAGTGCCCTCGCGTTCCACCTGTGGCCAGGAAAGAAAATCACGTCCCTCAACTACTGTTGGAAGTAAGGGCGATGCTCAAGAAGGGTGCCATAGAGCTTGTCCCAAGGAGGCTCCGGAGTTTACTCAAGGTACTTCCTCGTAAAAAAGAAGACAGGAGGATGGCGCCCCATCCTGGACCTGCTACAACTAAACAAGTAAATCAAGGCGCAGAAGTTCCGGATGGTCACCCTCCAGCACGTGCTGGCACAGCTGGAGGAGGGCGATTTCCTGTCGTCGTTGGACTTGGAGGATGCGTACTTCCACATCCCCATTCTAAAAAGACACCGAAAGTTCCTCAGGTTTGTAGTCCAAGGGCGGCACTACCAGTTCAAGGCCCTCCCGTTCGGATTGAAGTCGGCACCCAGGGTGTTCACCAAGTGCCTCGCACCGGTGGCGGCGCGGCTGCGCCTACAGGGGATCCACATCTACCCCTACCTGGACGACTGGCTCATCCGGGCAAGGACAAGGGAGCTCGCCGTGGAGCACACTGCGAAGACCGTCCAGCTGCTCACGGACCTGGGATTCTCCATCAACTTTCCAAAATCCCACCTGGTTCTGTCGCAAGTCGCCCTGTTTCTGGGAGCCAAGCTCGACACAGTGGCGCGGCTGGCCTCGCCGTCGGAGGAAAGGACCAGGACCATTCTGGGCAAGGTGCAGCGTCTGCTGGCCACAGACATGGCCAGGGTAAGATCTATCAAGTCCCTTCTCGGGATGATGTCCTCCTGCATTTATCTGGTGCGCCTTTGCAGGCTTCGGATGCGCCCCTTACAAGAGTTCCTCGACGCCGCATGGGTCCAGTCGACGGGCAGCTTCGAGGACAGGATCCCTCTCAACGAGACGTTCCGTCAGGCGATCCGGTGGTGGGTTACCCGCTCTCATCTGTCAGGGGGCGCGGACTTTCAGACCCCAGCTCACCAGGTGACGGTGACGACGGATGCCTCCCTGGAAGGTTGGGGAGCGCACTCCAGAGATCTTCACGCGAGAGGCCTTTGGCTCCCGTAGGAGAAGTCACTCCACATCGACATCTTGGAGCTCTGCGCGGTGTTCTGGGCCCTCAGATCTTTTCTTACGTCCCTCAAGGGCAAGGTGGTGAGGATCTTCACCGACAACACCACCACAATGTTCTACATCCGGAAGCAGGGCGGAACCAGATCCCCTGCACTATCCAAGGAAGCCCAGGATCTGTGGCATTGGGCCGTCGCCCAAGGGATGTTTCTGGTGCCTTTTCATCTGGCAGGAATAAAAAACACGATCGCTGACTCACTCAGCAGAGAGCTGCGCTCGTGCCACGAGTGGGAACTACGCCAGGATCAAGTGGATCGACTCTTCTGACAATGTGGCGAACCCCAAATCGATCTCTTCACGACAACGACGAATTCCAAGTGTTCCCCCAGCTGAGGAGCATGGGCGATGCTTTCTCGTTCCCCTGGGACGGCCTATTTCTTTATGCGTTCCATCCGCTGCCGTTGCTGCTCCGGCTCATCAACCAGCTCAAGAGGTCCCGGTGCAGGATGATCCTCGTCGCACAGGCGTGGCCGAGACAGATCTGGTTCCCGGAACTTCTGGACTTGTCAACGTCCACACCAGTCAAGCTGCCGACGGACACAGATCTTCTCTCCAGAGAAGGAGGGCCATTCTTCACCCGGAGTCACTGAACTTGCAGGCCTGGCTCCTGCAGCACTAGAGTTTGGAGGGTACGACATCCCGGCCGACTGCAGAGAGGTTCTTGCAAAGGCCAGGGCGTCCTCATCTCTCAAGTGCTGCGGACATAAATGGAAAAGGTTCTCTGTCTGGTGCCGTGCACAGAAGATTAACCCTCTGCGGATTACGGCCCCTCACGTATTGCCGTACCTACTGTCATTGGCCAAGGCTGGACTGGCTCACGCTTCCATCAAGATACATCTGGCCGCCATCTCACGATACATCAGAACTACGGGACGGGCGTCCTTGTGGTCTCATCGACTGGTGAAGGAATTTATTAAAGGATTGTTCCGATCATTCCCGCCGGTGAAGACCCCTGCCCCTGTGTGGGAGCTCAACGTGGTGCTGACCAGGCTCATGGGGTCCCCATTTGAGCCTATGCATTCGGCACCGTTGAAATTTCTGTCGTGGAAGACAGCGTTTCTCGTGGGCATCACCTCCGCACGACGAGTGGGAGAGATCCAGGCCCCATCTTGCAAGTCGCCATACTTGACATTGCACGACACGAGGGTGGTGCTGAGGACGCACCCCTCCTTCATGCCCAAGGTGCCGTCGGACTTCCACCTCAACGAACCCTTGGTGTTGCCAGTTTTCTTACTGTCTCCTTCGTCGCCGGCTGAAAGGACTCTGCACTCACTGGACGTAGCTAGAGCGCTGAAGTTCTACGTGGACCGCACGAAGAGTTTCCGGAAGACATCACAGCTGTTTGTGAACTTTGGGACTGTGAATCAAGGGAAGGCTCTCTCGAAGACTTCCATTTCCAGATGGCTCTCCGGCTGCATCATGCACTGTCACCGGTTGGCATACCGACCATTGCCCGGCCATCCGAGAGCCCATTCGACCAGAGCGATCGCTGCTACCACAGCGTTCATGTCTGGTGTGCCCCTGCTGGACATCTGCAGGGCTGCTACGTGGAGGTCGACGCACACCTTCACGAGATTCTACTGCGTCGATCGGGACTCCAGGGAGGAGTCCAGGGTCGGCCAAGCAGTGCTGCGCAACCTGTTCGCCAGAAGGGCCTGGTGGGGAGGTAAGAGTTGCTTAATGTTGAGTTCATGTAATGCTTAATGTTGATCCTTTTGCCACCTCCCGTGGTTGTGCATGTGTGTACTGCTATGTATTCTTATATTCATGAGCATGTGAATCCATGCCAGACCCCATGCTGGAGAAGGAACAAGTTACTTACCTGTAACGGTTATTCTCCAGCATGGGTCTGGCATGGATTCACATGCGAACCCTCCCTCCTACCCCTCTGCGGCTCTTCACTTGGTCATACTGCAACTTTACGTGCTACCAAATCTGAGGTTGGCTGCCAGGGGCGGAACTTAGGGAGAGGGCAGTCATTGGCTGGGGGCAATATGACCCAGAGATCAGTGATTGGTTACTACTAGGAAAGACCGATCAGAAACGAAACTGATACTGATTTTTTCTGTACCGAGGATTCCCAGCCTGACGGCGGGGAATATTCATGAGCATGTGAATCCATGCCAGACCCATGCTGGAGAACAACAGATACAGGTAAGTAACTTGTTCCGTCTATAGTGTTTCCACTTGACCGCTACATGGTCTACAACGTTAACCTGCCTTTCAGAGTACAGACACCACCTTATTCCAATTTCTTGGCTTTTTGAAAACATTTGTTTTTTGTCTCATTGCTGCAGCTGTGAACTTACACTCATTGAACTTGTACTAGCATATGCTGTTCATTACAAAGGAAGTCCATCTTAATAAAATGGTGCCTTGGTACAATCATTTTTACAGCAGCGTTGTCATGCACTATTTCTCATTTGTGTTGTGTGGTAAGTCGGAATCAAGAGATGGACAATGTGGTATTTTTGGTTAAGTATTTCTTTATTGGAACATCAAAAACTTGGGCTGTGCCTACGTTTCCCGGCCCTATTCTAAAAATGAAAGTAGAGTCAAAAGTGTGCTGGTTCATATGTCCTGCAGAACAAGCCAAGTCTGCCGTCCAGAATGCTGTTCCACCCGGATTTTTGCCCCTACCACTACCACAGAAATGCCTAACTTTAACAAAGGTACAATACTTTATGCCCAAACAAAAGAATGGTGGCTGGTCTCTGACTCCACCCTGATGCTTTTTTATCAGGGAAAGGGCCTGCTTGCCCTGTTCTTCAGTTTTTAAACAGGACACCTAATGTCTCTTCAAGCTTCCCTCCTCAGATTGGTTGTCAGTCTTTGATTAGTCTCTTTCCTCCTGGACTACCAGGGTTTAGTCTCTTTCTCTGGTCTTCTGCCACACTTGGGAACCCCCTGGGTCGGATTCCACACCAGGCACTCTCCTTGGGTTCTCCTTCCAGTTAGCTATTCCTGGCTTTTACTCTGCCTTGGTGTCTTTGCGTTCGCACCCCACCTTGGGGTCTCGTTTCTCTTGCCCTGTAGTCTCGTTTCTCTAACCCTGCCTTTAGATCTTGTTTCTTGTGCCCGCCTTGGGGTCTGGATCCTCTCACGCCGCCTTGGGTGCCTCCCTCTCTCACTCCGCCTCGGGGGATTTTGTCTTTTCTTACCCACTCTGGGTTCTTAGGTCTGTCACCCCACCTTGGGGTTTTGTTTCTCCTACCCAACCTTGGGGTCTCGGTTTTCTCTTCTCATCCCACCTTGGAGTTTCGTTTCTCTTACCTCACCTTGGGGTCTAGGGCCTTCTCCGCCCGCCTTGAGGTTTCATTGATCTCGCCCCGCCTAGCAGTTGCTGGTCTCTCATCCCACCTTGGGGTCTGGTTTGGCCTTTCTGCCCTCCTTACAGCGATCACGTACCTTCTGTCTCTGTGCTCCTCCAGGCAGGCTTCGGCACTTGGCTAATGTCTGATTTCGGGCCTGATCCCTACCCACCCAGCCGCATACCCGCACTGCCTCCTCGCAACCCCAGTACTTGAGTCTGTATCTGCAACCCTACAGTCCCCTTCCTGCACTTATTTGACACCTCTTGTCTGTGCCTTATTCTTGCACTTGCCACCTGCTGGCTGCACTACCTGTTGTTTTGATCACATGTTCAGCACTTTCCACTCCTCCCCTTCCCCTTACACTTTCCCCTTCCCACTCCCCTGCACTTGCGCGTTCTCAATGTCACTGGGCCTAGTAAGATGGTTGTGTTTGTCCTCCTTTGTACCCTTCCCTTGCCTCGTCGCGCCCTGAGACACTTGTGTATGGGCGCAATATAAATAAAATATCATATCAATTCCAGTAGGCCGACACGACTTCTCCCTCCCGACTTCTGTCTGGCGCTCCACATCTGACGGAGCTTGAACTCCCTTTTGGCTGTCTTCCTGCAGGACTTTGGCACCAGTTCCACAAAGCGCTGCTATCCACGGCCTAGGCGGTTTCCTCTGCTTGACAGTCCCCTGGGCTGGGCTTCTCCAGTTTGTGTTTTGGCGGGGTTTCTAAGTGTTCTGCGGGCTGTGTGGTGGCTTGATCCGGCATGCCAGGCATATGATTCCTCCTTCGTGCAACACCTGCAGGAGGAAGTCCCTCCTTGTCTGCAGCTCAGTGGGCTATTCGCCCCTTTAAATGTGCGCTGCGACATAATTCAAGTCTGTGATGTGTGGATGCTCCTTCCTGATTGGGTCCTCGCTTGATGTGACCTCTAGAGGTTGGATTTCCCGTCATTTTACTATTTACCTTTAGACAATGAAATGAAGTTTGGCTTAGAAGCTGAACCAGGCATTAGTATAGGAGGTTGACGTTATTATACAGTTTAACTTCTAGATAACCATCAACACTATTAGTATGTTGATAAAATGGAGGATAACTTGTATCCCTTTTTAGGGATTGCCCTTCTTCTATGGGGGTGGACGGAGGGTGTCCTGCATGCTCTGTTCCCTAGGGGATGTTAAGCCTAACAGGCTCACCTCCCTAGTCCCAAAGCAGGGGTGGGGGCTCCCCGTAAGGAGATGGGAGGAATACCATGGATTTGTCACAGTTGTTTGAGCAATGCCAACTGTTAACTTTGACCTGGTATGCTCTGGAGGGTGACAGACCTTCCTCCAGATCATCCTGCACACACTCTAGATAGTACGTGTGAGAGAGAGGATCGGGCAAAATGAGGGAAGGACACCACAAGGGGCGTCTCGCAAGCTAGAAAAGGGAAGAAAAGGAATTTTGGGTTAGAAAGGGCTTTTGGTCAACCGGATACTTGAACCCATCGCCTTCCAAACACCTTACCTGTAGATTGTACTGTTGTTACCAGAAACCTGACATGGAGGATCACAAGTAGGCCTAGTCATTAGTCCAGAATACTGGTTCCCCCAGAAAAAGGGGAAAGGAAAAAATGGAGTCTGAGGGGTCTCGACCTAAAGGGCACGAGGATGCAAATTATGCACACTGGTGGGAGGCCAGCCACATAGAAGACCCTGCAAGCCTTGAAGAAAAGTCCAGGAAAATCCACCTAGTCAGCAGGAATCCAATACACCAAAACAGCTTGTTCCTGGAAAGAAGAGCAAGCAATCTATAGAAGAACGCAGACCAGGGAATTCAGAAAACAGTCACAAGTCACCAGAGCAAACTGGAGTTCCAAACAGCCATCTGGGAAAAGCAGGCAGGGCTGAAAACAATGATCCAGCAAGTGAAATGAAACTCGGGAGCAGAAAGGTGACTTTGAGAACTACTTTCGTGTGTACAGGCGGCCCTTTTGTGCGTGATCGCAGTGCTCTGTTGTTCACGTGATTGATCGGGATGTTGTGGCAAACCCTAGAGACCTCCTGAGTGATGTACTTTCCGTGGTGGTGGCGCTTCCCGATCCACCATGCCAAACGCCACAGGAGCTGGCTGGTCCTGCGAGGCCTGACATCAATAGTCATAATTACATTGCATCAGTGTGCGCATACACCTTTTTTAACACTCTTTTTTTACAGGAGCCCCAATGTATAATATTGGTTACAATATAGGTACAAGATGCAGTAATTTACAGATTTAGCATTGCATGCTCCTCATTACAACTGGAACGTTCTGACTTAGACAACCAAGCTACCCAGCAAGAGTGCATGTCCACCAGAAGTGGAATTTATTAAGCCGTTGTGCTCACCCAAGCTATTTCTCTGTAGAGCCCTAAATGGAAAAACCTGCTATTGAAAGGGATGCCTTTTATGCATCGCTGCCACTGTTGTCTAAGGCATATCTATGCGTGCAGTGTGCTTTTCTTGTGTATAAAGAGTGCCCAATGCCAAAAGGGATTGCTGTCTGTACTTGAGGTGGTACTGTGACTGTGTGTGGGAAGCTGCTCCTGTTTGCAGGGAGCATTCTCTACAGATGTGGAGATGCATCTTGTGTAGGGAGTAGTCTCAGTGCCTGCTGAAAGATGTCTTGTGGTTCAGAGAGCTGTCTCTGCAAAGAGATTCCCATTAATGCATGGTGCTGTCCTTGTTTCTGTAGGGAGATGCCTCTGCCTGTAAAAAGATGCCCCCGCGTTTTCAGGGAACTGTCTCTCTGCAGTGATGGTCCTCAGTGCAGGACGGTGCTTGGGTGTTGCAGGTCTCAACTCCCTGTGCTTATATGCTGGATATCCCCTCCACCAACCCATTTCACTGTACACACCATCTCCCCCAATCTTCTCACAGCCCTATTACATGCACAAACTCCCAGTGAAAACCAGGTCTGCAATCTCAGCGGGTCCACGTTTTATCTACACTCTTCTGTGCAACATGTCAAAGGGATTGCTTCACTGCAGCCACAAATGGAAACCTGCTCAGACACATTCATGTGTTACACAAACCTACTAGTAGACAGTCACAGGGGGTGTATTTTACTGCCCATCCCACTGTGAGAAGAATGTGATTGTACACTGTCCACCGGCACATGGTGACCTCTGTTTTGTTCAAGCAATAAAGAATGAGTGTGCTTCGAGTTTTAGAACTGCGCCACATTAACTTTGTTAGTGTGGCTGGTGACCTATATCAGTGGAACAAAGAATGTTCGACTTTCTCCAAGCTTTGAATGCCCCCTTTCATTGCTTGGAGGTATATGCTACTGCCCGCCCTTCTAGAGGGGAGGCGTTCCATGCGTATTTTACACTAGGATATCACAATGGAATGCTGCTGAGAACCAAGAATTCCATCTAGCAGTCTGAAAGAGATACAAAAAGAAAACACACAGACAACATAGGTGGTATAAACAGTTTATTTAATGTTTATTGAATATGTACTAGTGTTTCAATGCATTACTGTTATACTTACCTTACTTACATGTTAACTGTACCATCTGTCAGTGGAGTCCTTGGACAGGGGTCAGCAGCCTTTGGCTCTCCAAATGTTTTGGACTACAGCTCTCATCAGCCCTAGTGAACAAAGTCAATGATGAGAGAGCATAGGAGTTGTACTCTAAAACATCTGGCCAACCCCCTGACTTAGAATGTTGTAGGACAATGAGCAATGGGCAGGTCATGCCTTCAGTGACCAAGAACAGTGGACTGACCTTCATTGAAGCAGGGAAGGGAACACATTTTAGGATGTTTGGCATGGAAAAAAGAGGGAGCAGGGCCTTGTGTTGCGGCTCTCTGGGGAACCGAGGCTTTAAGCTGCCAGCCCAGAGCTTGAAGAAACATTGCTAGGCTGAGTGACGTATGCCACGGCAGCCCGGCCAGAGCTGGAATTGTGGGCTGCGTGCCTGGAGCAGCTTGGGTGCGGAGGATGCGGCTGATGGAAGGATGCTGTACCCCGCTATGGGGCCGGACTGGGCACGTGTGGATCAGTGAGCTGTGCTACTTGTCCAGGCGAGTTAGGCCCTGTCCTCCAAACGTCTTGGTGCTCAGGCCAACGGCAGTGAAAACCCATATTATCAGGTAAGGGCGGTGCGCGCAATACACATGACAGCCCTTATAAGAGACCACTCCTGTCATGCACCCACCCTCTGAAACTCGATCCCGGTGTCGGCTCGGAATGCCCTCAAAATTCTCCTATTTCGTAAATCTCTCAAAACATGGCTCTTTCAACAACTCCTGACAAAGGACTAATTCCAGTGGACACACAACGACACACAGACCTCACAGTACTGCGTTACTGTTAAGATGCCGGCTACCCACACCCTGTACAGTGCTCTGCTGCTCTTGAGCTAGGTCCGCGCTTTAAACAATAAAATAAAAAAATACAATATTTATGTATACACATGTGCATTTATGATTACTGTACAAGTGTGTTAGTGCGTGTGTGTGTGTGTGTCTGCCTACATCATCGTCATACTTCTGTTCCTGGTGATCTTTATTAACTCCTCCATGGACTCTGTTTTTATTCCTCTGACCTTGAAATGCTCCTACATAACACCTTTTCTAAAGAAGTCTACTTTGGAGCCAGATGTACCTCCTAATTATCGCCCCATCGCCAATTGTCCACATGAAGATTCTGGAGAAGGTGATGGTCTCCCAACTTCAAGACTTCATTACGTTTAATTATTGCTTGGGCCCTCACCAATCTGCCTTTCATTTGCTGCACGGTACAGAAACTGCTCTTTTTGATATTAGAGGGAGATTCCTCTGGAATTTTGATGAAAATAGAACCTCCCTTCTAATCTTGCTTGATTTATCTGCAGCCTCCAACATCCTGGATCACCAAGTCGTTCTTCAGAGACTGTTGTCGGTGGCCAGATTGTCGGAATCTGTCCTCCGCTGGTTTACTTCCTTTATAGTTTGTCGGCAGTATTGCCTTACTCTGGACGACTATGCCACAGACTTCGTAGACCTCAAATGTGGTGTCCCACAAAGTGCAGCCCTCTCTCCCTTGCTCTTTAACATTTATGTCAAGCCAACACACAATATTCTTGTTGATCTGGACATCCGTTTCCACTGTTATGCTAATGATACCCTGCTTTTCTTTAAACTCATCAGTAATTCAATCAATAACAATGTTACCTTTTCAAATAGTTTGACTGGTTCGTCCATGTCCCTTGTCCCAGCCCTTATCCTCTTCTCTTTTTTCTGTTAGCTTTAATTCTAGCACTTTCCTTTCCACATCAAGTCACTAGGTATTTATCTAAACTCTCTTTTTTGACTTCTCTCATCAAATCAACCAGCTAATTAGGTCTACCTTTTACTAACTGGTTATTTAGGCACATCGGTCCTTTCCTTTCTCAGGATCACTGATATCTGTTCCTCATATCACAGTGTCTCTAGTTGCAGATCACCCAAAGCGAAGAGACCAGAAAACACTGAGTAAGAAGAGGGAATAATCAATCCCCTTCTTGATTTTTATTGCGTAATCAAAGTAATAAAGTACATGATAACAGGGATCAAGGCTTTGCTGGAAGAGACTATAGGTTGGAAAGCACTGAAGTAGGATGGCAATGGGTGAGCTAGAAGGACATCATCAAGACCAAAAGAGAAAACTAAGAGTTGCTGGGAGCTATACCTTCAGCGCTGGAAAAGAACTGAGCAGGCGGATACATTTAAATGTTGGAGGCTTATTCCTCACACTAGTAGACACAGAGCAAGAGATGACTCCTTCGAGCTTACAGGGGGCTATAGCTCACACTTTGGGAGACTTCAGACTAACAAAAACTCACAAGTGTGGTACTTGACTACTGGGGGTTGCACCACAATGCTATGTGCGCACTTTGGTTGTCTCCTGTGAATAAAGTATATGCCGGCTGGCCCATGAGAATGCCAAACGGCGGGAGGGTGAGAATGTCACAATTTGACCAAGCCCAAGAGAGGGGGAAGAAGCACTTGCCGGTAGGATTGCTTTGAAAGTTACATTTGGTACCAGACAATGAGGGCTACCCATGGCTAGCGGGTGAACATATCTAAGCCTGACAAAGACTTGTGCAAGGGGGGCGATAAATACTTGGTAGTAGGTGATTTCCAAGAAGTAAGAAGGATACTGTTGGGTGCTATACCCCTCAGACTAAGTATGACCCAGGTATTTAATGGGTGCTATAGCTTTAGACTGTAATAAAGCAACAATCTCTCAGTTTACATAGTGCCTCAGAAAAGAAAATTCTTTGAGACCCAAATGCAAAAATAGTGTTTTTGTGTTTATTTTTGAATGGGCTTTTTTGCAGGTTGAGATGGTTGGTACAGGTTAAAGCTTATTTGTTTAAGCTTGTAGTCTCAAGGGTTTGGAACCCAATCTTGGTGTTCTCTGTGTGCTTATGTCTTCTTTGTCCTTTAGTGTTTACAAGTGCTCGATATTTGTTTTCTTGCGCTTGTCATTGGACCCTGTTTAATTTGATTCCTGTCTCTTTAATTTTGGTGACTATTTGATCCCTTTGTGTGTCCTTGTGTCTATGTGCTAATCTGTGAGCATTTACGTGTTCTTTTGTCCTCTGTGTCCTTGTGTCTTCTATGTCCTCTACGCATGTTTCACCACTTAGTTATGGCTCTTAAGGAGAAAGTTTCACATTCAATCTATTTTAAGTCAAAATGTATTGCTGGACGTTAAGAGTTCTCATCTTTGTTTGCAACTGTATATAGATGCAGAGTTCAATTCTTCTCATAACTTTCAATTGTAACTATATGCAGAGTTCATTCCTGCCTTGCAGGTAGTTCTGGAGATGTCGAGTTTGTTCAGATATGTTACTAATCGCATGATGGGTTATCAGTTTCTGAATGCAGAAAAATAATATTTTGGTTCTTCTTCTGGAACAGAGGGATGTGATTGTCCCTGCTTGTTCACCTGCAAGCTTTAGTCTGTATATTACATTTGGAAACTCTGGGGATGATCCTCTTCCCATTGTTAGGCCCTTAAGACGATTTGAGTTAACCCTTCCTTAGTCCCTTAAAATAGAATCCAGTATTATTTCTAGTTTGGTTCCTGTAGAACGTAGAGGGGTTATTAATACTCATGCTCACAATAAGCGTTGGACTGTATGTTTTGAGTGTTTTCTGCTAATGCATAGGTGTCTCATGAATCTATTGGCTATCCACGCTTTTTGTTGTTTTCTTACTCTATAGGGACCCCCACTTGGGTATTGCCTACCTTAGAGGGGGGTTTGTATAGAAACCAGGAGCAAAATGTCCTCATAACTCTCAAGTCTTTTTTTCTTCCTGTTTTAGCAATGATGCTCCAGGGGATTCCAGCTCCGCTCACCTCCTGCAAGCTCTCCTGAATGAACCAGGCTTTGGTACAAAATGCATGAAGGACATGACTAACATGTGAGTACCTCTCTGTTTGGGTGACTGGTAAGTGCACGTTCCACTAATTTGTTTCTGCCCTTATTCCAATGCTAAAGTTCTTTAATTCACTGTGCATGCTTTTCAGTTCAACTTTGTTGCTTTCTTCGGAATATGTATTCATTCATGTGTATCTCATAACTGTATCACTAGAAACATATAACTAGATCCTAAAACCTTATTTTATCAAGATTCAATGGTGATTATTTATTTTATTTTTTTATTTTTTATTTGTAAAGCATCTCAGCCCGAAGGCATCAGGGTGTTGTTGCGGCAAACCAGTTACATGTAAGCATAGAGTCAGGCAGATTAGTGTCAGTATGTCCTTGGGGCCATAGATCTTTGATCTCCTTTCTGGCATGGGTGTGAGATCGAGAATAAATCGTTCTTAGTATATTTAAATGTACTGGGTGGGATAGAAATGCTTGTGGGTGCGCTCTGGCTCTCAAAAAGTGTGTTGCAAATATATTTAACCTTGCCTGCAGAATCACCAAAATCCGTAGGCTCTACCCACGGCATCCAAAAAAGAGGTGGGTTAATTAGTGTAGGATTAGTGAATTGTGCAGGGCAAACAACGTTATTGTGCTACCATAACAGGTGAAAATTATCCTCATTCACTGTTTAGTTTCCTCCAACAGCAACTCTCTTTTCTCAACAGAGTGATTTATTCAAAGTCATGTAGTATATGTCTACTTGCAGCCGACACATGTTTCGACCATAGGACGTTCTCAAGGCTAGTTTTGTTGCACTTGAACTATCGATTTTTATGCTCACAGTTCCTCAGAAATTCTTGCCTGACAGTAACGCTTCTCACTAGGTGCGAGGTAATCTTACGAGGCACTGGGAACTACCCACGATAAAGAAGCTCGCACCCTATGATGCCCATATAGAGGAATCACACTTTACCCAAATCCACTTGAGAAGCATTACTGCAGAAAATTGTCTTGGTCTTAGGGGTAAAACACATCCCCAACACTTGCCACATTGGAGGAAAGAGAGAAGAGTCAACAAACCACTGCGATCACCAAACATAAGCTGCCAGGAGTTGCCGGTTCACTGCATCTCAACATGGTTTAGTCCTTGAGCCGTGCTTTGCTCCTTGGTTGGCTTTTGCCTGCTATCCTGCCTCAGTCCCCTGGCTCCGGTTTCTTCTTGGGCCTTGCCTGGTACTCCTTCTGTTCTTATTTTGATTCCTCTTTCTCTTTCTATTATTCCCTTCAGCATTGGCCTCATCGCTTCCTGCCTTACCTCTGCTCCATTTGTTTTCCACCTCAGTTCTTGTGGTCCCTGCCTTTACCCTGTTTTCTTGGTTTGGCTTCTTTCCAAGAAGTCATCTCACTGGCACCACAACTCAAGATCAATGTCAGTCATTGTTCTCAAGTCATCCTTTTGGATGTCATTGATCAGTTTGGCCTGGACACCAGTAGGACGGTGTCCCCCCGCGGAGCCTGGAGTATCGGCTAGGGCCGAGAAAAGGTCTAGATGCGGGGTAGCCTGAGGTTCATCGTTGGAGCTGGGCAACAGTTTGGGGGGGGGGAGAGATAGTGTGGGAGGTGGGGAGGGAGTTGGGGAGTTTGAAGGGGTGTTAAAAGTTGGGGAGCGGGCTTACACCTATACACCATTGCGCCAGTTGGGGACCGGGAGGGAGGGGATTGGGGGAAGTGTTGGGGAGTTTGTAGTGAAAATAGTTAGGGAGCAAGCTCATATCCACGCAAAAGCATACATGGGGAATAGGACAAGGGGGGGCGGAGATGGGACGGGATATGGATGAAGATGGGAGACCTTAGAATAGTAACCTGGAACATCAGGGGACTCAACAGCTATCTGAAGAGGAACAAGGTCATGATGTACCTGAGGAGGCAAAAGATAGGCATAGCCTTATTACAAGAAACCCACCTCACTAGAGAGAAACAGGAGGTGATAAAAAAAAATGGAGGGGGACCACCGTTGGAGGAACGTATTCAGCATATGCCAGGGGAGTAATCACCTGGGTAGCGCCACATGTACGCTTTCAGCTGCTGCAGGCCACGGTGGAGCCGGATGGGAGGATGGTGGTGATGCGGGGCATGTTAGAGAATAGAGAGCTGAGCATAATCAACAAATTCGCCCCAAACTAAGAAACAGTGGCCTATTTCAAGTCATTATACAGCAAAATCAGCCCCCACCTGGGAGGTGAGGTCATATAGGGAGGGGACTTTAACTGCACGCTAAATCCCAAAATGGACAGATCAGATAAAAAAACTAGACAGACCTACTCCCGCAGCTGAAACCCTGCAGGCCCTGCTGGGAGATTTTCAGCTGGAAGACGTATGGAGGCAGCAACACCCGAACGATAGGCACTATTCACACTATGCAGCCCCAAAAAAGCTATACACGAGACTGGACTACATGTTTGCCACTCCGGAACTCATCGGGGAGATTGAGAGGTCAGAATATAAAGCAAGATCCCAACGTGGAGGTTCAGAGCCGAAGCACTGAGAGATAATGCATTCCGGAAGGACCTAATGGAGGAGATAACAAAATTCTTTGAAAATAACACTGGCAGTGTAGAGCCAGAGGGCACTCTGTGGAAGGCTTTTAAGGTGGTGGTGAGGGGAGCGGCCGTATCCAAATCCAAAGGGCTTCATGGGGGCATAACGCGAGAATTACAGGAGGTCGAAAAGAAAATGGAAGCAATCATGAAAGGAGGGGACACCTCACAGGAGGAAACTGAGACTATGAGCCAATTACAACAAGAATGTGGCGGGCTCTGGGAAAGACAATGCAACCTAAATTATAAAAAATACATTGAAAGACAACATGCAGGGGGGGACAAGCCGGGGAGGCTGCTAGCATGGCTATATAAGAACGAGACACCCAGATCAGCGATCAGAGAGATAAGGGGAGAAACAGGCCAAATATGGGACACCCAGGAGAGCGTTAACGAGAGATTCCTTAAATTGTACCAACACTTATACGAGGACACTGGGGAGATGGCAGAGCAGGAGATTCAGGAGACGTTGGGGATATAGGGTTACCTAAATTGGGCACAGAAGATAGGGAGAACCTCGATGCCCCAATTACGATAGAAGAACTAGAGACAGTGGTCAAACACCTGCCCACCAGCAAAGCACCTGGGGCAGACGGGCTCCCTAGTGAATTCTACAAAACGTACAGGCAGGATGTGCTCCCCCCAGTACTAGCAATGCTAAATGAGGCCTTCGAGAAAGGGAGACTGCCGGAATCCCTGAGGGAGGCGATGATCATTCCACTCCTGAAACCCAATAAGCCAAGCACAGACTGTGGGTCGTACAGACCGCTATCCATGCTAAACCAGGACAGTAAAATCCTTACGGCGGTGCTGACGAACAGACATAAACTGGTAATAAATAAGCTCATACACCCCGACCAGACTGGATATGTCCCAGGTAGGAGTATATCTGATAACCATAGAAGGCTCCACCACATCATAGAACAGGCGGAAGGCGACCCATGTGAAATAGCAATAGTCTCACTAGACACGGTGAAAGCCTTCGACTCTGTAAGATGGACCTGGCTGATGGCGGCCTTGAAGGAATATGGGATGGGACCTGGGTACCTCAGGTGTGTGAAACTGGTGTATAGCTCCTCATTGGCCAGAGTTAAAACTGGAGTGATCATCTCAGACAAATGGCAACTCAGCAGAGGCACTAGACAGGGCTCCCCATGGTCGCCGATACTGTACATCCTAGCATTAGAACTCTAGCGATCTAAGGCAACAATATGAAGAGATCAGGGTCCACACTAAGGGGGGACCGCACTTGATATCATTGTACGCAGACGATGTGCTGCTGTATCTGCGGTACCCAGAGGAAAATTTACAATATATTTTGGAGGTGATGGAGCGTTATGCGACACTCTCCGGCATAGCTATTAACCCCAAAAAATCGTGCATGTTTCCCCTGGAAGATTCAAAGGAGTGCCACAGGAAAACTTACCAATCCTGCAGATAGCCTGGGAGTGATAGAACGTTTAGATACCTGGGAATGATAGGTGTCAAACAAGGCTGTCCTCTAGCCCCTGCATTATTCATCGCATTTCTGGGTGACTTTCAGTATACGCAAACTTCATTGAGATCATTCCCTCCGAATGTTGGAAACACCGCAGTGTCTAGGTTACTCTACGCAGATGACATGATTCTGATGGACCAAACTCAAGTCGGTCTTCAGTGCCAGTTGACAAACCTGGCCAGATTCATCTCCGAAAACGACCTAGAAATAAACACAGAGAAATCGAAAATCTTGGTCTTGGGGAACAAGTGCTCAAAATCTAAACCGGGCGTTACCTGGTTCTTAAACAACGCAAAGATTGAGACAGTCACAAACATCAGGTACTTGGGTGCAATGATTGACGAATTAAGAACTGAGAACTCAACCATCGTGGCTCTGTGGTCTAAAATCAAAACACTCACCACTCAAACAAGTGTAATTGACAACAAATATGGAACATTTTCCCTAATACCGGCGATTCAGTTTTACAGACAGAAGGTGGTACCGTCCCTAATCTATGGAATGGATGTGGCGCTCAACATTCATGATTCAATTTGGCCGAAACTGGAGGGATATCTCTGGAAAGCTGTTCTGGGCCTGCCAAAATCTGCATCCATTGCAGCTATATGACACGAACTTGGCTTACTATCTTTGTCAGCATCCATAAAACAAAGCCGAATGAGAGCATTGAGGAAAATCATCAACCCAGACTCACTGCCTATCTATAAAACGATTCTAGAAGAACTCCGGCTGGGGCGCTGTAAAGCGCTGACCGTTTGGGAAAATAAACTAACGTCAAAACTAAAAGATCTCGCCTGCACTCAAGAGGACTTAATCCAAAACCCGGAAAAAATTCAAATCAAAGTGGCACAAGAAGACTGGATCACTACATGTAACTTGGCAACCGCAAATAAACTTCTTGGTCACCTCCCATATACTACTAACAAACTGAATCTTCCGTTGAATTACTGCATCAAATTCCCAAACAAGAACTTCCAGAGAATGTACATGCGAACAAGATTAAATCTGATGCCAACACAAGAAATTCGGGCTATTCGCACTCAATCCAAAGACAAAACTTGCAGACTATGTTTAAACTCGGAAACCATAGAAACAGCAAGGCATCTGATTTTGAACTGTCCTAAAACCGACTACCTGCGTGAAGCATTCTTACTACCGCTACTCCACGACACCCCTCTTAGAGAAGAACACATTTGGTGGTGTAGACTGATCGCCGGCGAACAAACAAAATGGGTTATAGTGGCAGTTAAGATCTTCGATGCTGCCTTAAAAAAGGCCACCGACTCTGATTCTGTTACCAAACTTATCCGAAATGGAAAACTGCGAAATCACAACAACTGACTTGAAAACTGGTATGCAACCAAAGAAGCAGCGACTCTTAACTTTTATACCTTGTAAAAATCAATTTCTTTTGGTTAAAATCAAGTAATAAAAAAAAATATATATAACACAGAGAAAGCGGTAGAAAACATCAAAAACAGCATGGGGTTCTGGGCGAAGCTCCCCTGAGCCATGGTGGGGAGGGCGGCTATGCTGAAGATGGTGGTCTTGCCCAGGCTACTACACTTTTTTGTAAACATCCCACACATGTTGCCTAGATGGTTTTTTATCAAACTTCAGAGTCTATGCAGGGGCTTTCTTTGGCACAACACCAGAAACAGAATTGCCTTATGGAAATTACAGACCACGTGTGACAGGGGGCATAAACTTGCCAAACTTTGAGATATACCACTTGGCCGGGCAACTACAATATGTCGCCAGGTGGCTGTCGGAAGACACAACGGCAGAATCTAGACTGCTAAGGGATGAATGTGAACAGTATTTTTTTAATCAACTGATTTGGCTACCCAAATCAGCACTAAAAGGGCGATTGAGATTGCTGGAACTATGCTGGAAGACATGGCACAAGGCATGCCGGGCTATGGGCAACCCATCCCCATGCTCCCCACAGGCACCACTTGTGACGCTACATGGGGTGGATGAGCCACTAAGAAAGGGGATTCGTAAACATTGGGAGCCGGTAGGTATAGCAACTCTGGGAGATATATGGCAAGAAGGGAAGACCTTGGATTTCCAAACGATAGTTGATGAAACTGGGTTACACCAGCGGCAATACATCACTTATACCAGAGATGTCAATCGGGTGAAGGGGACATGGTCCGAAATAGTGCTATCAGAACAACCTGACATGGCTATAGAAATGATATACAATATCTCAGAAAGGAGGGCATGAGGTATCCCGGATCTATGAACTGGTGATGTCTAGAGTGGGTAAGGAGGTGTCCCAGCTGAGACTGAATTGGGAGGAGGATGCGGGAATACCCATGCAAGACGGGCTATGGGAAAGGGCACAGAGATACCACAAAAAGGTGTCCAGAAATGAGAAGCTGCAACAGATCCAGCTGTACATAACCCATAGGATATACATGACCCCACGGAAGATCGCCAGATTTGGTGGCCCAGAAATACAAACATGCCCCAAGTGTGGGGAGGTGGATGCGGGGATGATGCATACATTCTGGTGGGAAAGGTGGGAACATTCTGGGGGAAAGTTAACCGACGTCTAACTGAGAAGGGAATTAAGCTAGATGTAGAATCTGTGTGGGCATGCTTGGTAGGGGGATTCACCAGACCACACAACACGTGAGCAAACTCAAGGACCTGGCCTACATTCTGGCTAAACAGAGAGTTGCCATGAGCTGGAAAACAAGCCACAGACCCAGAATAGAGGTCTGGTGGCATGATCTCTTGAAATGGGCCGATGCCGAAACAGTAGTATGGTATGAGAGAGCCAGCAGAGGGAAGGAAAACGAAGTGGGACCTCTGATAGTATGGAGACAACTGGTGGCCACATTGTCAGGATCCACCCAAACCAGCCCAAGCGAACATGATACGCCCGAGAGCAATGACGGGGAAGAGCCCCCTGAGACATGATATTTGGAGGAATAATGGAGGAAGCTTGAGTTAAGGGGGGCGGGGGGAAGATGACAGTAATAAAGATATGCAAATTGTATGCTAAGAAGCTTGAAACCAAAACTGTCGGGAGAGTTTTTTTTTAATTTATATTTATTTATTTTCAAAAAACCAAACAGAACAACACACAATACAACTGTTTAGGACGTACATAATCAGCATCAAACCATCACATTATACAGTGTAATTCTCCGTCCTCCCCCCCCCTCCTACCCCACAAACTAGAGCCGGCTCACTCATGTCATCTACAGGAGCATTATCAGGTATCGCATTGCTTATGCACTCATCCGAGTTCTCTGGTTCGTTATTGCCCTGGTGAGGGTTTGCCATAGAGGTCACCAATTGCCGCCAGGCCAGCAAAGGCCCTACTTCCTCCTCTCCCCACCTAGTAACCACTTCAAGCCAAACTACGGATTCCGCCTCCGCCCATCTGCAGAGGTCCGCCCACCATAGCTCCACCTTGGGTCTGTGGGCCGCCTTCCATCCCATTGTAATCCTGCGCTTGGCCAGGATGTAGGCTAAGTCCTTCATTTTGCTTATGTGCTTTAAATCCCGTGGCCTGGGAAAAATCCCGAGCATGCATGGCCAAGCTGATCCCACATCCAGCTCCACTCCCCCACCAGCCAGTTTAGTTTTAATCTCATCCCAAAATCTGTGCGCCTCCGGGCAAGCCCAGAACATGTGTAGCAGCCCCGCTTCCACCTCCCCACACCTGGGACATTTCTGCGTAGCCGAGCCTCCAAACCTTGCAATTTTCCCAGGAGTCAGATAAGCCCTGTGAGTAACATAAAATTGGAGTTGTTGGAGTCTCGCATCCCGGGACACCTTTTTATGGTACCTTTGGGCTCTCTCCCATTGCCCTTCTGTCATGGGTTCTCCTACTTCCTCCTCCCAGTCCTGTCTCAGTTGAAGCAGCTCCTTCCCTGCCTTTGCTCTCAGAAGCTCGTATATCCTTGATATTTCGTGCCCGCCCCCCCGAAACATCATACATCGTTTCCAGGGAGGCATCAGGGTCATCCGCTAGCACTGTCTCAGGCCATCTCTCCCTAACCCGTTTCATGAGCCTAGCGTAGGTTATATACTGGCCTCTATGCACCCCTGTCTCTTCTTGCAACCTCTGAAATTCCAATGCCTCCCCTTCTTGCCATATGTCCCCAAGGGTGGCCAAGCCTACCGGTTCCCAATATCTACGGACTGCCTCAAACAGTTGAGAGTCGTTCCCTCATAGCGCCACCAGCGGGGCCTGCTGAGAGAACAGCTCTGAGTCACCCATCATTATCCACGTTCTGCGCCAGACCTCCCAGCCCAGCCTCAATAGCCGCCCTCTTCCCACCAGTTTGTTCTTTTGTAACCACACCACTTCCCTCAAAAAGTATGGGGCCGAGTCTCCCCGCAAAAGCCTGGCTTCCGCCGAGTCTTCAGCTGACAGCGACCTGGCCACAAACAGCAGCTGCCCTGCCAGATAATAAAGCGCAAAGTTCGGCAGGCCTATGCTCCCCTTGTCACACGGGTTCTGGAGTTTCCACAGTGCCACTCTGTTCCTAGAGTTACCCCATATGAAACCCCTGCACACGCTATGAAGTCTCACAAATAGGCTCCTGGGAATCAAAAATGGGACATTCACAAAAAAATGCAAGGGTCTAGGCAGGACCATCATCTTGAGCAAGGCTGCTCCCCCCATCATAGTCAGGGGCAATCTAGACCAAAATACTATGCTGTTCTTAACTCCCTCTATTGCTTTCTCCGTATTATGTTTGTGCTCCGCCTCGATCTTGTGGTAAATATTTACTCCCAAATACCTAAATGTCTCAGTCTGCCATGGTTTTGGCAGGATAGACAGCCTCTGTAACGGGACATTCTTATATCTACCCAAGGGGAACAAACTAGACTTCCTAGGGTTCACCGATATGCCCGAGAGGGTGGCATAACGGTCCATCACCTCCAGCACATACTGCAGGTTCTCCTCCGGATAGCGCGGATAAAGGAGCATGTCATCTGCATACAGCGATACCAGGTGTCTACCACTTACCGTGCTAATCCCCACCTCCCCGTATTGTTGCCGCAGGCATATTGCCAATGGCTCTAATGCCAGAATGTATAACATGGGTGACCAGGGGCATCCCTGTCTGGTCCCCCTGCTGAGTTTCCAAGTATCTGAGATTATGGATCCTGTTTTAACTCTCACCATCGGGGTGCTGTATAACAACTGGACCCACCTGATATATCCAGGTGCCATTCCGTATCCCCTCAGGGCCGCTTTCAACCAAGGCCATCGCACCAAATCAAAGGCTTTGACCGCGTCTAGCGACACGATAGCCAGCTCACCCGTATCTTCCTCAGTGTAGTCAATGATATGGTGTAGCCTCGTATGGTTATCTGTAATGTTCCTGCCAGGGACATAGCCCGTCTGATCTGGGTGTATCAGCTTACCGATCACCCTCTTCAGCCTATTGGCCAGCACTGCCATAAGTATTTTGCTGTCCTGGTTGAGCATGGACAAGGGTCTGTAGGACCCGCACTCCACGGCCGGCTTGCCTGGTTTCAGGAGTGGGATGATAATCGCCTCGCGAAGGGACAATGGCAGTTCCCCCTGCTCATAGGCCTCGTTGAACATGGCAAGCAGTGGCTGAAGCAGTTCCTGTTTGTATGTCTTGTAAAACTCACTAGGCAACCCATCCGTCCCGGGTGCCTTGCACGTGGGCAGATGTTGGATCACCACCTCCAGCTCATCCGAGGTGACAGGGGCATCCAATTCCGCGCGTTCTAGGTCGTCCAGGGTGGGCAGCTCTATGTCCTCTAACGTGACCAGTATGTCTTGACACTTATCCTCGCCTGTGTCCTCATATAAGTGTCTGTAAAACTTGAGGAACTCCTGGTTTACCCCCTCCTGGGTATTACAGATGCGACCTTCCTCATCCCTAATCTCACTGATCACTGAGCGGGGGTCTCACTCTTATACAGCCAGGCCAGCAATCTGCCCGGCTTATCGTCCCCTGCGTGTAGCCTCGCCGTGTATTTCTTGTAATTTAGTCTACATAGCCTATCCCAGAGTCCACTGCAGGTTAACTGTAGGTCTTTTATCTTGCCGCTATTCTCACGGGTGGTATCCTCATGTCATGTGAGACCCTCCAGCTCCCTTTCTGTTTCCTGAAATTCCCTTTCGATGCCCCCCTGGAGCCCTTTAGATTTCGAAATGGCTACTCCACGCACCACCACCTTAAACGCCTCCCAAAATGTTCCCACAGAGCGTACACTGTCCGTGTTTATATCAAAATATTCCTCGATGGCCTCCCTCAGATCCTCCCGGAACCCCTCATCTTGTAATGCCTCAGTCCTAAGTTTCCATGTCGGGATCCACGCTCTGGGGGGTTGTTGTCGCCACTCTACAACCAAAGGAGAGTGGTCGGATAGTACCCGGGCCTTGTATTCCGCTCCCACCATTTCTCCCGCTATCTCAGCCGCTACAAACACATAATCTAGCCTCGTGTGCAAGTCATGTGGTGCTGCGTAGTGCGAGTATTGCCTATCCATTGGATGCAACCTTCTCCACACATCCTCTAGGCCTAGGTCTTTTAACATTGTCCCCAGCGCTTTGGCCGCCGGCGCCAGCTTCCCCGCTTTGTCAACTGACCTATCCATTTTGGGATTCAGGGTGAAATTAAAGTCCCCTCCCCACACCAGCGCACCCCCAGCCAGGGGGCTAATTTTGCTGTAAAGGGACCTAAAATAAGCCACTGTATCGTGGTTGGGGGCGTACAGATTTATGATATGCACTTCCCTGTTCTCCAGGAGTCCTGTCACCGCCACCATTCTGCCCTCTGGGTCTACCGTTGAGCTAAGCACCTGAAACGGCACATGCAGCGCCACCCAATTGATAACCCCTCTAGCGTACGCTGAATACGTAGCCCCCACAACGTAACCCCTCCATTTTCTCCTGACCACCTCCAACTTCTCCCTTGTGAGATGAGTCTCCTGCAGCAGGGCTATGTCAGATAGCTATTAAGGCCCCGTACGTTCCAGGTCACAATTCTGAGATGACCCTATGCCATCTACTCGGTTTGATCCCAATCCACCTCTCCCTTTAATGCTTCCCTTGATGGTTCGTTTTCCGACTCTCCCCCTTCCCCCCTCAACAGTTCCCCCCCCCTCCCTGTTCCCCAACTCCATTCCACTGCACACAGCCCAGCCCCTCCCCCACCCTACCCTACCCCAACAAATGCCCAGCTCCATCCCTGGATCTCAGGCCCACCCGCGTCTGGTCCTGTCCCGTATCCGAGGACTAGGACCCCGCGGGGCGTCACCGATCTAACAGTGACCTAACTAAGTATATTACTATTGGGTTCAAGGGATGCCTCTTAGGAGCTCCCAGTCGTCTATTTTAGGATTGGTGCGTCCAACAGGTCCAGCCAGTTGATACTACGACTCACTCCCAACAAACTCAATACAACTCTATATTCAAGTCCCAATGTCTTGGCCATGTCACCCTAGGTGCCACAGCTGCGTGCTACTTATCTTCCGCAGCTCCCATCTGGACATCCGGTTCTTGAGGTCGGCCCTGCATATCCAGCCAATCCATCGCCTCAGTCGGCGTCTCGAAAAAAAGGGATCTATTCTTATAAAACACTTTCAACTTGGCTGGGTAGAGCAACATGTAGCGATGGCCTGCTTCCTTTAGCCTCCTTTTTACCGACCCAAAGTTCATCCTACTACGTTGTACAAACAGTGTATAGTCCGGGTACGCCGTGATTTTTTCTGACCCCTTTTCAATCGTTCCTCCCCTCGGGAAAAATTTGAGTATCTTCTCTCGATCCCGATAATTCAGGATCTTTGCGATCAGCGGCCGTGGGGGGGATCCTGGAGGTGGTCTTCTTGTCAAGGCCCAGTGCGCCCTTTCAACCGCGAACCCCTGGGTCAGCACCCCGCCTGTTATCCCCTGCAAGAGCATGGTTTCCACGTATTCTGTGGGGTTTGACCCTTCCATTATGTTAGACGATCCTCTGTACACCAGAACACTGCTAACATCTCCACAACACCTTCCTCGGGTTCCCACACGACTTCCTCCAGGGTTCGAGACTCACGTGATTTGGTTACCCCAAAGGACCAAAAGTTCCGTACCAGGTACAATTTACGTGCCCGGTTGCAGCCCTTCCTGCATTGGCAGTTGCCATGGAGAACATACAGCAGAAGGGGCGGCGGAACACCTCCGCGTCGATCGTTCATTTGCTCACGTGATTCAGAGCGGCGTTTCCCACGTGACCTTGGTGAACGTCATATGACCCAGAAGCGCACAATATATAAAGCCTGATGCACGGAGTACTCCTCGCTTCTCAGCTGTCTTCTGACCCTGTTTGGCGCTACGTTTGATAAACTCTGTTGGTTTACCTTGATCTTGGAACTCTCACCTGGACTCCCTCGGATTATCCTTTTGTACCTTTGCTTGGAACTGCTTACCTATTGCTGAATCTCGACACGACCCCCACTTGTCTTCGGATCATCCCTTGGTACTTTGTTGGACTTCTACGCCATTGCCCTTTTGGGAACTCAAGTTACGCCTTCAGCTCTACAGGTGGCATATCCTGTATCCACGCTTGTCTGCGTTCCCTCTTGTTCTGGGGACCGCCTCTCATCTGAGTCTCGAACCTCCCTCCTAGGTTTCCCGGGTTTTCCAAACACCGGATAGGTAAGACTACTCAGATCCTTTGGTTCTTGTGCTATATTGTATTTGCCTGGTACTTAACCTCGTTCTTTTTGCAGCAGCATCGGTGTTCCAGAGGTTCCGTGGATCCGGGAAGTAACATCTCCCACCTGTGGCCCCAAAGGTCGCACAGCGGGTTTCTTTTGGTTCCCCTGTGCGTCACTTGGGGACGGAGGTCTCAACGGTCTACACGACACTCAAGTCAGAACAGACTGAGAAGCCGTATAGTCGTGTTAGATAATGCAGGGGCCCACGGATGAACCCATAGCTGCTTTAGTTCAGGCAATTACAGTATTAAGGGCAGATATGGCCGCCGCTAATACGGTAATTCATTCACCAAAGGCTAGATTCCATACAGAGTGTCCAGCATTCCCTTCCTGCAGACTGTGAATTCTGGGATGCTGCCACTTTAACCACACCTCCTCCGTTGCCAAGTACCCCAGCTCCAACCCCGGTGGTCCTCCCAACCCCTTCTCCTTTGGCCGCCCCTGAACGTTATCAAGGCGACCCCAAGAAGTTCAGGACTTTCATCAATCAGTGCAAGTTACACTTCCTGTGTAGACCTCTGGCCTTTCCTAATTCCACTACTAAAGCGGTCTTTGCCCTTTCCCACCTGGCCGAAACGGCTGCCGCTTGGGCCAATCCTTTACTGGAGAAAAATAGCCCGGTTCTCTATGATTTTGATTTGTTAGTTATAGAGATGTCTCGAGTCTTCGACACCCGACACAAGGCACAGTCTAGGGATCTGGAGTTGTTAGAGCTAACCCAGGGTAGAGGGACCTTGATAGATTACATCACCCGCTTCAACCAATTGGTCGCCGAGACATCATGGCCAGAAAGCAAGCAGGCGGTCATATTCTATAGGGGGTTGAATAACTCAATGAAAGATGCCTTAGCAGTGATTCCTTCCGTGCCCACTCAGTATCAGGAACTAGTGGATCTTGCCCTGCAGGTAGATGCACGTCGATCAGAGCGCAGAGCTGAGTTGGCTTTTTCTCATCCTACAGCTGTCAGTACTCCTGCTGCCAGCACTGAGGAACCTATGCAAGTGAGAGGTTTACGTAGTCCTATCACGACATCCGAGAGAGAACTTAGGAGGGTGGATAATGCATGCTTTTATTGTGGCACCACGGGACACTATGTTAAGGAATGCTCTCGGCGTCCCAAGAAGTCCCAGGTTTTTCGGACAGCTCGACCTTAGATCCGGAGACCAGGTCGAGTTTCCAGTCCTCATCTCCGGGTACCACTCTTGCTTTTGCTCGTGTCCAGCCCATCTTTGTACAGGCCACTCTTTGTCCCTCTACGGGTATCTCTCACGCAGTCACGATCATCATTGACTCTGGTGCCACTGGGAACTACATAGACATTGCTTTAGCCCATTCTCTCAATCTACCTTTAGTGGTAAAAACCCGACCTGAACCGGTTCAGGCTGTAGATGGCACTGCACTAGTCTCTGGTCCCGTTAGACACCAAACTGCTCCTCTATTATTGACTATACAAGACGTTCACACAGAGACGCAAAGTTTTGACTTAATCACCACACCTCAGTTCGGTATCATATTAGGAATACCATGGTTGCGTGAACACAATCCTCTGATTGATTGGCAAACAGGCACGGTGCTCTTTGAGTCGGATATCTGTCAGAACTTTTGTCTCCCAACCCATCAAGAAACAGATACTCCTTCACGGGCCTTGGGAGCTCTTGCTCAATTCACATTGAATGATGGTGGATCAGAGGTTGTGAATTCCCATACCGTCGGAGGGGTAGTTACCGGGATTCCCTCTGAGTACAAAGCATTCGAGTCAGTTTTCGATCGCGGTTCTTCCGAGGTGCTTCCTCCACACAGACCATATGACTGCCCGATTGAACTAATCCCGGATTCTACCATTCCTTCGGGCAGGATTTATTCTCTTTCCCCCTCGGAAGAACAAGCTTTGAAACAGTATGTACAGAACGCCCTACGACTAGGACACATCCGCCCCTCTACTTCACCAGCTGCAAGTCCCATTTTCTTTGTACCTAAGAAAGAGGGGGACTTACGTCCCTGTGTGGATTACCGGCGTCTTAACGCCATCACGAAAAAGGATAGGTATCCAATTCCTTTGATCACCCCTCTTCTGGACCACTTATCCCATGCCTCCGTTTTCACCAAGCTGGACCTTCGCGGCGCATACAATCTAGTGCGCGTTCGCGAGGGCGATGAGTGGAAAACTGCCTTTTGCACCCGTTACGGCTTGTATGAATATCTAGTCATGCCCTTCGGTCTATGCAACGCCCCGGCAACATTCCAGCGTTTTATGAATGACATATTCAGGGACATTCTGGACGTATACATGGTTGTTTATTTGGACAACATCTTGATCTTTTCACGGAATCTTGATGACCATGTAAAGCATGTTCGGGAGGTCCTATCCCGTCTGAGGGAACATTCGCTATTTGCCAAACCCGAGAAATGTCAATTCCATAAAACGTCTGTTGAGTTTCTGGGCTTCCACATTACCCCTGGGGCACTATCCATGAACGAATCCAAGGTTAAGGCAGTCCTAGATTGGCCAGTTCCTCAGACACTCAAGGCCTTGCAGGCCTCTTTGGGCTTCGCCAATTTTTACAGGCGCTTTATTTCGTCCTTTTCCACAATTGTGGCCCCACTTACGGCTCTGACCAGCCCTCAAGTACCTTATCAGTGGCAAAAGGAACATCAGGAATCCTTTGAGGCTCTGAAAACCGCTTTCACCACCGCACCGATTCTCCAGCACCCTAATCCCGATCTTCCATTCATAGTCGAGGCAGATGCCTCTTCTCCAGCATGGGGTCTGGCATGGATTCACATGCTCATGAATATTCCCCGTCGTCAGGCTGGGAATCCTCGGTAAAGAAAAAACCAGTATCAGTTTCGTTTCTGATCTGTCTTTCGTAGTAATAACCAATCACTGGTCTCTGCGTCATACTGACCACAGCCAATGACTGCCCTCTACCTAAGCACCGCCTCTGGCAGCCATCTTCAGATTTTTACCGCACGTTCATGTGTTGGGATCCTCGTGCTATTGCTCTCGAGCGTTAGTGCTATTTTCGCGCTTTTTTTCACAAAAAAACTTCGATTCTTTCGGTCAAAAGAGCCTCAAGCTCCACCGATCCTACATCCGATCAACGGGGACCCGTGTCGGATTCGTCTGTGCCCCTCAAGGGTGAAGATTTCGTCGAGCTACACTTCGGAGGACTCCAGAAGCTTCTCAGGCCCGGTCTCGGAGATGGCCCAGGAGAAGGGAAGCTCGACGCCCGGAAAGCTGTTCAGGGTCTGCCCTGGATGCCAGCTGCAGAACGTCTTTAAGGAGGACGAACACTCTTTCTGCCTTTACTGCCTTCATGAGGACAAAACGCACGTGGAGAAGAAGAAGAAATCCGAGCGGTCTTCTAAGACCTTTGAGGGCGCCCCGGCGACAGGGGCCCAACATAAGGCCAAGCACCGCGAGTCCGCTGGCACCGGGAGCGCCGAACGGTCGGGCTCTACGGGCACCAGGCAGGGCGCACCCTCCCCGGCACCATCAACCACGAGCCAACGCTCTGGGTCGGGTAAGAGGAAGGCCGAGCACCCGGCGAAGCTCCTGGAGAGGCCCCGGTCGAGCTCTAAGGCAGAGGAGGAGCGTGGCAGTGCCCCCTCCCTCAAGGATAAGGCGGTGAGCGCACCTAAGGTGGTGAAGGCCTTGATCCATCCGACCAAGCCCTCTATCGAAACGGTCGCGGCGGCCCTGGCTCAGCCTGTGGAGGCTGCACCAGTGGTGGCGACCTCAGGGCCCAGAATCTCCCTGCCTCCTCGGAGGGAGTCTTCTTTTGTGCCCATCGATAGGACCCCCGTGAAACCCCCCGTGGGGAAGAAGAGGGGGGGGCAGGGCGTCGTCGTAGATTCGGCCTCAACCTCAGAAGAGGAGCTGATCGAGGTCTTAAGCCACGGCCTAGGCGTGGAAGAAGGCCAGCCCGTCGGAATGGACCCCGACGCAGGTGACGACGACGACATCGTCGAGGATACCGACGGGGCCCCTGCTCCCCCGTCGGATTCCCCTCTGCCAGCGCCGCAAGACAACTCGGCGGCCATTTTGTTGGCCATACAGTCCTTATGCTCCGAGATAAGGACGAGGCTACCGTTACCGACGGAGGAACCTCTCCCGTCGGGGGATCCAGAACCGGGACCTTCTGGTGTTCCCCCTACCAAGAAAAGAAGGATCCATCCACCACCTCCTTTTCAACCGTCGCGCCCCGTCCAGCCCTCCTCCCCTTCCACCCGAGGGGATGATACGGGGACTGACACGGCAGCGACGGGTACGGACGACGAGGCATACGACGAGGATATTCCGTCGTCGCCTCCCACCAGGGCTTCTCCGCCCGACGAGATCGGATCTTTCCACTCCATGATCTCCAGGGCTTCCGAGCTTTTCCAACTCTGCCCTGAGGAGAAGAAAAAGGAAGGCTTCCTTTATCAGCGGCGCGAGGCCAAGAGGAAGACGGTCCTCGCAGTGCCTCTGTTGGACGACATTTGGGATGAGGGCCTTTCCCTCCTCAAGAACCCTTCCACGACGCCAGCTAGAAGAGACCGGTACGAGAAAAAGTACCGGGTCCCTGACACGGCCCCCCTATGCCTCCGGGCGCAGCCTACCCCGGATTCCGTCGTCTCCGCGGCAGCCAGGAAGAAAACGGGGGGGGGGGGGGTGCGGCCTCCACGTCGACTTCCCCGCCGGACGGCGAGGGAAAGAAATTGGATGCTATGGGACGTAGAGTCATCTCGTCGGCAGCGACGACGATTAAGGCGGCCAACGCCTTGGCTATCGTGGCCCGCTACGACAGGGAGCTCTGGTACAAGATAGCTCCCCTGCTGGTTTTTCTGCCGGACGACAAGAGGGCGGAGGCCCTGGAGATCCTGCAGGAAGGTGAGGTGGCCTCGGACCACGCCATCACCGTGGCGACGGACATCGCCGACACTGGGTTCCGCCAGCTGGGCAACAGCGTTTGCCTTCAACGTCGTGGATGGCTCAAAGCTACGGACTTCCGGCAGGACGTCCAGACCAGAGTCCTGGACATGCCCTTCGACGGGAACAACCTGTTTGGCAAGACAGTGGACGATTCCCTTCAGGCCATCAAGGCGGATACTGAGACGGCCCGGGCCCTTGGAGTCCTGCAGCAAAGACGGACGCCCTTTCGGAGCGGCGGAGGCAAGGGCGCCTCCAAAGGTTCCGGCGGCGGTTTCGCTTCCTACCGTCAAGCGGCCCGCTCGTCGTCGCAAGAGGCCTACAGAGGACGAGGCAAGTCTAGCGGACCCCGCCGTCGTCGCCAAGGAGGTCAAGGCGGCAAGGCCGCGTCCAAGCAGGATTGAACCGGCCGTGGGGTCGGGCCCCCACCGAAGCACCCCGGTGGGAGGCCGGCTGGCGGGCTTCGTCAGCGTGTGGGAGTCCATCTCCACCGACCGTTGGGTGCTGGACGCCCTGGCCCGGGGCCACGCGCTCGAGTTTCAAAGAAGGTGCCCGCGCGTCCCCCCCGTGGCCAGGAAAGAACTTCACGTCCCTCAACTTCTCCTGGAGGTAAAGGCGATGCTCAGAAAGGGCGCCATCGAACTCGTCCCAAAGAGGCTTCGGGGCTCCGGAGTCTACTCGAGATACTTCCTCGTGAAGAAGAAGACGGGAGGATGGCGCCCCATCCTAGACCTGCGACGTCTGAACAAGTTCATCAAGGCGCAGAAGTTCCGGATGGTCACCCTCCAGCACGTCCTGGGTCAGCTGGAGGAAGGAGACTTCCTATCGTCGTTGGATTTGGAGGATGCCTACTTCCACATTCCCATCCTAAAGGGGCACCGAAAATTCCTCAGATTCGTGGTCCAAGGGCGTCATTACCAGTTCAAAGCCCTTCCCTTCGGACTACGGTCGGCACACAGGGTATTCACCAAGTGCCTCGCACCGGTGGCGGCGCAGCTGCGCCGCGAGGGGATTCACGTCTACCCCTACCTGGACGACTGGCTCATCCGCGCCAAGACGAGGGAGCTCGCCGTGGTCCACACGGCAAGGACCGTCCAACTCCTCACGGACCTGGGATTCTCCGTGAACTACGCCAAATCCCACCTGGTGCCCGCGCAAGTCGCACTGTTTCTGGGAGCGAGGCTCGACACAGTGTCCCTTCTGGCCTCCCCGTCGGAGGAGAGGACCAGGACCATCTTGGGCAAGGTGCAACGGATGTTGGTGGCCGACGCGGCCAAAGTGAGGTCCATCAAGTCCCTGCTCGGGATGATGTCTTCCTGCATCTACCTCATTCCCATGTGCAGGCTCCGGATGCGCCCGTTGCAAGAATTCCTGGATGCGCGCTGGATCCAGACGACGGGCAGCTTCGAGGAAAGGATCAAGCTCGACGAGAGTTTCCGACGAGCGATACGGTGGTGGGGCACCCGCGCGCACCTGACGGCGGGCATGGACTTCCAGACCCCAGCCCACCAGGAGACTGTGACCACGGATGCCTCCCTGGAAGGGTGGGGAGCGCACACCGAAAATCTGCACGCAAGGGGACTCTGGCTCCCGACGGAGAAGTCCCTGCATATCAACGTCCTGGAGCTCCGTGCAGTGTTTTGGGCCCTCAGGTCCTTCCTTCCGTCCCTCAAGGGCAAGGTGGTGAGGATCTTCACCGACAACACCACCACCATGTTTTACATCAGGAAACAGGGCGGAACCAGGTCCCCAGCGCTGTCCAAGGAGGCGCAGGACCTGTGGCATTGGGCCGTCGCCCAAGGGATTTTTCTGGTGCCGTTTCATCTGGCAGGGATAAAAAACACCATCGCCGATTCACTCAGCAGAGAGCTGCGCTCGTGCCACGAGTGGGAACTACGGCAGGATCTGGTGGATCGCCTCTTCCGACGGTGGGGCACACCCCAGATCGACCTGTTCGCGACGGCGACGAACACCAAGTGCCGGAGGTTCGCCAGCAGGTTTCCCCAGGCGAGGAGCATGGGCGATGCTTTCTCGTTCCCCTGGGAGGGCCTGTTCCTCTACGCGTTCCCTCCCTTGCCTCTGCTAATCCGGCTCGTCAACCAGCTCAAGAGGTCACGGTGCAGGATGATCCTCGTCGCACCTGCGTGGCCGAGGCAGATATGGTTCCCGGACTTGCTGGACTTGTCAGCGTCCCCGCCGATCAAGCTGCCGGCAGACGCGGATCTACTCTCCAGGGAAGGAGGCGCCATCCTCCACCACGACCCGAAGTCGCTGAACTTGCAGGCCTGGCTCCTGCAGCGCTAGAGTTTGGAGGATACGACATACCGGCCGATTGCAGAGAGGTTCTTGCAAAGGCCAGGGCGTCCTCGACTCTTAAATGCTACGGACACAAATGGAAGAGGTTCTCTGTCTGGTGCCACGCACAGAAGATTAACCCTCTACGGATTACTGCTCCCCAAGTACTGCCGTACCTGCTGACGCTGGCCAAGGCTGGGCTGGCACACGCGTCCATCAAGATTCATCTTGCTGCGATCTCCCGATACACCAGAACCACGGGGCGGACGTCCTTGTGGTCTCATCGCCTGGTGAAAGAGTTCATGAAGGGACTGTTCAGATCGTTCCCGCCGGTGAAGGCTCCGGCCCCGGCGTGGGAGCTCAACGTGGTGCTGACCAAGCTCATGGGACCTCCGTTCGAGCCTCTGCACTCGGCCCCGTTGAAGTTTCTATCGTGGAAAACAGCTTTTCTTGTGGCCATCACCTCCGCACGACGAGTGGGAGAGATCCAGGCCCTTTCCTGCAAGGCCCCGTACTTGACTTTCCACGACACGAGGGTAGTGCTCAGGACGCACCCCTCCTTCATGCCCAAGGTACCGTCGGACTTCCATCTCAACGAACCCTTGGTGTTACCTGTGTTTTTCCCGTCGCCTTCGTCGCCGGCTGAGAGGACTTTGCACTCGCTGGATGTAGCTAGAGCGCTGAAGTTCTACGTGGACCGCACGAAGGGTTTTCGGAAGACGTCACAACTCTTTGTGAACTTTGGACCTGTCAATCAGGGGAAGGCTCTCTCGAAGGCTTCCATCTCCAGATGGCTCTCCGGCTGCATCATGTGCTGTCACCGGTTGGCAAACCGACCGCTGCCTGGCCGTCCGAGAGCCCATTCCACCAGAGCGATTGCAGCTACCACGGCGTTCCTATCTGGTGTGCCCCTGCTGGACATATGCAGGGCTGCTACGTGGAGGTCGACGCACACCTTCACGAAATTCTACTGCGTCGACCGGGATTCCAGGGAGGAGTCCAGGGTCGGCCAAGCAGTGCTGCGCAACCTGTTCGCCTGAGGTGAGCCTGGTGAGGAGGTAAGATGCTTAATGTTGAGTTGATGTGATGCTTAATGTTGAGCCTTTGCCACCTTCCGTGGTTGTGCATGTGTGTACTGCTACGTATTCTTTATTCATGAGCATGTGAATCCATGCCAGACCCCATGCTGGAGAAGGAACAAGTTACTTACCTGTAACTGTTGTTCTCCAGCATGGGTCTGGCATGGATTCACTTGCGAACCCTCCCGCCTACCCCTCTGCTGCTCTTCACTTGGTCATACTGCCACTTCACGTGCTTCCAAATCTGAAGATGGCTGCCAGAGGCGGTGCTTAGGTAGAGGGCAGTCATTGGCTGTGGTCAGTATGACGCAGAGACCAGTGATTGGTTATTACTACGAAAGACAGATCAGAAACGAAACTGATACTGGTTTTTTCTTTACCGAGGATTCCCAGCCTGACGACGGGGAATATTCATGAGCATGTGAATCCATGCCAGACCCATGCTGGAGAACAACAGTTACAGGTAAGTAACTTGTTCCTTCTTTTGCCCTCGGTGCGGTGTTGTCTCAGACATGCCCTACGACAGGCAAGTTGCACCCGGTGGCATACCACTCCCGCAAGTTTTCCAATACTGAGACCCATTATACTGTAACGGAGAAGGAACTTCTGGCTGTCATGGACGCCTTTCGTGTCTGGCGCCATCACCTCCTGGGGCTAAGCATCCAATCACTGTCTACTCCGATCATCGGAATCTACAGGATCTGGCCTCCTTAAAGTGCATCAATAGCAGACAGGTCCGGTGGCATCTCTTCTTTTCCGCCTTTGATTTTCACATTACTCATCGTCCTGGAATCACTCATGGAAAAGCGGACGCCTTGTCACGCTCTCTGGGTGGAGTCGCGTTGCCAACCTTCCCCGATACTGTTCTTGGTAAGAGTCATGTGATTTGTCTCTGCACTCCCTCCCTGTCGCTGTTGGATTCTGTGCGAGCATGGACGAGCAATCATTCTGACCAACTACGGGATTGGGATCCCGTATATTGTGATGGTTTGCCTTTCGTGCATGATCGCCTGTTCCTTCCCACGCCTGACACCCGTAACCTGGCCCTTGAATGGTCTCATGATGCCCCCTTTAATGCCCATCCCGGCCAGGAGCGTACTATGGATCTCTTAAAGCGCTGGTGCTGGTGGCCCTCTATGAAGCGCGACGTGGAATGCTATGTCAACTCTTGCTCTGTTTGCGCTCAGGCCAAACATCAAAGATGTTGTCCAATTGGCCTGCTGCTTCCGCTACCGGTACCCCCAAGACCTTGGCATACACTGACTATGGATTTCGTGACCGATCTCCCCAAGGTACGGGGTTTTGACACCATCTGGGTGGTGGTGGACACATTCACAAAAATGGCTCGCTTTGTTCCTTGTAAGGGGATCCCTTCGGCCCCGGTCCTGGCTGAGTTGTTTTTTGACTCTGTGTTCATGTTGTTTTGGCTTCCTTCTGTCATTATTTCCGATCGTGGGTCGCAGTTCACCTCTCGTTTTTGGAGATCTTTGACTAAGCTACTTGGCATCGATACCAGGTATTCTTCGGCCTATCACCCTGAGACTGATGGGCAGACTGAAGGGACGAATCAATCTATGGAGCAGTATCTTCGGTGTCTTATCCTGCAGCAGCAGTCCTCCTGGTTGAGTGCTTTACGGCTTGCCGAGTTCGCATACAATAACGCGGCTCACTCTGCTACAGGTTTTTCTCCTTTCTACGCCCTCTATGGCCAACACCCCAAGGTCTTGCCTGTCCCTGATGCCTCTGTCTCTTTGAATCCTGCGGCCACGGCCTGTTTTAGGGATCTGTCTGCTGTTCATGCTAGTACTTTGGTCCATCTTACTGAAGCAAAGGCCTCTATGAAGTCCCGTGTTGACAGCAAGCGCTTGGCTGCTCCTCCCCTTGCGGTGGGTTCCAGGGTGTGGTTGTCTTCCCGTCACCTTCGCCTGGTGGGTTGTCGGAAACTTCTGCCTCGCTTTGTTGGCCCGTATGTGATCTCTCAGGTTGTGAATCCAGTAGCTTTTCGTCTGGTTCTCCCGAGCTCTTGGCGAATCCATCCTGTTTTTCATGTCTCTCTCCTCAAGCCATGTCCTGATTCTTCCCGCCTTCGGGCCCCAGCAAGCCCCTGTGTCCCTGGCCTCCCCTGATGTTTTTGAAGTGTCAGCTATTTTGGGTTCCCGTTGGTTTAGGGGTGGGCTCCAGTATTTGGTGGATTGGAAGGGTTATGGACCGGAGGAGCGTTCATGGGTTTCCGCCTTGGATGTTAACGCTCCTCGGTTGGTAGCCCGGTTCCATAGGGATCACCCGTCCTGCCCACGAGGTCGTGGGCCGTTGGGGGGGGGGGGGGGGGCTATGTTAGACGATCCTCTGTACACCAGAACACTGCTAACATCTCCACAACACCTTCCTTGGGTTCCCACACGACTTGCTCTAGGGTTCGAGACTCACGTGATTTGGTTACCCCAAAGGACCAAAAGTTCCGTACCAGGTACAATTTACGTGCCCGGTTGCAGCCCTTCCTGCATTGGCAGTTGCCATGGAGAACATACAGCAGAAGGGGCGGCGGAACACCTCCGTGTCGATCGTTCATTTGCTCACGTGATTCAGAGCGGCGTTTCCCACGTGACCTTGGTGAACGTCACATGACCCAGAAGCGCACAATATATAAAGCCTGATGCACAGAGCACTCATCGCTTCTCAGCTGTCTTCTGACCCTGTTTGGCGCTACGTTTGATAAACTCTGTTGGTTTACCTTGATCTTGGAACTCTCACCTGGACTCCCTCGGATTATCCTTTTGTACCTTTGCTTGGAACTGCTTACCTATTGCTGAATCTCGACACGACCCCCACTTGTCTTCGGATCATCCCTTGGTACTTTGTTGGACTTCTACGCCATTGCCCTTTTGGGAACTCAAGTTACGCCTTCAGCTCTACAGGTGGCATATCCTGTATCCACGCTTGTCTGCGTTCCCTCTTGTTCTGGGGACCGCCTCTCATCTGAGTCTCGAACCTCCCTCCTAGGTTTCCCGGGTTTTCCAAACAACGGATAGGTAAGACTACTCAGATCCTTTGGTTCTTGTGCTATATTGTATTTGCCTGGTACTTAACCTCGTTCTTTTTGCAGCAGCATCGGTGTTCCAGAGGTTCCGTGGATCCGGGAAGTAACATCTCCCACCTGTGGCCCCAAAGGTCGCACAGCGGGTTTCTTTTGGTTCCCCTGTGCGTCACTTGGGGACAGAGGTCTCAACGGTCTACACGACACTCAAGTCAGAACACATACCTTCTGGCAAGCCCACTATACGGATGTTATTGCGTCTGGCGCGCCCCTCTGCTTGCTCAGCTCTGTCCTCCAGATTGCCCACCCGTTGCATGAGGGCATGGAGCTCCTTTCCATGTGCGGTGCACGCCTCCGTGTTCGGGGCCATCTCCTTCTCCAAGGCCCCAGTGCGCTGCGCAATCGTTTGCACATCCTGTCTCAGCAGGTTCATCACCTCCTGGACCGCATCCGATCTTGAGGTCCAGGCCCTCCTGCAGCTCTTTCATAGCCAGGCCCAACTTAGTCTCCCAGGCCACCTTTAAGTCTGCAATCGCTGCCAACACCTCCTGGAGCGTGCCCGGTGTCTCCGCCGTTGCCGTGGAGGTCTCCTTGCTCTTGCCCCCCTCCGCACCTGGGGGCAACCTGGCATAGGCCTCCATCATGGGCTGTTTGATCCTGGGTCTAACCACTTTAGAGGACATCCTGCTATGTTAACTGGGCGAAAGCCTGCCGTGCCTCCCTCAGCACGAATGTCCGCGTGGTCACGAACCACTCTCAGCAGTCCAGATATGTACTTGTCTCTCCCCTCGCACCCAGAGTGGGCCGTGTCCTCCCACGTACTTGTACACTCTCGGTGTCGTGGCACCGGTCTCTGTCGTGTTCCTTCCGTGGCCAGTGCTCGAGTGCGCTCACCTATCCGCCGCACTCCCTTTGTTCCCTCTCTTCTGCGATCACGAGGCCATCCATGCCACAATGCAGTTCCAGATGTAGTACTCCCGTACTCAGGCTCAGGGGGGCCGCTTTAAGTGTCAGGGGATCAGCAAATGTCTCGCATCGGCCTCCTCAACTGGCCTGCGCCAATGTTTTGTGATGCAGGCCCACCATGGTCGGGCCTGGGTACCCCCTTTCAGTCTACCGTATCTATGTTGGGCCCCATGGTGCCGCAGTGTCCACTACACCCTGTCTTTCCAGGAGGGGGCCCAGCACTCCTCGTAGTGCCCGCGACCACCCTCTCCTCAGGCAGCCCAGCTTAAAGGTGTTCAGAGCGTGTGGAATATTGGCTGCAGTCTACTGACTGTCCCTATGGGATTTCTCCTATCTCCCTGCATGTACAGAGTTAATCCGCAGCGCTGTGAAAACTGCAGCCACCACCGCCCGCTCATTCGCGCTGGCCCCAGGGTCCGCAGCTACCTTGTTGCCGGCGCAACATTCGCACATTCTTCCCCAAGGTGCGCTGCCACAATGTATCTTCCTGGGTTCCGCCGGCGTTCGATCCGACTACGCCGCGGGCCCAGCGTCAGCTACCAGTACGCTCGGCGAGTCTCGTCAGTGTACAATCCGTAGATTGTATCAGCTCCGGGTGCATGCGCCTTCAGATGTGCGCTGCCTCAGTGAAGCAGCAGCGCGTCCCGGGCAAACCGATACTCCTCCTCTGTTTCCTAACGCCGCAGTCCGCCTCTAATCGCAGGTCTTGGAGTTCGATGCAGGGGCCTTGCAGGTCCTACATTTGTGATCGCAGCGGCGCTCTCGTGACCCCTGTCGTCCTCTTTGTCTCTGCCGCCATTTTGTTCCACTCGCCGATTCGGGGCCCGCAGCGAGCAAATGAGTATAACTCAGTGTCCGCACCTTCCACATGCATCAAAATTTCAGCGAGTGTAGCTGTCATCTTCACAAGCATTGACGTTATTTTTCGGTGCCGGCCGGCTCCCGTGCACGCACTTCTCCTCCAGGATCATTGTAGGATCAACAGAGCTCCACAAGAGCATGTCCCTTTACATGGCCGTCAAGCCACGCCCCCAACTGTCTGGAGAGTTGGTTGTTATTTGTGTGTTGTAAAAACAAATATGCACTGTTCCTGTGTCACTCTAATCAAGGCAGTGCCAACCTGTGGCGTGGGGAGTTGATCCAGGGCTTTCGTGTTTCATTAGGGAAGTGTTGGGTTGGCTTCCCACTCTACAACTTCACCAACCTTGTCTGATCCTCTGGCTACTCCACCACTGCAACAGCTACGAAGATCAGGTACACAGTGCCAGTGAGACACTTTGCATGACAGTAGAACTCATCTCCTGAAATTTCAGATCCGTGCGAAGAGCTGAGCTATAGAGATGGAGTTCACTGCCACAAACATCCTGGCTTGCAAATCCATATGCCCGATTGTTAAATGTAAGTAATAGAATGGAATTGCTTTCCAATGTTGGCAGAATGCTACCTTGACTATAAAGAAAAAGTAATTGACAATATGACTAAGCAGTGAATTTGGTTAAACAATATTAAATAATTTTATATCAGACTACCCCATGAAGACAAAACCAGCCGGTCTTTGAAAATATCCAAGAAGGATTTATAATGTAATAACTGTATCTAACATTTCACAGGAATGTTTCCAAGCAACTAACAGTTAAATCTAGAGGTGAAGTTCGAACAATGAAGGATCCATTATATTTCTATATTTCTTCACCGAAAACACTATTAAAAAGGTTTTGGCACATGTTAAGAAAGATAACTTTTTATTTTAACAAAATATAAAATAACACAGTAATACCGTTCAGAAATGAAAACTTTAGGATTAATAGAAACAGATAATCAACAACATATTAAGCAGCAGCAATGAAAACCGGGAATATGTTATTAAAAGCTAGGGTAGCCAATGAAGTCTATGGGTTTGCACATGAAAGCTATAGAAGTGAATGTGACAATCAGGCAGGGCAGATTAAAAAGGCAAAACAAAAACACTACTTGCTTTGAAACACTCTCTTGTAGAAGACAAACCGAACATAACTACTGTTTTTAAAGCAATCCCCGATATAAAATCATTATTTTTTGTGAAAATACCATTGTTTATGCCTTGATCCAAGCAAAACAGTAATTTAAATAAATGATCTAATATGCAAGACATCTTTAAAGTAAAAAGAAGTCAAAACATAACCTGCTTACTTACTACTGGCTTGTAGTGGGAGGAAGAGGGTAGAATGAAATGATTTAGGGCACTGCTTTAGTGAAGAGATGCACCACTGACTGGGTAATTCAGACAAAATGCATCACGGAAGAGGGATGGCTGGAATTTATTGAATTAATAAAAAAAACGCTGGCAAACATCTCGAAAACCCGCCAGACCATTTATTTCTGCCTGCCATGCCGTTACTAAAGGGCAAAGATGAGGGTGTGGTGGGTTGCTAGGAGTAATGCCAGTGGTTATAATTGTTTCAATACCTTCCAGCCCTCAACCTCATATGTCGCTATGCCAACCCAAGTGTGGAATTTGTATGCTTTGAAAGGGGTCCCATGTCTGTCCCACTTAGAAACCCATGCTACACCTCATTAATGACACTCAGCGAGGCTAAAACATATCTGGGCATGTGTCTGGTCTCCCAAAAAAAGAATGTGTCCTCTCAGTTTGGGCTGGATTACTCCTTTTGGGGTGAGACCAACCTTCATTTGCATATGGTGTGTCTCCTTCTGCAATGGCATAGTAGGCTAAAAAACAATATGCCAGGGGACTGGCCCGAACAGTAGCACTGGTCATGATTAATTCAAAACTGTCTAGCCACCAACCTTCAGTTTTGCTTGATTGAAGCATAAGACGTGGATGAGAAAGCACTCAGAGTGGGCTCCATTGCAGCTTCTAGTGAAACTATTCTTTTTTTTATCAGACACATTGTATTGATTGATAGAGTGTGGTAACTTAAACACTTTGACGATGTTTCTCCCTTTCGCCGGCTTCTTCATTGGTTATTAGTTGAAGACCAGATAACATTTCAAATAGCTTGTCTGGTGTTTAAATGTTTGAATAACATGGCACCGGATTACCTCAAGGACAATCTTGGGTAGTATCAACCGTTCAGAAGCCTACCCTCAAGTGACCAAGCACTGTTAATTATCCCCTCATCCACATTTGTGTCTAGAGGGGACAGAAGATTCTCTGTGTATGGTCCTAGACTATGGAACAGCCTACCCAGGGAAATTAGGATCTTGGGATTCCCTGTTCAAGTTCCAAAAAGCTCTAAAAACGTTTTTGTTTAAATGAAATTCTAGTCATCAGGGGCTGGTTAGAACATCACCTCTGTACAGAATGCTTCTATGAATACTACTCTTGCAATATGTCCTTAGTAAAAATCATCTGCGCCATTATACGGTTTGGTCGGTTTCGAGCGCGTTATAAATTAATCAAAATCAGACTAATCATCTTACTATCAGATAACGACAATGTTCCTTTCCTTATCATGCCCCTTCCTCTGCTTCCCTCCCAGCACATTATTTATTTCATAACTTTTTAATCCAACCTAGAATGGAGTGCCACGAAGCAGCAACCCTCTCCCCCCCCCCTCTACCCAATCTGCAAGTTAGTTCTCACTACCATTTGTAGTTCCCAGACCATCCAAAATAGCAGTGAAATTACAAAAAGAGAACTCAAGGCTCGTTAAGGTCTTTCTGAAAGACACATTGACAATGTCTACTGAGCCAACCTTCACTGATCATTTCAAATCATATCAAGTGTTCACTCAGTGCCAAATAAATTCAGAGCTCGGAGTCTCACCGGGCACATCAGAATCTTATTCTCATTGCAAAAAGGAACCATATGTTATGCCGCCATCTAGTGATTTGTGGGGGGGTTAGATGATTTCCATGATGCTTCCATCACCAATTTGGCGGCTAGGAGCAGAGTCGAGAACAATCGACACGTCCATCCATGACATCCACAATTTCTCTGTGGTTTCAAGTCCAGTGACATAACATCTTGGTCCCATGGAATGTGTAGCCCCACTACCTTTTCAATTGTCTTGCCTATTTCTTCCAAGAATGGTTGTACAATTGGACATTCCCACCAAAATGTGCGTTAGAGAGCCTGTGCCCCTGTAGTTTTGCCAAAATCTACTGGATTGACCAGGGAAAATGTGTGCTAGTGTAGTCCGAGTTATGTAGCTTCTACTTAGGAGTTTGTGTTTTGTTTCTTAATATTGCAAACCTATTGAATCCATCTTAATTTTAAACCAAGCTTGTTTTCATTCTTGTATTTTAATGGTTCTATCTAAATCTGTTTCCCATTTAGTCAGATGGGATCTGGTCACATACTCGGTGGAACTTTCCAAAACGTTATGAATGGTTGAAATAAGCACCATTGGAGATAAGTTGGCAGTCAACAGTTTCTGAAAGAGACGTAGGGGACTGGTTGCTGCATCACCCAGTGGTGTAATTACATGTATTGGAACCTGCGTTCTTGAAGTGAAAATTCCTTCTTGCAATCATTTTATGGAGCCTATTCTAAACACATGACTTATAGACCATCCCATGTTAGCTCTTCATCTACTAAAAGCTTTCTCCCCTCTAATTCGATCAAAAACAGGATTATTAGGTATTGGAGTACATAAGGAGGGAAAGGCAGTCAGTCTCGCTTTTATTGCTACCCCAAGTGTAGATCTGGTCACCGGGCTGATATGACGACTCTGGTCTGATCGTTTTAGGTAGTCACATCCATCGCCACAAATCGTCACCTGCAACTGCTACATCCATGGCACACCATTGCTTTTCCGATAAGTTTGCACCATTCTCCCAATATTGTTAGATGTGCAGCTTGATAGTACTTTAATAGGTTGTAAAAACCCATGCCACCCTTGATTCATTGGAGTTAGTAATGCTGATTTGGCAATGTTAACCCTCTTCCCCCTTCCAGATGAATACAAACAGTCCCTTTTGCAACTTCATCAGATCTTGTTTAGGCACTTTGTTGGCTACAGTCTTGAAATGAAACGAACGTAATTTTGATGGTGTCAATTCTTCCATTCCAGGACAAGGATAGTTTGTTCCATCTAACTATTTCTCCTTTTATAGAAGTAAAAAGATTTGGGGAGTTAGCTTGATAACGCTCAAATGGGTATCTGTGAAGGCTAAACCCAGATAATGGTGTAGACCATTTAAACGGTGTAGATTCTCTCAATATTTTTTCCTCGTCCACTGTTACATTTATGAAAGAATTTCAGTTTTTAGAACATTAATCTTAAATCCTGATACCTTTCTGTATGGTTGGAGTTAATCCAATAAATGTCCCAGTGACGAATTAGGGTATGTGATTGATAGCAGTACGGCATCTGAAAACATTGCTCATTTGGGCTCTTTTTAAAACGAAAATGTACCCCCTGTGTGTTCTTATCTGCTCTGACCCTTTCGGCAAAATTTCCCTGACATGGCAAGTTACAAGCAGGGGTAATGGTAGGTTTATCTAGCACGTCTACAGAGCTTCACTTCCCTATATAAATGATCATTTATCCTTATGCCTTGTTGGCATCTAAAGTTAGGATGAAAGGGACCACAGGGAAACTATGTACTTTATCTATTAAGTGCATTTCCCACCTCATATTACCAGACGTTTCCCTGGACTTTATAAAACCGGCTTGGTCAGTTTACATCAGATGTGGCAATAGGTTTCTAGTGTGGATGGCAACATTTTGTAAACTTTTTATAGTCTACATTAAGTAGGGCATTTGGCATGTATGACCCACAATTTGTTTTGTTGGGTCCTTGCCTTGTTTTGGGAAAACAGCTATGGTTGCTTGTGAAATAGTCGGAGTAATTTCCCCAAAAGTCACAAAGGAAATCATTAGGCATTTTATCAAAAAGATCAAAACATCTGCAAATGTTTTATACAATTGAGCTCTATATCCATCAGGTCCTTGAGCTTTATTATCTTTTAGAGCAAAAATAGCTTTTGAAACTTCTTCCTTCAAAACTGGTCTCTTTAACTTTGTTCTTCTTGTCAAATCTGGTGATGAGAGGATTTAATGGCCCCATATCTAACAATGTTTGGCTCTAAAATGCCTTCAGATTATATTTTCATCAGAGAAAATGGGGTTTGAGAATTGGATATGTAGTTCTTTTCAAATTGTGCTGTATATGAACAAGATATATTACGGCCAAAAGCTGCCCCTTCCTGCAAATAATGTACATCTTTACACTGCTGAAGATATATTGGGTTCATTGGGACCTGTGAATAATTGTTCATTTAAATTCCTCTTTCAAGAGGTTACAGGAATCTATGAGAAGCTCTTAATGTCACAGCAATTGTGTACATGTGCATCTGGAGTATCACGGGTTGAGAGGGTGAAGTCCACAGCTTTACAAAAGCTGAGAATCCATTGTGGGCAGCAAAGTTAAAGGAGCATTGTTCTCTTGAAAGACATTCTAGCCCCAGGGATATTTGGAGTGTGCTTAATGCCCAATATGAAAACAGAAACAAAGTGTTTATCTTTCTTGGTGTGTTTCCAGCATATAATTCACACTCTGGAAGCACAGAGCGTAGCTCGGCACAAAAATGATCAGGAAAGTTAGAGGAGGAAAAACCAGTGTCCCAAATAGTTTTCCAGTTTGTACTGTATCCTTGCATCACTAGTTTTGACTCCCCCCGAAAGCAATGTTCAATGAGCGCCTTACAGTAGTAGAGCAGATAAGTGGATTATTTGGAAGATTGTTCTATTGATGATAGTAGCATGAAACTTGGGGCACATATACTACATATGGAAATGTTTTATTTTGGCTAAGAAGCCAGCCCAGATGTTCCCCCTAACAGTAATGGCAGTCATTCAAAATGGCGGCCTAAGAACATCGTTAATCCTGCGATGGAAATCACTGCATACAAAAAGTCTGCATGGGAAATGTGCAAACTACAAAATTGTTTGTACATTTCCCATGCGGACATTCATTAAAAAAAACACCACATCCATACAAACACACCCCCCCACTCAAACCCCCAACACACCCCCACCCCCCTACTTACCCTCCTTTCTGCGCTGTGTCCCTGCAACGCTGGTTTCCTTTCACTTCCGTGATCGGGAACCGGCGCCGCAGGGTCCTTTTCTTTTCTCTCTTTTTTTGTTGTAACTTTTAGTTGGTGAGCTGCAGGGGTATCCCCCGCTCACCATACTGTATAGTATGGTGAGCGGGGTGTTGCGGGGGACGCCCCTGCAGCCTTTTTACTTTTTTTTTGTCGCGCAGCTGCAGGGGTGTCCCCCGCAACCCTGCTCACTATACTGTATAGTATGATGAGCGGGGTGTTGCGGGGGACACCCCAGCAGCCCCCGCAGTCTTTTGTTTTTACCGAAATGCATACCACCAAAGGTTCGAACCTTTGGTGGTATGCATTTTCAGACTTTTTGTAAGGGTTGGAACTTTCGGTGCGGTCATTTTGGCCGAAACACTGTTAATCTGCTAGTTTGTATGGTATTTAATGCTGTTCCTTCCATATTAAATGTGATTTTATGTGATTTTTTTTTTACATCCAATAGTTCAATAAAATGCATACACAAAACAAGGGTGCGAAAAAGAGTAGTGTAAAATTATCAAAAAGAAAAAGGATATGAAAATGTGGAGAAAGTACTTAAGCTGATGAATCCGTTCAAGCCTGATACTTCTAGACAAATCACAGAAACAGAGAACAAGTGTTTCATCTGCCAAGAAGACAATTCAGAGGCTCTTCGCTGTCCAGCAGAGACTAAACGTGATACAAAGGGAGCTGGTTATAAGACAATATCCGATCTGCTCGGTGGGTTTAGTAGTGTTGGGTGTTTACCAAGGACATCTGTCTTGTCTGGATGAAGGTGGAAGTATCAAGGCAACATTGGTATGCCGTAAAGCTGTGTTTCACAAATCATGTAGATTGCACTTCAAAAGAATTGCAAAGAGCAGAGAAAAGGGTGATATCACCAGCAGATAATGCTTATAGTTCTATAAAATGCACAGTGTGTTCAAGAAAACCTAAGCAATCTATGCAGCATAAGACTGAAACTACGTAGCAGTGATCTTTTCGGACGCATACATACCACGAAAATGAAAAATCAGGATACTTGCTTACTTCTCCAGCATGGGGTCTGGCATGGATTCACATGCTCATTAATATTCCCCGTCGTCAGGCTGGGAATCCTCGGTAAAGAAAAAATCAGTATCAGTTTAGTTTCTGATCTGTCTTTCTTAGTAGTAACCAATCACTGATCTCTGGGTCATACTGCCCCCAGCCAATGACTGCCCTCTCCCTAAGCCCCGCCTCTGGCAGCCATCCTCAGATTTTTACTGCACGATCAAGTGTTGGGAGTCCTCTTGCTTTAGCTCTCGAGTTTTTGCTGCGTTTTCGCGCTTTTTCAGGAGATTTTCTCATTTTTTCGGTTTAATCGAGCCTCAAGTTCCACCGTTTCTACTTCTGATAACGGGGACCTGTTTCGGAATTCTTCTACGCCCCTCAAGGGTGAAGTTTTCGTCGAGTTTACGCTTCTTGGAGGATTCCGGAAGATCTGCGGCCTACCTCAACGGACATGGCCCAGGACAAGGGAAGCTCGACGCCCGGATCCAAGCTGTTCATGTGCTGCCCTGGATGCAGATTACAAAATGTTTTCAAGGAGGACGAGCATTCGCAATGTCTCTACTGCCTTCATGAGGACAAGACGCACGTGGAGAAGGACTGTGCGTTCTGCAAGAACCTTTCGGAACGGACCAAACAAGATCGTCGTTCCCGCCTCGCCGCCTGGCTGGAGAAGGGCACAGCAGGTGAGAAGGCGAAGAAAAAGTCTGAGCGGGCTTCTAAGTCCTGTAAGGGCACCCCGGTGATGGGGGCCCAACAGAAGGCCAAGCACCGTGAGTCCGCGGGCACCGGGAGTGCCGAAAGGTCGGGCTCTTCGGCTGCCAGGCAGGGCGCGACTTCCCCGGCACGTTCAACCACGAGCCAGTGCTCTGGTTCGGGGAAGAGGAAGTCCGAGAACCCGGGTAAGCTGCTGGAGCGGCCCCGGTTGATCTCGAAGGGACCCGAAGGGGAGCGAGGCGCTGAACCTCCCCCCAAGGCGAAGGCCCAGGACGCACCTAAGGTGGTGAGGGCTTTGATCCAGCCGGCAAAGGCCTCTATCGAAATGGTAGCTGCGACCCTGGCCCAGCCGGCTGAGACTACGCCAGTGGAAACGGCCTCTGGGCCCAGAGTATCCCTGCCACCGCGGAGGGAATCCTCTTTCCAGCCCATCGTTAAGACCCCCGTGAAGACTCCGGCGGAAAAAGAGTGAGGGGGGGCGGTGGCCATTACAGACTCGGAATCAGCCTCTGAGGAGTATCTGGTGGAAACCGGGAAGGGCCTCAACGAGAGGTTCATAGGCCTCAACGAGAAGTTCGAGAAGGTTCGATCCCAGGGGACGGTTCCCGCTGATGTGATTGAAGATAGCGACGATGGCGACGAAGAAGGCCTAGTGGAGCGGCCATCCCGTCCGTCGCAGCCATTACCCGAGCCCCAGGATAGCTCGGCGGCCATTTTGTTGGCGATCCAATCCTTATGTACGAGATAAGGACGAGGTTACCACGGACCCCGACGTAGGATCCAGAACCAGGCCCGTCGGGAAGCCCTCCGAACAAGCGAAGGAGAGTCCGCCCCGCTCCTCCCTTTGTGCCCGCGAGGCCTGTGGACCCCTCATCCCCCTCGCCAGACCCTAGAGAGGATACAGCGACGGGGACGGACGACGACGGCGGCGATGACACAACGGACATCCCGTCATCACCCCCCCCCTCGGGCTTCTCCACCCGACGAAATTGGCTCCTTTCACGCCATGATAACCAGGGCATCCGAGCTCTTCCAGCTCTGCCCTGAAGAACAGAAAAAGGAAGGGTTTTTTTTACCAACGACGAGAGGCCAAGAGGGAGACGGTCCTCGCGGTGCCGTTGCTCGTCGACATCTGGGACGAGCGGCTGGCTATCATCAAGAACCCTTCCACGACACCTGCCAAGAGGGACAGGTACGAGAAGAAGTGCCGAGTCCCCGATGCCGCCCACTTGTGCCTCAGGCCCAGCCCACACCGGACTCCGTCGTCTCGGCAGCGGCCAAGAAGAAAGCAGCGGGTGCGGCGGCTTCAACTTCCACTTCCCCGCCGGACAGCGAGGGCAAGAAGTTGGACTCCATGGGACGACGAGTCATCTCGTCGGCGGCGGCGACGACGATTAAGGCAGCCAATGCCCTAGCGATCGTGGCCCGCTACGACAGGGAGCTTTGGTTCAAGATAGCTCCCCTGCTAGACTTCCTACCGGACGACAAGAGGGCGGAGGCCCTACAAATTCTGCAGGAAGGAGAGGTGGCGTCGGATCACGCCATAACGGAGGCAACGGACATTTTCGATACTGGATTTCGCCAACTGGGCAGCGGGGTTTGCCTCCGACGACGAGGATGGCTCAAGGCGACGGACTTTCGCCAGGACGTCCAGACCAGAGTGTTGTATATGCCATTCGACGCCAACAACCTTTTTGGGAAGACGGTGGACGAGTCGCTCCAGGCCATCAAGACCGACTCGGAGACGGCCCGGGCCCTAGGGGTACTTCAACAACGACGGCCCTTTCGGAGCTCCGGAGGCAGACAGGGTGCCTCCAAGGGATCCAGCAGTGGCTCTTCTACATACCGCCAGGCGGCCCGCTCCTCGTCCCAGGAGGCCTACAGAGGTTGCGGCAAGCAAGGGGGATCCCGCCGTCGTCGTCAAGGAGGCCAAGGCGGCAAGGCCTCCTCCAAGCAAGACTGAACAGGCCGTGGCGTCGGGCCCCCACCGAAGCACCCCGGTGGGAGGCCGGCTGATGAAGTTCGTCAGCGTGTGGGAGTCCATCTCCACCGACCGTTGGGTGCTGGACACCCTGGCCAACGGGCACTCGCTGGAATTCCAAAAGAAGTGCCCACGCATTCCTCCCGTGGCCAGGAAGGGGAATCGCGTCCCTCAACTGCTGTTGGCGGTAAGGGCGATGCTCAAGAAAGGTGCCATCGAGCTCGTCCCCAGGAGGCTCCGGGGCTCCGGAGTGTACTCAAGGTACTTCCTTGTCAGAAAGAAGACAGGCGGTTGGCACCCCATCCTGGACCTTCGTCGGTTAAACAAGTACATCAAGGCGCAGAAATTCAGGATGGTCACCCTCCAGCACGTGCTGGGACAGCTGGAGGAGGGCGACTTCCTATCGTCGTTGGACCTGGAGGATGCTTACTTCCACATCCCCATTCTAAAAGGACAAAAAGTTTCTCAGGTTCGTGGTTCAGGGACGCCACTACCAATTCAGAGCCCTGCCGTTCGGATTAAAGTCGGCACCCAGGGTATTCACCAAGTGCCTTGCACCAGTGGCGGCGCGGCTGCGCCTGCAGGGGATCCAAATCTACCCCTACCTGGACGACTGGCTAATCCGGGCAAGGACAAGAGAACTCGCCGTCGAACACACATCGAGGACCGTCCGGCTGCTCACGGAACTGGGATTCGCCATCAACTACCCCAAATCCCACCTAGTTCCGTCGCAAGTAGCACTGTTTCTGGGAGCGAAGCTCGATACAGTGGGGCAATTGGCCTCCCCGTCGGAGGAGAGGACGAAGGCCATTCTGGTCAAGGTGCGGACGCGGCCAGGGTGAGGTCCATCAAGTCCCTCCTCGGGATGATTTCTTCATGCATCTACCTTGTACCCCTTTGCAGACTTCGGATGCGTCTGCTACAGGAGTTCCTCGACGCCCGCTGGTTTCAGGCGACAGGCTGCTTCGAAGACAGGATCCCTCTCGACGAGGAGTTCCGTCGGGCGATCCTATGGTGGGGTACCCGTGCATACCTCACTACAGGCACGGACTTTCAGACCCCGGCGTTTCAGGAGGCGGTGACGGCGGACGCCTCTCTGGAGGGTTGGGGGGCCCACACCGGAGATCTCCACGCAAGAGGCCTCTGGCTCCCGGAGGAGAGGTCTCTCCACATCCACATTCTGGAGCTCCGAGCAGTGTTCTGGGCGCTCAAGTCGTTCCTTCCGTCCCTCAAGGACAAAGTGGTGAGGATCTTCACCAACAACACCACCACGATGTTCTACATACGGAAGCAGGGAGGCACCAGATCCCCAGCCCTATCCAAGGAGGCCCAGGTTCTGTGGCACTGGGCCGTCGGCCAAGGGATGTTTCTGGTTCCCTTCCACTTGGCAGGAATAAAAAAAAACACCATTGCCGACTCACTCAGCAGGGAGCTGCGCTCGTATCACGAGTGGGAACTACGTCAGGACCAGGTGGATCGGCTCTTTCGACGATGGGGCAAACCCCGGATCGACCTTTTTGCGACAGCGACGAACTCCAAGTGCCAGAGGTTCGCCAGCAGGTTCTCGCAGCCGAGGAGCATGGGCGATGCTTTCTCGTTCCCTTGGAACGGCCTGTTTCTATACGTGTTCCCTCCGTTGCCGTTGCTGCTCCGCCTCATCAACCAGCTCAAGAAGTCCAGGTGCAGAATGATCCTCGTCGCACCGGTGTGGCCGAGGCCGTTCCGGTTCCCGGACCTTCTGGACTTGTCAACGTCCCCACCAGTCAAGCTGCCGGCGGACGCGGATCTTCTCTCCAGAGAAGGAGGTGCCATTCTTCATCACGACCCGGAGTCGCTGAACTTGCAGGCCTGGCTCCTGCAGCACTAGAGTTTGGAGGGCACGATAACCCGGCTGACTGCAGAGAGGTTCTTGCAAAAGCCAGGGCATCCTCAACTCTCAAGTGGAAGAGGTTCTCTGTCTGGTGCCGTGCACAGAAGATTAACCCTCTGCGGATTACAGCCCCTCAAGTACTGCCGTACCTACTGTCGCTGGCCAAAGCTGGACTGGCTCACGCCTCCATCAAAATACATCTGGCTGCCACCTCCCGATATACCAGGACTATGGGACGGGCGTCCTTGTGGTCTCATCGCCTGGTGAAGGAATTTATGAAGGAACTATTCCGAAAGTTCCCGCCGGTGAAGGCTCCTGCCCCGGCGTGGGAGCTTAATGTGGTGCTGACCAGGCTCATGGGGGGCCCCATTCGAGCCTATGCATTTGGCGCCTTTGAAGTTCCTGTCATGCAAGCCTCCATACTTGACTTTTCATGACACGAGGGTGGTGCTGAGGACGCACCCCTCCTTCATGCCCAAGGTGCCGTCGGACTTCCACCTCAACGAGCCCTTGGTGTTACCAGTTTTCTTCCCGTCGCCTTCGACGCCGGCCGAGAGGACTTTGCACTCGCTGGATGTAGCTAGAGCGCTGAAGTTCTACGTGGACCGCACAAAGAGTTTTCGGAAGACGTCACAGCTGTTTGTGAACTTTGGGTCTGTGAATCAAGGGAAGGCTCTCTCGAAGACTTCCATTTCCAGATGGCTCTCCGGCTGCATCATGCACTGTCACCGGTTGGCAAACCGACCGCTGCCAGGCTGTCCGAGAGCCCATTCGACCAGAGCGATCGCTGCTACCACGGCGTTCCTGTCTGGTGTGTCCCTGCTGGACATCTTCAGGGTTGCTACGTGGAGGTCGACGCACACCTTCACAAGATTCTACTGCGTCAATCGGGACTCCAGGGAGGAGTCCAGGGTCGGCCAAGCAGTGCTGCGCAACCTGTTTGTCTAAGGTGAGCCTGGTGAGGAGGTAAGAATGGCTTAATGTTGAGTTTTGGATGTAATGCTTAATGTTGAGCCTTTGCCACCTCCCGTGGTTGTGCATGTGTGTACTGCTATGTATTCTTTTATTCATGAGCATGTGAATCCATGCCAGACCCCATGCTGGAGAAGGAACAAGTTACTTACCTGTAACTATTGTTCTCCAGCATGGGTCTGGCATGGATTCACATGCGAACCCTCCCGCCTGCCCCTCTGCGGCTCTTCACTTGGTCATACTGCCACTTTGCGTGCTACCAAATCTGAGGATGGCTGCCAGAGGCGGGGCTTAGGGAGAGGGCAGTCATTGGCTGGGGGCAGTATTACCCAGAGATCAGTGATTGGTTACTACTAAGAAAGACAGATCAGAAACGAAATTGATACAGATTTTTTCTTTACCGAGGATTCCCAGCCTGACGACGGGGAATATTCATGAGCATGTGAATCCAAGCCAGACTCGTGCTGGAGAACAACAGTTACAGGTAAGTAACTTGTTCCTTTCCTGACATGGAAGCACATAAGCAAGGCCGTCATGTGATTGTTCCATTTAATAATGATATTAGATATGCGCTGCAAAGCATGTGTACATGATGCAGATAGTGACGCTGTTCATCTTTCCAAAGCAGCAAATATGGTGAGAAGAGACATCTTTAAAATGAAAAATCATTTCAACAGATCTTTTAGAAACAAGTGTCAGGAAGACTCTATGCCAGCATCTCTGTTAGCACTGGTTGCTATGGTTACAAAAGGCCCAAACATTAAAGGACATTCAAGTTCTTCAGCCACAACCAATCCTCACTGTTGCACAGTTACTAATGTACAACAGTTTGGTGAGCGTCAGGAGTATGAGTCTGAAAGAGCCTTCAGGCGCAACCGAGAACGAAAAACTCCTTTGCTTATCTACTTAGGTATTTTAATCCATACAAGAACTTGCAAACGTTAACTTGTTGAAACCCTGCACGAACTTGGGTTAAGCATATCAAACGACCATGTTCTACACATGTAATCAGAACTTGGCAATGAAGTATGTCATCACTATCAAATGGAAAATGCTGTCATTCTTCTTCAGTTAAAAGGAGGGCTCTACCAAAGCTCATGGCTCTTTCAATGGTAGCGGAATATCAATACTTCAACATCTAGATGATAGTTTTACGGGAACTGATCGAAATATGACTAAACATTCTTGTGCCGAGAAAGTAACTAAACATATTCCTGAGCGCTACACCAACTGTTCCTCCTATGAGAACTGATTGTCCTCTGCCAACAGTAGAAAAAAACTTAGTTGACTATCAAGTTAGGCTGCAAGCTATGGTGCAAGAATACCTCTGGCTGAAGCATGTATCACAGGTTCTGGCTAGTGACATCCTACAAGGGGGTGCAATAATCACTCGGGCAGTATACCATGCAAGTCAACAAGAAGAAACTTAAAAAGATTGTGAATTAACACTTTCATCCCTGCTTCCTCCATTTCCAGACCATGCTATGTCAATGGCCATGATTCGTTATTCAATAGATATTGCGACGACAGCAGTTAAAGGCCTTAATCCTGGACAGATTTCAATCATTCAATCATTATGTTTGATCAGCCACTCTATGCGTTAGCAAAACAAATCCAGTGGAATCAGCCAACAACTGATGGCGTTCATCAGTTCATTGTAATATTTGGTGGGCTGCATATTGAGATGGCATTTCTCAAGGTTCTTGGAAATCTCTTGGATGAAAGTGAGTGGACTTTAACACTTGGTCTGGCTGATATTAGCACAGCTGGAAACCAGATTCATTTTTTTGAAGGTTCCCATGTGGCTCGTACCCGTATAGCTCATCAAATAAGAGCCAGTAGTCTCCATTTACTTCTGCAGCACGCCTACAGTGACTACAGGCAAGACATAGAGGATATAGAGGATAACAGTCAAGGAAAGAAATTGAAGGCTGGTGTAAAGAAAGAAGTGATGTATGTACCCAATTAATCATTCTAAAACTAGAACTCATTTTGATGACTTTTGTAAGAGCGATACAAGAAGGAGATTTTGATCTCTATTTAGAGGCACTAGCCAAGATTGTTCCCTGGTTCTTTTCCTTGGACCATACTCGTTATGCACAATGGATCCCTGTTCATTTACATGATATGGTTTCACTTAAAAAGCATCACCTTAACACCTTTGCAGAATTCATAAAAGGAATAATGTTTGTCAGCAAAAAATTAAAGCGTGCATTCTCTGCTATTGCCATTGATCAGGCCCATGGACAACATAATGCATCAGTCAAAGGTGATGGAGGGCCTGTAGGTCAGACGGAAAACCCAACAGCTCTGCATCGTTGGATGGCCTCTGGTCCTGAGATGGCCTATTTAGTTGAACAATTTAATTCTACAAAGACGCAGAGATGGGAAAAGTATGGGCGTCACCACGAGGCCAACAAGCATTCATAGATGCCTTTTGCAAAAGATATCAAGTCTCTTACTAATGCAATACAAGATATGGAAACCAATTTAGTGAAACCAGCCGTGATCTAATAGTACTTGACAGCAGAAATATAGAACATCGAGTAGTTGCAGACACATTGCTAAATATTGAACAAATTGGAGTTGACCAGTATGAGTTATATGTCAGCGACAGGCTTATTAATCAAACTAAACATATTGTAGATCCTATTAAGTGGAATAACCTCCAACCGTCCTCCAGTTCGTGAAAAGGCAAGTTCATAGTTACAACTGACATCGCTGAGGAATGACTGCTAACTATTTTCTAGAGTCTACATTGCATCACAGATACGTAATGGAGATCTGGATGATTTCTTTAGCAATTGTTGACATGCTTTGACCACGATTTGTACTGTGTTCATACCCTACATCAATTCTCAGATTCTTTATGTTACAAGGCTTGATATCATTTGGGGTGTGTACAAGCCTGACAGCTTGAAGAGTAAACCGTGCAGTAAAAGGGGAAAAGACGTTCGGAAACGTGTTGAACCAAGAAACGCACTTCCTAAAAATTGGCAGGATTTTCGCCGGTTGATTCAAATAAGACTGAATTGTTCTCTTTCTTGGCAAAAATCTTAACGGCTATTGACGCGTACAAGCAGGTAATTACCACAAATAGCAGAATTGTTTTTTCTCTAAATCGTGAAGCTATATTGGCGTTGGCTCCATGCGCACACGAAGAACCAGACACTCGCATCCTACTCCATTTATGTGATTCTGTGCAGCAAGGATTGTTGCGCTCACCTGGTCTCTGCAGAGGCGTTGGGGCACGGTTGCAGCCCCCCTGAACTTGAATCACCCCCTTCAGGCCTTCTCTCAGTAGAAAAGCTGTGAGCGGTGGTATATGGTGATACTCCTCCTGCGTGGAGATAACAGTGTGTGAGTGCGCCAATCTTTGATTGTTGTACCTCTCGAACCCTTCACCCCACAGTACGGTTTCTGTGAGCATACGCCGGTCTATAAAGCTCGCCTGTAAATTATGGAAGATAAGATCTCCGTCCTGCTACTTCTGGCAGGGGCGCGTCAAATGGGATCTAGTTCCTTCACTGATCCCTGATAAGGATTAGTCCAGTCCAGCTGCGACTATGCTTCTCCTTATGATTGGTGAGTCTTTCTTGAGCTCTTGTGATGCTGTTCGTTCTGTTTAATGTCTTTATATGTTGCCCCTATTTATGCCCGCAATAATGTCTCTTCTGTTTTCTTCCCTTAGATGGAAATGCAGCCTCAATGCAGCTGTGAGACGCGAGACGCGGCCGGATGGAAAATGGATGCTACCGCAATGTTCGACAGCAGGTAAGTGATGGTTTAAGGAAAAGCGCGAAGTATGGCTTGCGCAACTTTAAGCTGACTGTTTTTTCGATGTCTAACCTTGTCTTCTGTTTTTCCTTGCAGGTGCTGCTGTTGACGATGGAGCATGTCGTGCTGCGGTGCCAAGATGAAGATTGCGGCGTTTCGGAAAGTGTAAAGATGAATACTTGGTTCGCCGAAGAGATGTACAGGTAAGAACAGCTTCCCCCAGTTGGTAAGTATGCTGGCAGGAAGCAGGATGATCAGGAAGCAGGATCTTCAAAGGTAAGTCTGACCTCAGGCGACGCGACCGTTACAATGCTTGCAAGTGCAGAATAACGCGAAGCGTCTGTCTTGAGGATCAGGGCAGCTTATATAGCTGAGATCGTGGGCACGCTCATTAGGGCCGGCTTACCTGCCACACCCTGCCACTCCTAGAGAGTGAGCACGTGCAAACGCAATCTATTAGCAGCCACACCCAAGAATACACTTGGGGCTGCTTAATGGATGGAATGTTCAAGGTTAATGCATCTGAAGCGCTATGTCCATAATAAAAGCCTTTTGGTGTTAAATGGATGTTCTTGTTGATTTTTGTTCATGAGCCTGATGCCAAAGGCTTTTTGTGGCTTGGCTGATAGGCCTAGTCAGCAGGAAGTAAAAGAAATGCTCAAGCCATTGAAGAGATTTGTAGTTTTGAAATATGAACGTACTAGCCCCAATGAACATATTAATGAGGCAAGAAAACTATTCACTCAGAAAGGTAGAGCAATTGACAATCTACCTCCCACGCAAGATTTGCTCATTCAGCATACAAAAAGATCTGTCTACCAGGCTGGTTACAGCTGGGACCAAACGATGGTTGCAACACCACAGCTTCCATCACCGATTGGGGGTGGAAGAAGGATGAAGGTGGATGGGGAAATATTCTGGACAACCGTACCAGAGTCAGCAAAAGCTTGCAGGGAACTCTTAGAATGTGGCTGCAAGAAAGGCTGCACACTAGAGTGCAAGTGTAGGAAGGTTGCCCTTCAGTGTACTGCTCTTGTACTTGTGGTGCTCTTTGTACTGACTGAAATAAGGGGGGGGGAATAATTGCCAATAATCTGTTTGATGAATAATATCAATGTTCATTCAATAATGAACAATAATATCATATTCAGTAATATAAGACACTGTATTTGAATTACATAAACGTCAATCAATAATGTGCCTGGAAAACATGTGAGGCACTCAGGGCTCTAATATCAACAGAAAGGGACGATCGGGCTGCTTGCTTGGGGGTTATAGACAAACTGGCTGATCGGATCCCACATCCACCTGGCTCCAGGTCAAAGACTGGACTCTCAAGGGGCCACAAGACTTCCCAGGCTGGGTTTCAGAGATGGTATTGTCAAAGGTAGGCTGCCTGAAATACAGAATGGTGAATGTCCGACTCACCAGGCAGCCCAAGGCGGTGAGCCTATAAAATCTGGGGGAAAGCCGATCCAGTGACTGGTTTGGACTTGACTGTTAACACATTTCTGGAAAAGCTCTGCTCACGAAAGACAGGGTCATGTGGCAGCAATTGGTCAAGTCCATGCTACAGCCTGTATCCGACCGAAAAAAGTTGACTAGAGTACAAAACAAATTAATAAAGAGGAAGCCCCAGCCGAAGGTCGGTTATCTGGTAAGTTTGATCCCCCAACTGAGGCGGCCTCAAGAGCCGACGTTACGATTTCACAACAAACTCCCTTGGCTCAATCAACCTTGCGTTTGAAGCCTACCATGGAGCCGGCTGCCCACCCAGCAATTTTAAACTATGAAAATATAAGGCCTGATCCCCTGGAGGACTGGAGGCAGTTGAGCTTCATTTGTACTTTCAGAGGCAGGACCCATGGTAATAAAATCTCATACAAGAGACAATTGTTTGGGGCACCAGGGACCGTTTTGGGTGTGGAAGGTATCTTGTTTAAAATCCTTTCCCATGCCCGCATTTTGTTGAACTGTATGTTCTGTGGTGAATGTAACTTGCGCATATGATTTAACAACCCATACATTAGAGCTTGCGGGATCCAGTGCAGAGATGTGCTGGCTGACGTGGGTATCTCTTTCTGCACTCTTTTGCCAAAATATTCCATCGACATGACACTTGGCATGAGGCTATTGTACCGGGGGTGGACTGAAACAGGAAAGGAGAGGGAGATGGGGAGGTGAGGGATTTTGAGAAAAGCACAGAACAAAACCGGATCCCCTTACCCCCAAATCCCTCCTTCTTGACCAGGGGCTCTGGAAGACCTATTATAATGATCTCTAGGAAAGCCAAGGACAGTGTGTATGACTGTGCCCCAGCCGATTTTCATCCTACAAGGGGAAGGCAGACCTTCCTCTAGGGGTAACTGCGTGGGACTGGAGTAGCAATTTTAAATTCCTTTCCTTTAATGTGGCCGGGTCAAACGGCAAAATTGACGAGGAATGGGTCACTTTTATTTCTGGATATGATATTATCTGCCTACAAGAAAAGTGGGTTATGCTTAGAAATGATGCTAGTTTTTCACTACAGGCAAAAGGTGTAGGTAGAGGGAGGATAAGTGGGAGTGGGGGGCTGCTTATTTACATATGGTTGTCCCCACTCTGGTCAGTTGAAAGGGTGGCGGTAGGCAACGGTTTTGCTGTGGTTGTTCTGCTGAAAACTTAGACAGGTATAATAGGCCTGCTGGTGCGAATGTGTCCATACCACCAAAAAACTGTCAATCAGCGAATGTTTGTTGGAGGAAGGTGTTGGGGGAACTTCTGGAGCGTGAAATCTCATGTAATGTTCTTATTGTGGGTGACTTTAATGCCAAACTGGGATCAGCAGTGAGTGACAGAGTGGACTGTTGTCACCTGGAGTTAGAGCATGGGATACCAACCAGATGTCAATTGAACACAAGGGAAGATAGCCGGGGTAAAGAATTAAGGGCTTTCATGAAGAAATGTTGACTGGTTGAGTTAAATGGGAGTCCGCCCCCTCCCCAAAATGTACCTGTAGTCGGGGTAAATATGGGTCTGTTATAGACTACTTTTTGGTATACGGCTATTCCTTTGCAAGTATAATCAGATTCGAGGTGGTAGCCCGCCAGGACAGCGACCATTTTCCTTTGCTTATGGCTATTGGTTTTTCTGGGCAGGCCCATTTCTCAGGAGAGGAAAATGCTGGCATGATATCCAGCGCCTACCGCGTATAAGGCAGTGTGATGCTGGAAATGCATCGGAGGGACAGGGCCTCCGTATCCTGATCCTTTACTGCCTTTTTATTGTGTGTTCTGTCATATTTTCCACGCAGGAGTTCATGTGGGACTCCTGGTGGCGCAGCTCTCTTTTGGTTTGGTGAACAGACCCGTGGGATACCCTTACTGCACCCATGGGTGGGGGTACAACCCTGTGCCCCTAGTGTATGTTTTTGGGCACCTGTGGGTGGCCCGCAGAGCAGGGTATGGGCTGGTGGCAGCTCCATGCTGAATTTGACAGGTGCGCTGAGTATCCTCCATTTTGGGATACCCCGGCCCTGCCATTGGAATCAGTTGATTCCTGATGGAAAACAAGATGGCCCCTGTGGCCTCTTGCTTTCTATTACCTGTTACCTTGTTTTCCCAAAGTCCTGGGAAGCCCTGATGTCCCTTCCCCCTGACTGGCTGTTGGGTGGAAGTTCCATATATGGTGTTGTTGTGAAGCCCAGTCCAGACTGACTGGAGCCTTCCCAGTGACAGTATGTTGTGGGTAAGCCCTGTGGGTGGGATCTGGGTGAATGGAGTGTGTGACCAATATGCACTTCTTGTTGTGGCTGTCTGGTTTCTGGGATGAGAGACAAAGACTGAGACAGCCCTGCCCGAAACTGGCCTGAATGCAGTGTGTAGTGATGAATGGCTGGGTACTTGTCCCAATCCATATTCCTTGTTATGAGTGTCTGAGAGGGAGGAGGATGGCCTGAATGCACTGTGTGCCTGATTGGCTGACTGACTGCATGAATGCCCTTCTGTATGATTGGCTGCTGAGAGTGACCCAGCAGTGTGGATGAGAGACCGAATAGTATATCTGGGGACCTCTCACCACTGGAAATTGTTCAGAAGCTGTGTCTACACTTGAAGAGTAACTGGAACTGCTGATCCTCGACGCCCAGCTGGAAGAAGAAGACTTGCTGTTGCATTTGCTTCGACCTGATCTGAAAGCTGCCGAATTCGTCAAGGACTGATCCGAGAGAGGACCTGGTAAGGCGCCCTCTTCCCGTGCTCCGAGGGATCATCGAGCACCGCTAACCTTTGCCGAAGCTCCCTGGAAGTCAGATCCTCGAAAGGCTGCCGACCCGAGACGGGACCGCTGAGGAGAACAAAGCAAAGCACCCGGATTTCGCCACTGTCGAAGTCTATTGCCGTCGACCAGGGTTCTCAGGTTTGTATAACCGCTGGAGGCCCGTTGAAGTGGTGTTGCCCAGCCGTGGGGACCACTTGACGCTGTGCCGCCGACGACCGGAGCCGCCCGCACCTTTGCCTAAGAACATTTGAATCCAAGGACTCCCTTGCCCGCAACGTCGACCGCTTTGTCCCGCCGGAGAAAGTCGAGGACGACCAACGCGGCGAGGAGAATCTGCCGGTGGGTTTCCCGCCACCTGAAGGCCACAAAGACTTCGACGGCTCGACGCCCTTGTTGGGCCACAGTTCTTCTGAAACTCTTTGCGGTCCTGAACAATCCATCGCCGAGGTGCCCCGCACACCTCATCCTCGCAGTACGTCGCTGACGAGCACCGCCTGGATCGACATCGGGGTCTCGGCACCCTTGAAATTCTCATCGCCGCCGTCAACGACAAGTTCACCATCTTCGACGCCTCTCGACGATCCGTGGCTCCTGCTTTAAAGGGAGTCACTCAAGGAAGGATCCTTCGACGTGTCCTCAAAGAACTCTACTCCACCAGGTACATTGGGGGGGTAAAACCTTAATAGGAGGAAATAAGGCTGTTGAACAATATATGGACTGGGCTTGTGCTATATATCTTTATTTACAGGTTGCCCAGGTGGGGGGGATCTCCACACAGAACTGTGTCTATCGGTATAGGCCAGCATTCTGCCTATTGTTTCAACCATCTTACGTTCCTTCCTATCTCTATTGCTGGTGTCCTCGTTATTGATCTGTGTGACATTTTAACCGTACAGTTGATGCACTTTAATGAGATTCGATAACATTGGTGGTACCACTTTAGAATTGTATATATTTATCATTGTTGATTTCCGAGTACAAAGTGCGTTATTGTGATCGTGTACATACCTTTGAATATTAATTATATAAAGACTGTGTTTTCAGTAATACAGTGTGTGGACATTCCTTTGTGGGGGTTCGGGTACTACACTGTACTTAAGAACCATCCTGCATCACCTCCTGAGAAGCTAGGCCTTGATTGCTCGACTACATTGACAATAATAGAGAATCTTGGCTGGGGTCCTCTGTGCCTCTCCTCTACCATATAGAGAGCGGAAGTACAGACACCCCCTCCAGTCTTTACAGGCAGGACCACTGGAAGAAGACTCTGAGGATAGCTAGGGTCGTAGAGAAGGTGCTACAGTTCTTTGACACCCGATTGGATGGCGTAACAGCTATGAAGAATTATTAGAGCTATTAGTTGGTGAATGCAGGAAACAGCGCCCGAGTGGGAACCAGTCCGAAAGGTCATACCACAGGGTGCAGTTTGGTTCGATCAAGATTGTAGGGCCCTGAAATGGAAGATTATTGGGGCAACAAAACGTGGAGACATGAATTCTGGTCAATTATATGCCCTTAAATCTGACTATATAAAGCTTCTGAAAATAAGATGATGGAACCGTGGGAAAGGTTAGAGCAAGCAGTTCTAAATAATAACTACAAGCACTTCTGGAGCTTAGTTAACAGAGTGTTTGACGTTCCAAATAAGGCTTATCCCTGCTGCATTGCAGGTGATGAGTGGGTGTCCCACTGCACTAACATCCTATGGGAAGTGGGAGGGGAGGGTGTACCCCCGCACTGCGACCAGGATGAAGGGGGACAGCTTATAGTCTTCACACAGGGGGAGATCTTGGAGTGCATCGCCGACCTTAGATTGGGGAAAGCGGCGGGCCCGGATGGTCTTCATTCGGACCTCTTGAAGCAGAGTCCTGCTTGCTGGGCCACTATTTTAGGGAGACCTTTTAATGCTACTGCAAACTCTATCGCCCGAAAGATGAAAAGGCTAGGGCCCACTTAAATCCCGCCTGTACCTTATAGTTCTCCAGCATGGGGTCTGACATGGATTCACATGCTCATGAATATTCCCCGTTGTCAGGCTGGCAATTCTCGGTAAAGAAAAAATCAGTATCAGTTTCGTTTCTGATCTGTCTTTCTTAGTGGTAACCAATCACTGGTCTCTGGGTCATACTGCCCCCAGCCAATGACTGCCCTCTCCCTAAGCCCCTCCCCTGGCAGCCATACTCAGATTTTTACTGCACGTTCAAGTGTTGGGAGTCCTCGTGCTATAGCTCTCGAGCTTTTACTGTGTTTGCGATTTTTCAAAGAGTTGAATCTCATTTTTTCAGTCAATCGAGCCTCAAGTTCCACCGTTTCTACTTCCGATCAACGGGGACCCGTTTCGGAATTTTATACGCCCCTCAAGGGCGAACTTTCGTCAAGTTACGCTTTTGGAGGATTCCAGAAGATCTGAGGCCTACCTCGTGGACATGGGCCAGGACAAGGGGAGCTCGACATCCGGATCCAAGCTGTTCAGGAACTGCCCTGGATGCGGTTTACAGAATGTTTTCAAGGAGGACGAGCATTTGAGATGTCTCTACTGCCTTCACGAAGACAAAATGCACGTGGAGAAGGACTGTGCGTTTTGCAAGAACTTGTCGGAACGGACTATGAGGGATCGTCGGATCCGCCTCGCCAGCTGGCTAGAGAAGGGCCCAGCAGGTGAGAAGAAGAAGTCAGAGCAGTCTTCTAAGTCCTGTGAGGGTGCCCCGGCGACGGGGGCCCAACAGAAGGCAAGGCACCGCGAGTCCGCGGGCACCGGGAGCATCGAAGGGCCGGGCTCCTCGGCTGCCAGGCAGGACGTACTCTCGCCAACGCCATCCACCACGAGCCAACGCTCTGGCTCGGGGTAGTGAAAATCTGAGAACCCAGGTAAGCTTCTGGAGAGGCCCCGGTCGATCTCGAAGGAATCAGCCGAGGGGGAGTGATGCAGTGACCCTCCCCCCATGGTGAAGGCCTCAAGAGCGCCCAAGGTGGTGAAAGCCTTGATTCTGTGGAGGCTACTCTTGTGGGGGCTAACTCGGGGCACAGAGTTTCCCTGCCACCGCGGAGGGAATCCTCTTTTCAGCCCATCGATAAGACCCCCGTGAAGACCCCGGTGGAAAAAGAGGGGGTGGGGCGGTGGCCGTTACGGACACGGATACAGCCTCTGAGGAGGAGCTGGTCGAAGTCGTGAAGGGCCTCAACAAGAGGTTTGAGGAGGTCCGGTCCCACGGGGGGAATCCCGAGGAGGCGGACAAAGAGAGCAACGGTGGCGCTGACGAGGCTCCCGTGGAGGAGGAGCAACAATCGCGCCCGTCGCAACCAGGGCCCGAGCCTCAGGACAACTTGGTGGCCATTTTGATGGCAATCCAAACCTTATGGACGGAGATAAGGACGAGGTTGCCTCTAACCCCAATGGACGACCCAGCAGAACCGGGCCTGTCGGGAAGCCCTCCAAACAAGCGGAGGAGAGTTCATCCCCCCCCGCCCTTCCAGCCCTTGCGGCCCGCTCTGCCTTCATCTCCTTCCCCTGATCCTAGGGAAGACACAGGAACAGATAACGGCTACGACGGGGACGGATGATGATGATGATGATGACGACGGGATGGGCCTTCCATTACCACTCCCTCGGGCCTCCCCGTCCGACGAAATTAGCACCTTCCACACCATGATTGCCAGGGGATCCGAGCTTTTCCAGCTCTGCCCCGAAGAACAGAAGAAGGAAGGCTTCCTCTACCAACGGCGCGAGGCCAAGAGGAAGACGGTCCTCGCTGTGCCGTTGCTTGACGACATCTGGGACGAGGGACTTGCTCTCCTGAAGAACCCGTCCACAACGCCTGCCAAAAGGGATCGGTACGAGAAGAAGTACCGGGTCCCCGATTCCGCCGCTTTGTGCCTTAGGGCGCAGCCGACCCCGGATTCGGTCGTCTCAGCGGCGTTCAAGAAGAAAGCAACGGGGTCGACGGCTTCAACTTCAACCTCCCCACCGGACAGCGAGGGAAAGAAACTGGATGCCATGGGACGACGGGTCATCTCGACTGCGGCGACGACAATTAAGGCGGCCAACGCCCTAGCGATTGTGGCCCGCTACGACAGGGAGTTGTGGTACAAGATTGCTCCCCTGCTGGATTTCCTACCGGACGACAAGAGGGCAGAGGCCCTAGCGATCCTGCATGAAGGTGAGGTGGCGTGGGACCACGCCATAACGGTGGCCACAGACATTGCTGACACTGGGTTCCGCCAGTTGGGCATCAGTGTTTGCCTGCGATGGCGCGGATGGCTCAAGGGAACAGATTTCCACCAGGACGTGCAGACCAGAGTTTTGGACATGCCCTTCGACGGGAACAACCTGTTTGGAAAGACAGTAGATGAGTCACTTCAGGCCATCAAGACCGATACGGAGACGGCTTGGGCCTTGTGAGTTTTGCAGCAACGACGGCCGCCCTTTCGGAACTCTGGAGTCAAGCAAGCGCCTCCAAATGATTTGGCGGTGCCTACTCTACGCACCGTCAGGCAGCCCGTTCCTCGTCGCAAGAGGCCTACAGAGGGCGCAGCAAGTCAGGAGGATCTCATCGCTGTCGCCAAAGAGGCCTGGGAGGCAAGGCTGCCTCCAAGCAGGACTGAACCGGCCGTAGCGCCGGGCCCCCACCTGAGCACCCCGGTGGGAGGCCGCCTGGCAAAGTTTGTCAGCGTGTGGGAGTCCATCTCCACCTACCGTTGGGTGCTGGATGCCCTGGCCCACGGGCACACTCTCGAATTTCTAAAGAAGTGCCCCCGCATTCCTCCCGTGGCCAGGAAGGAAAATCACATCCCTCAACTGCTGTTAGAAGTTAGGGTGATGCTCAAGAAAGGAGCCATCGAGCTCGTCCCAAAGAGGCTCCGGGGCTCCGGAGTATACTCAAGATACTTCCTCGTCAGAAAGAAGACAGGCGGTTGGCGCCCCATCCTGGACCTGCGTCGGTTAAACAAATACATCAAGGCCCAGAAGTTGGTCACCCTCCAGCACGTGCTGGGACAGCTGGAGGAAGGCAACTTCCTATCGTCGCTGGACTTGGAGAATGCTTACTTCCACATCCTCATTCCTAAAAGACACCGGTTTCTCAGATTCGTAGTCCAAGGACGGCACTACCAATTCAAGGCCTTGCCATTCGGATTGAAGTCAGCGCCCAAGGTATTTACCAAGTGCCTAGCACCAGTGGCAGCGCGGCTGTGCCTGCAGGGGATCCACGTTTACCCCTACCTGGACGATTGGCTCATCCGAGCAAGGACAAGGGAACTCGCCATCGAGCACACAGCGAAGACCGTCCAACTGCTCACGGATCTGGGATTCTCCATCAACTTCCCCAAATCCCACCTGGGTCCGTCGCAGGTTGCACTGTTTCTGGGAGCCACGCTCGATACAGTGACACGATTGGCTTCTCCGTCGGAGGAAAGGACAAAGGCCATCCTGGGCAAGTTGCAGCGCCTGCTGGCCACGGACGTAGCCAGGGTGAGGTCCATCAAGTCCCTTCTCGGCATGATGTCCTCTGCATCTACCTGGTGTGACTATGCTGGCTGCGGATGCGTCCTCTACAGGAGTTCCTCGACGCCCGTTAGATGCAAGCGGTGGGCAGTTTCGAAGACAAGAGCCCGCTCAACGAGGTCTTCCGCCAAGCAATTTGGTGGTGGGGCACCCACGCGCATCTCGCGGCGGGCAGACTTTCAGACCCCAGCACACCAGGAGACAGTGACGATGGATGCCTCCCTGGAGGGGTGGGGAGCCCACACCGGAGATCTTCACACGAGAGGCCTTTGGCTCCCGGGGGAGAGGTCACTCCACATCAACATCCTGGAGCTCCGAGCAGTGTTCTGGGCCCTCATGTAGTTTCTCCCGTCTCTCAAGGGCAAGGCGGTGAGGATCTTCACCGGCAGCACCACCATCATGTTCTACATCCGGAAGCAGGGAGGAATCCAAGGAGGCCCAAGATCTGTGGCATTGAGCCGTTGCCCAGGGGATGTTTCTGGTGCCCTTCCATCTAGCGGGGATAAAGAACAACATCGCCGACTCACTCAGCAGGGAGCTGCGCTCGTGCCATGAGTGGGCACTGCGTCAGGACCAAGTGGATCGACTTTTCCGACGATGGGGCAAACCCCAGATCTACCTGTTCGCGACGACGACAAACTCCAAGTGCCAGAGGTTCGCCAGCAGGTTTCCCCAGCTGAGGAGCATGGGCGATGCTTTCTCGTTCCCCTGGGACGGCCTGTTCCTGTATGCGTTCCCCCCGTTGCCATTGATACTGCGACTCGTCAACCAACTCAAGCGGTCCCAGTGCAGGATGATCCTCGTCGCACCGGTGTGGCAGAGACAGATCTGGTTCCCGGACCTTCTGGACTTGTCGGTGTCCCCCCAGTCAGACTATCGACGGATGCAGATCTTCTCTCTAGAGAAGGAGGCGCCATCCTCCATCACGACACGGGGTCGCTGAACTTGCAGGCCTGGCTCCTGCGGCACTAGAGTTTGGAGGGTACGATATCCCGGTGGACTGCAAGGAGGTGCTTGCAAAGGCCAGGGCGTCCTCAACTCTCAAGTGCTATGGACACAAATGGAAGAGGTTCTCTGTCTGGTGCCGTGCACAGAAGATGAACCCTCTGCGAATTACGGCCCCTCAAGTGCTGCCGTACCTGCTGTCGCTGGCCAAGGCAGGGCTGGCTCATGCCTCCATCAAAATACATATAGCAGCGATCTCCTGCTACACCAGAACTATGGGACGATCATCTCTGTGGTCTCATCGCCTGGTGAAGGAGTTTATGAACGGACTGTTCCGTTCATTCCCGCCGGTGAAGGCTCCGGCCCCGGCGTGGGAGCTCAACGTAGTGCTGACCAGGCTCATGGGGGCGCCTTTCGAGCCTCTGCATTCGGCACCGTTGAAGTACCTGTCGTTGAAAACAGCATTTCTTGTGGCCATCACCTCCGCACGACGAGTGGGAGAGATCCAGGCCCTATGCTGAAAGCCTCCATACTTGACTTTTCACGAGGCGAGGGTGGTGCTGAGGACGCACCCCTCCTTCATGCCCAAGGTGCCGTCGGACTTCCATCTCAACAAGCCCTTGGTGTTACCAGTTTTCTTCCCGTCGCCTTCGTCGCCGGCTGAGAGGACTTTGCACTCGCTGGATGTAGCTAGAGCGCTGAAGTTTTACGTTGGCCTGCACAAAGAGTTTTCGGAAGACATCGCAACTGTTTGTGAACTTTGGAACTGTAAACCAAGGGAAGGCCCTCTCGAAGGCTTCCATTTTCAGATGGCTCTCCGGCTGCATCATGCACTGTCACCGGTTGCCAAACCGACCGTTGCCCGGCCTTCTGAGAGCCCATTCGACCAGAGCGATCGCTGCTACCACAGCGTTCTTGTCTGGTGTACCCCTGCTGGACATCTGCAGGGCTGCTACGTGGAGGTCGACGCACACCTTCACGAGATTCTACTGCGTTGACCGGGATTCCAGGGGGGAGCCCAGGGTCAGCCAAGCAGTGCTGCGCAACCTGTTCACCTGAACCCTCCCTCCTTCCCCTCTGCGGCTCTTCACTTGGTCCTACTGCCACTTTACATGCTACCAAATCTGAGGATGGCTGCCAGGGGAGGGGCTTAAGGAGAGGGCAGTCATTGGCTGGGGGCAGTATGACCCAGAGACCAGTGATTGGTTACTACTAAGAAAGACCGATCAGAAACGAAACTGATAATGATTTTTTCTTTACCGAGGATTCCCAGCCTGACGACGAGGAATATTCATGAGCATGTGAATCCATGCCAGACCCATGCTGGAGAACAACAGTTACAGGTAAGTAACTTGTTCCTTCTAGGAAAGGTTAGCTAGAGTGACATCCTAAATGTCCTCCTCTATATCCAGGTCTGGGAAATCTGAATTTAAATCGCCAGCCACTAACATGGCCCCCAGTATTTTTACACCTCCACATCACTATTAATTCAGTAATTGGCTGCAAGACATTATCTAAATCTCCCACGCCCTTATGCCGGTAGATGTTACTGAAAGGAGCAGAACATATTTTCCAGAACCCTGCACCTGGAACCCCAACACTCCAAATGGGAGAATCGGCCATTCCTGACTTAATGGCTGTAAGGAGGCCTCCCACCGGACTCCCTACCCCACCTGCCCTGGCAGATTGGAAAACACCTGATATCCATCTAAAATAAGACAGGCAGTCAGCCAAGTCTCCGATAAAAAACAAAACAATTATTGATCTTCAGACAAGCCATCACTTCTGTGTTGGTGCCCAAGTGCAGGTTCCCACGAGAATTCCAAGTGACTAACTTAAACAACAGATTTTCTGAGCACAACTCACTTTGGTCATTTGCCCCTTTTATTCCAATAAGCTTGCGTTGCACCCTGCTTGTCCATCATCAGACTGCAGCGGCCAGTTGGGCAATTGGGTGGCTCCTGCATAGATTTAGCTAAACCCCTAGTGTCATTCCTCCCATTCTTCCAAGCGAAAAAAGGGACACACTTTTCGATATTGAAGCCCAAATTATTAAGCTTCTTGGCCTCAGCTAACACCAAGTCCATGATCACCTGTGAGTGAAAGTGGATAGTACTGCCCATTTTCCCAGCCTTAGGAAGTTCAATCCTTTAATATCAGGCGAGGAAAGAACGCTTAGTGCTGATATTTCAGAGAATATAGTCAGTACATTGGTTCTCTTCAGACAGACTTCTACATCACAATCCAACAAGCTCTTCATATGGAAGCAGAACCCCACGTTATTCCGCCGGGGTAAGGGCAACCTCATACTGTCGTTTGAAACAAAGAAATGTCAACACGGGTCATGAGAAACCGGGCCCGCGTCCGCACCGCCTCCTGCCTGCATATAATGCTACGTGGCATGTGACTGTTCCCCCTTAAATGAGGCATTTCATGGGTTATAGCAAGTTCAGAGTCTAAAAAGTGCACATTCTTCTCATGCAGCCTTACCTCCTCACGTCTGCATTTACAGGAGACTTTTGTTAGCATTGGCTTTGAACCCTGTCCAGAGCACCCAGGCCGGTACAATTTGCCCAACATACTGTTCATGTCCACAATAACGTTGCCATCAGAGGGCAGGTTGCAAGTAAAATCATCCACCCGCCCACCCCCGTGAGGGATCAATCTGCATCCACTCTGACATATAGTTATAGACTTATCCGTTGAATGGGCTGATCAACACTTTTAGTCTCCTCCAGGGTGTGGGTCCAAAGATGCCACCAGAGAATATGGCCTGACGTTACTATTCCCATGGCAGAGATCAGTCAAAGCAGGTCCATTAGAAAAAGCAAAATCTGGGCTCTCTCGATCAAAACTCGCAGTGCCTCCTACTTGCACACACATGGATGTTCCATGTAAGGCTGGTCTTGGAACCAAATCCACTTGAGTTCCAATTGTGGTTTGTGTAGAACGCACAGCGGCAGTGGCACTGTCAACACCCACTTGAGCGCTTACGGAATTGACAGAAGTAAAATTGTCCAATAGTCGAGTCTGGTTGTGAGGAGCCATATTTTGAATAAGAGTGGCAGCTAATGGTAAAGGTTCAGTGCCTGGTGTACACCCCAAGACCCCCTGAAGTCGTCGACCCAGACCTGCTTAGCAATGCTTCTACAGATAATATAATATTCAGGAACTTACTTGAGGACACATTTTGTCTTCTTGGCCTCTCTTGATTTTTAGATTTCTTTTTATTGTCTATAAGCTAACGTTTATGGAAGGCTTTATATTTGGTAATTCGAATAAGAACATTAATTTACTTGATTCTACAAATATGGATCAGGGGGGCAACTTTATTTTCATGGAGGCAGATCTGTTGCCTGGTCCTGCTAAGCCCGCCGACGTTCTATGGAGGTATATAGACACACATGGCCACTCAAACACAAACAGGGAGATGGGTGCCTCTAGTATGTCCTCGGCTAAGGCATCAATGGTTTTGCAGATAGAAAAGATTGTGTCTGCTTCTTCCATATTAAGTAATGTTAAGGAACCAGCTGCGGGGGCAGGTGATAGTGATCCATGTGACTCCCTCGCCGGTGTCTGAAACTGGGTATGACATTAGCCTCTGTGTGGCAAAGGAGCCGTTACTGTTGCATATGAAAAAGCAGAAAAAAATCCCAAAATATCTAAAACATCCAGAGACAGCAAAATAAAGGCTCCCGTAAATGTTGGCACAAAATCAAAAACTTGCCTTAATGATTGTCAAATTATTGTGGCTTCAGAGGCTGACGCCCTCGCCTCCAGAGGTAATCTAGAACACTGTGGTGTCACCCCCGAGGGAGGTAGAAATCTTGCATAGGCAGCGAGGTAAAAAGAGGCGCTCCCAAAAAGTGAAACCGGCCGTGGGCAGAAATGCAATAACCTACTTTTTAAAACCAGTACAGGCTGACGATATTTCTTTAAATTCAAACATTTTGACTTCACCATGACTTGTCATTTGAGCCCGTGGGCATAACTATTGATGCTGACAAAGGTTTACAACCCTCTGGTTTGGGGAGGGAGGGCAAAGCGCCAACTGGGAGGGGCACTGGTCCTTCAGATGCTTTACCATTAGCACCCTTACCAATATCACCGGTCTTCCTCCCTATAGAGACAAAGAGACTAAGATTGTTGGGGTTGAGTGTGCCACACAAAGAGGCTGGCCGGGTTGATGCCCAAGTAAATGCCATGGCAACACTCCCTTGTCCTACGAGGGAAGTAAAAGTGGTTGAGACAGGGTTGGGCATTTCTGGTGCTGAGACAGCCCTAACTTTGCAGGTATCTCCCACATTCTCAACTTTGGAAGAAAAGAGACAAAGCTTGTTGGACAACATTGGTTCACATCAAGATATAGGATGATCCGACACTCATGGTAGCGCCTGGTCATATTGTCAAGATCTTAGCGAGAGGATTCTGTGAAAGCATCTATTCAAAGGTACACCATGCCAAAGTCAACCCGCACAGTTAAGGAGCAATGTCCTGATTCCGTAATGGACAACCCCCTCACTTTGTATTTAGAACGCCTGTGTGGGGACAAGTGTGGCAGACCATTTAATAGACTGCGTGTTTTAGCCTTATTTTATGAGATTCCTAACTTAAAGCTAATTAGAACAGGTTGAATTCATACAGACAAGCGTTTTCACCTCGTAAGGCTACACTTTCATTCTAGAAAAAAAAGGAATATACTGTTAGATGAAGCTCCCTGTGATGCTGGAAATGCATCGGAGGGACAGGGCCTCCGTATCCCTGTCCTTTACTGCTTTTTATTGTGTGTTCTGTCATGTTTTCCGCGTGTGGGACTCCTGGTGGTGCAGCTCTCTTTCTTTTGGTTTGGTGAACGGACCCGTGGGATACCCTTATGGCACCCATGGGTGGGGGTACAACCCTGTGCCCCTAGTGTATGTTTTTGGGCACCTGTGGGTGGCCCGCAGAGCAGGGTAGGGGCTGGTGGCAGCTCCATGCTGAGTTTGACAGGTGTACGGAGTATCCTCCATTTTGGGATACCCCGGCCCTGCCATTGGGATCAGTTGATTCCTGATGGAAAACAAGATGGCCCCGATGGCCTCTTGCTTTCTATTACCCATTACCTTGTTTTCACAAAGTCCTGGGAAGCCATGACTCTGTCCCTTCCCCCTGACTGGCTGTTGGGTGGAAATGCCATATATGGTGTTGTTGTGAAGGCCCGGCCAGACTAGCTGGAGCCTTCCCGGTGATGTATGTTGTGGGTACCTCCTGTGGGTGGGACCTGGGTGAATAGAGTGTGTGACGAATATGCATTCTGTGTTGTGGGTGTCTAGTGTCTGGTGGTTGACACAATGACTGAGACAACCCTGCCCGAAACCGGTATGAATGCAGCTTGGAGTGTTGAATGGCTCGGTACTTGTCCCAATACACATAACTTGTTGTGAGTGTCTGGAGGGAAGTAAATGGCCTGAATACCTCGTGTGCCTGATTGGCTGCCTGCCTGCATGAATGCCCGTAGTCGTGATTGGATGCTTGAGTGTGACCCAGCGGAATGAATGGGAGATCAACAGTATATCTGGGGACCTCTCACTGCTAGGAATCGTGTTCAGAAGCTGAAGTCCACTACGACGAGTAACTGGAGTAACTGACGCTTGACCTTGAAACCCCCGCTGGACGAGAAGGAGTGCTGTGGCTCTCCCTCGCAATCTGAAGGCTGCTGTGTTTCCAAGGACTGACCCAGAGAGGACCTGGTAAGGCGCCCTCTTCCCGAGCTACGAGGGACCATCGTGCACAGCTGATCTTTGCCAACGCTACCTGGTAGACAGACCTTCGACAGGCTGCCGACCCGATACGGGGACTGCTGCGGAACCCCAAGGAGAAGCCCTCGGACTGTTGTCCGCCACTCGCCGACCGGAGCCGCCGTGCTCCCGTTTGCCTGAGAACTTTAATTGATCATCGGACGCTCTCGTCTGCATCGACATCCGCTTGTCTCTCGCTGGAGAAGGCCCGACCGTCGACGCGCCGAGGAGCATCCACTGGTGGGCTTCCCGCCACCTAAAGACCACAGAGACGCTGACGACTCGATGCCCTTGCTGGGCCACAGTTCTTCATCTTTTTGCGGTCCAGAACTATTGTCACCAAGGTGCCCCGCACGCCTCTTCCTTGTAGGACGCCAACGCTCTGTCGTCGACGAGCACCGCTAGGAACGAAGTTGCCACTTCCCTGCCGGTTGTTCACCGTCGGACGTTCGACGACCCGTGACTCCTGCCTTAAAGGGAGGGCACTCAAGAAGGGCCGTCGATTCCCCGACACCGAACACCAAGTTCCCCAACACCTCTCGACGATTCGTGGCTCCCGCCTGAAAGGGAGGCACTCAAGAAGGATCGGTCGACGCATCGTCTGAGAACTCTACTCCACCAGGTACATTGGGGGGGTAAAACCTTAATAGGAAGAAGTGAGACTATTGAACATATGGACTGGGCTTGTGCGATATATCCTTATTTTACAGGTTGCCCAGGTGGGGGGGATCTCCACACAGAACTGTGCCTTGGGGTAGGGGGTCAGCATTCTGCCTATTGTTTCAACCATCTTACGTTCCTGCCTATCTCTATTGCTGGTTTCCTCGTTATTAATCTGTGACATTTTAACCGTACAGTTGATGCACTTTAATGAGATTCTTTAACATTAGTGGTAACAACTTTAGAATTGTATATATTTATCATTATTGACTTCCGAGTACAAAGTGCGTTGTTGTGATCGTGTACATACCTTGGAATATTAATTATATAAAGACTGTGTTTTCAGTAATACAGTGTGTGGACATTCCTTTGTGGGGGTTCGGGGACTACACTGTACTTAAGAACCAGCCTGCATCACCTCCTGAGAAGCTAGGCCTTGATTGCTCGTCCATTGCTACCATATAGAGAATCTTGGCTGGGGTCCGCTGTGCCTCTCCTCTACCATGTAGAGAGCGGAAGTACAGACACCCCCTACCAGTCTTTACACTCCCACACTGTTATATCTGGGATATGATGTATTTCAGTCCCTGGGTTCTAATAATGTTGGTGCAAAAATGACTCATGTAACAGCTCATCAGGGGAAAACTATCTCAAATTATTTTGAACCTTTGTGAATAAATGTTCAAATAGGCAATTTAGATACACGTACAGTATTTACTTTGCTCACTATCTCTCAAGACAAAAGAGCTATTTATGATTGGGCTCCTATATTAAGTGTATTGCATGGGGACTGGAGAGAGGCCCAACAGCTGAACTGTGTCATAGTAGTTAAGATTGCGTACTGTGTGAAAAATCAAATGATTTTTCCCCAGAATCAAGGAGAAAAAACAGCGTTCATACACCAAAGCCCAGAAAATGTATGCACAATTCCACCTCCTTTTACAAGGGGAATTCAGTTATACCATACGGGTATATGCACTTTTGTAAGATGACACCCCCCCACCCCGCCAAACCACTGAGATGAGGAGACTGCCTCCAGAGGAAAAAATAATTAAGTCTCGAAACCCGAATTATAGTCTTTTCTTTGTTAACATAGATAGGACCAACTATGTAAGAGAAGGACTAGGATATGGGTTGTTGGTTGAAGGAATTAGTAGCAGAAGTCGTGGCTGCCATGGAGGTGGTTTTCGGGAACACCCCAGTAATTGGGGAGACCGAGGAAGAAGAGGTTGTCATGGCAGAAGGTGCAGTGAAACCAGTTTGCTAGGCCGGCGAAGTATAGAAAATTGGTGCTTAAAGACAAGTTGTGACCATGGTCTTGAGAGAGAGCCGGACATGAGAGAGCAAAGACGGGAACAAGAGCAACCACAGAGGGCTGGAGAAAAGCCAAGGGAAGCTGCTGGGTAGCTGTGAGACGTCCCGTGGAGACTGCGACCCAGAAAAGCTGCAGGGGGAGACTTCCGTGGAGCCTGAGGCAAGGGAGCAAGTGCTCTGAAGACATGACCCTCATCCGGAAAAGCAGGTCAAGTGACACCCCTGTCCCTCCCCACCCCCAAAGGGTGTATGCTCGATCTTCTGGGAAATGTTGAGGCAGAAATATCACAGAGCAGAGGGACCGGGCCTGCGGCTGTATTACAAGAGAATGCGATGAAATGGAAGCTTTGATAAGGAACTGGTGAGTGCTACAGTTTCAATAATTCTTCAAACCCATTACCGTGAGCAAACAGTGAAACATTTCCATTATTAAAATGACGGTCAAAGTCTTTGTCTCTCCACGTATAAAGTTCAACACAACTTCTTCTTAAGAAAACAAAACTACTTTCGCAATTCTTCTGTGGCAACACCAATATTTTGTCACGATGATTCCACCACAATTTATGAAACGCTTTAGGGGTCATGCCACTTTCCCTTCTCCGAACCCTTTAACGACTTCTTCCTGGTCTACTAACCTGCCAGGACTACCACTAAAAGTTGCTTTTTCTGGTATACTTACTTGCCGGGACAAAAGCTCCTAGCACTACTACAACTACTCTGTGGTGACAATTACTTCAAACCTTCTGGAATAGTCTTTGACTTTCAACATCATCAAACGTCACAACTTCTTCTGGGAAGACATAATACACATTGGTGCTGTTTGTTGCACTCTTGTGTTTGCCATGTGCAATGCAGGTTATGCTCCTCTTCTTCCTTGATACTTTCTACGTGGTGGTCTTCTCTCCTGCCACTCTTGTTTTCCCACTTTCACATCACATAATAGCTTGAAATGTTTCTTTATTACACTTGCCCCTCTTTGGCCAGGCAATGGTTGTTGATGTCTTGCTCAATTATTGCCTCTTCCTCACTCTGGTAATAATGGTTATAATCTTTCTGCAAAAATGTTCTCTTGTTATTTTGCCAATGTGTATTATATGCCTTTTTAGGTATTGCCCCATCTTTACTTTGGCAATGGTGGTTATAGGTGTAGTTTTACGGAAGACATGGTATCAACAGTAAGTCAGACACAATTTACCACAGTTCAAGGGTGTTTATTGAACTTCAAAAAGGGCTTGCAAAATGCCTATCTAATACTAAATCTAAAGATAGGCACAAGCTACGACCCTCAAATAATAATAACGCAGTCCTAGTGGTGTCTTGTCAAAATAAATGGAACTAATATTAATAAACCTATTGCCAATCCTTACCTCTAAATACAAATAGTGTGGGAAACAGTGTTAGAAAAAAGAAAGAAGTTTTCACAAAATGATAAGTCAGGATAGCTCGTTGGCCTCCCTTCCCCACGTTTTCAGCACGGGACACGTCGGTACACTCGAGCGCAGCACAGTCTGTAGCACGAGGATACAGTCCAATCATTAGCATCAGGGCCTTCCGTGCCCAAGTCTCTCTGCCTTTCAAAGTCTCTTCTTTCAGGGGGCCTGATGCGACAAACAATCCGTTATTTTCCTCTTAGGATTTCACAAGTACTCAATTTCTCAGGCGATTCACTATTCACCTCGGATCCCCCACAGCCGGGCTCAGATCCTCTTTAACACAATGTTCAATTAGTCTCCCTCTGCGTGGCTCGGACCACTTTCAATATAATGTTTTAGCACAAACTTGCTTTAACCAAAAGCTCTCAGCTAATCTCCCTCCGCCGGGCTCGGACCAACTTCATCTACTTTGTCATCAACTTTCTTCACGCTATTAACATCGAAGACTTTTAATTGTGCAGAGGAATTTGCTTGACCCTTTGCAGGACCACTTCGATTCACAGTTGATTACCTTACAGAGACTTTCGATTGAGCACTCACACAGTGCCGTACCACTCTGTCTAAGGTATTGTATCTTGGCTTCAAAGTTCAATCACTCATTTGTTGTTCAATTTTACTCGCATTGATTATCACATACGCTTCATGCAAGGTTTGCTTCAGTGTTCACTATACAGTGGTGCCGCTTGCAACCTTGGTTGTAACACAGACCGGTCTGGTATCAGTCTCCCCAACTCACCGGCTCTACGACTTCACTGGCACTGCTTTGTTGTAGGAGCCAAGGACAGTACCACGGGGGCAAGCGATTCTCCCCACCTTGACTATCGACACAGTAGAGCCCGGGTACCTCCGACACACAATGCAGGATTCTTCCGCCTTGTTTCCTGGTCTTACGTTTTCTATTCTCTTAGGTTCATGAGTGTGACGTTTCCTCGTCGAAAAGGTCAAGGCACTTCACTCCTTGCGATCCCCTTTCGGTTTTGACATCTTTCGTCTTGTATTAAACTGCCATATTGGAACTGCTGCTTCCTCATGTGCTTTGTCTCGCTCAGAGTGTGCTTCCATGCTTCGCCATTTATCCGTGTGGGGAAGTGTAATGGAAGTCAGGTGTGTGTATGTAATGGTCTGTAATTGCCTGACCCTGCCTGACCATGGTATTGGGACATGTCAGGTATACGGCTCGGGTGTTAGTCCGTTTTATCTCATAGCGAGCTGTCCGTGATAAAGTGTTTGTGTCAGGAAAGGGGGTGGAGGGGTTGAGTTCCTAATTATCCTACCTGGTAGGATGGGGAAAAGGTGTTACAGGTTAGGGCATACCACGTCTCGCCATCCGGTGTCCCACTCCCACTCTCCAAAGACCCCTCACCCAGGTGATCCTCTCACACTGGTCCACTTCCAGAAACTGGATCCAAAAGCGATGGCCGTGTCTTGGCCACCTGGAAGACAGATCCCCGAGGGGCTAGCGGGTGAGACTCGTTCAGGTTTCTCACAGTAGCTTTCTTCAGTATTGCCCCCTCTTTGTCGTGGCAATAACATAGGTCTGCCTCCTTGAAATTCTAACCAAAGGGGTTTTCTTTTTTATTTGCATAATGCAGGTTGGCACTAACGAGAGCTTTTAAGTAATAGGCCCGATCTCCTTCCCCAAGTCTGTTTCTTTGATGTGTTATCTTTTATTATTGGGCTGTGGCAGACACGTGTGGAGAGTGCTAATGGCCGCTTTCCCTGACAAGTCACAGCTCACTGCAAAGGGGTCATAACTATTCCAAAACCCCTCATTCTGCCTGTTCTCCACAATAATAGGACCTCATAACCCTGAAACAGTGTGAAGCATGAACACTTTATTCAGACGCTGTTTGTGTAAAACAATTCTGTGATGTGAAGACAAGTAGGGCAATACACAGAGATTTCTGGTTGTCTTGTGCAGGTACGACATTTTCAATCATCAGGGTGTTGTAAATGTTTGCGGACTCTATGATTTCGAGAATAGCTAGTGTTTAAAATGAATGTTGAAAACAAGGAAAAAAGGGTTATTTTTTTTTTTTAAATGGAGAGGAGAATGTTTACTTCTTTAAACTGAAAGTGCCATCACTGGACCAGCGGTTGATTGCGTACCGAGATTACCTGATGATGGTAACCTCGCTGGTTTCTTCACACGCATCTGCTCGATCCTCTGCCACTGCTCATTCTGCCTCTTCTGCTTTGTTATGTTTCCCGCTCCTAGTGCACTCCGGTGCTCGCCAGGCCACCAGGACACTGCACGCAATGAGTGCCTTTCACTCCAAGGGGGAAAGTCTGCTTCCCGCAGAGCAACCTCTGCATTTAAGGCCATCAATCTTTGTCTTCTTTTGCTGCAACTGGCAGCCTCTGCAACTACTCCACCTTCTGGTTCTAATGGCCTGCACCTGAGGGGGACTTAACTATTCAAAAGGCCCCGCTCAGGTGTGGGCCATTGGAACCACTAGACTTCATACTGCAGTTTAGTGCCTCTGAGTCCCTCTTCCTTGTCCCAGTAGTTAGGGAATTGTGGAACTTGAAGTCTCCAATGTTTTGATTATCTTTTTCTTCAGAAATACAAACATCAACTTTATTGGATTTCCTTTGTTTATTGAATAGATTCTTAGAGAAGGTCTTTAGAGGGGTCATTGATTGATTGGTTCTGTTCTAATGGAGAATTCTATTCATAAAATGTCAGGGTATTAAGGTTCTGATTCCCACATATAGTATTCCTCTGTTGATCATAAGAGTTTTCACAACCATCGATTTGGGTAGCTTTGTGAAGGGAAGCCTTACGCTGAAAGCAAGCCATTAAATATTCTGGCATCATGGAGAGCTCCCTTTCTGAAGAAGATAAATACTGCATCTCTCCTAGCGGAGTCCTCCTGTTCCTTTGCCAGGTGATCCACCTCACTAATGCCGCCATCAGGGTTAGGATCAGGTAGCATCTGCCTTCCCCTGACCACCTGGGAGGAGAATTTAGGCCGGGTTTCTGTGAGCATTCCACAGGACTCTTCACACGCCCCACAGCTAAATCCTGGCTCATTTCTAAATCATGTGAAATGACCCGAACTCCCGCACATGGACTGCCTCATACTGCCACTCTGCACTGCACTCCGCGCCTGATGATACTTTAAATAGCAACGAGTGTAGCACTCAACAATGTCTTCCAGGAACACGTGCAACACAGGTCATTTCTACTGCTTGCACTACAGGTAATAAAGACAATACCACAGACTGCCACTCTGCACCTCACTTGGCATGGTGCTCTGTGCCTGATGATACTTTAAATAGCAGCGTGTGTTGTATTAAAAGAGGTCCACTGGGAGCACGTGCAACAGAGGTCAATTCCACTGCCTCCGCTTCAGGTAATGAAGACAATACCACAGACTGCCACTCTGTTCCTCAATCCACCGGGCTTAATGTCGGGAATAACGAGCCAGAGCTCAATCCTTCCAATCTGCAAGAGATGTTCACTGTGTGAGGCTTTCCAAAAATCAACAGATGGGCCTTGGCCTTGGATCAGTGGGTGATGCAGTCGACAGTGGAGCAACAGGAGGTTTTATGCCTTTCCCCCAGTTCCTCCTCAGGGGAGAGTAATAACCAAGTTCAAGAAACGGATTGCTTTTCTCCCGCAGATTCCCCATCTTGATGGATATCCCTGTATAGCTCTGCTGCTCGGAAACTTTTACATAGGGGGTGTAGTGGATCTCGACTCGGCCGTCGATCATCATCCGTCTTGCATGGTGGTTGATTGTCGCCTCTGGAAGTGACATCAGGCGCCCTACATATACCACGTCACTACGCCCATGCCTCAGTTCTTTATTTCCGCGCACTCACACGCTGCATCAGGAACTTGCTTGAGTTTCACTTGACGTTTTTCAGTACATTTTTTTCAATTTACCTCGACAATGTCTTCGCACCGGATCTCGGATTTCAAGCGGTGCTCTGATTGCGAGGCCAAAATGTCAGTGATTGACATGCATGACATCTGTTTGTGTTGCCAAGATGCAACCCAAGTCCCTGCGAGAAAGAGCCGGTAAGCTGGCTCTGGGCCAACCGTCGCCAAAGTCTCTGGCGCGGTCTCTCGTCCGGTCATCTGAGGCCGAGACTGAGGAGCCCACTCATCCAGATGAGAGCCGGCACTGCAAGAAACAAAGAAGAGGTCCCACTCCAGGAGCCATTCCTCATCCTCTTCCTCACGGAAGAAGAAGCAACGCCACCATCGGCGGGAATTGGATTCTTCCTCAGAGCGAGGTAAGCCCTCTAAGGGACCGACCACTCGGGAAGAGTGAGATTTGTTTAAAAAGCAAATGCTTGACATGTTTTGTCAACTGGCGACTGTCAGCACCGCTCCCACCCCCGACCAGCAGGCCTCGGCTCCAAAAGTGGCGCTTGGTACCCCAGACCCCACGCTTGCCAAAAAGTCGACACCTTCGGCGTTGACTGAGCTTTCGAGCTCTGTGGCCTACAAGGCCAGAAAATCGACCTCTAGAAGCCTCTCCCATGGCAGCCGTCGGAGCTATCAGCGCCGATATCTAACCCTTTGCCTCTACGGCTCTGCTGCAAGCTAAGGCCTCAGCATCCAGACCTATGGAGCCGAAAGACGAGCCTTTGATGTCGACCATCGACGTCAGCGCTTTTCAACTGCTATTGCGGACAGGCTTTTTCTACTCGATGAGGTCAATTTTCAGCACTGATCAAGCCAAAGAATGTGAAGAGGTAGACCCCATCTTTGTGTGGTCCGGCGGCGTCGACTATTTCGCGGACCGAGTCAACTTGTTGACACTTGCTCAAGGCCTTCAAGATGCCAGCAGGAGGGACACATTTCCAGATCTTGAGATGCAACCGAAACAACCCTACACTCATCCGTGAGGACCTGCTCTCGAACCTTGACTCTAACATTCCATGTGTTCTCATTTTGCTTGATCTCTCTTCTGCCTTTGATACTATTAACCATACCATCCTGCTCAACCGTCTCTGTGATAACCTCGGTATCACTGGTCAGGTTCTGGTGTGGCTGACCTCTTTCCTCTCAAATCGACCCTCCCAGGTCCAACTGGGGTCTTTCCTCTCTGACATCTTCTTCTCTACCTGTGGTGTCCCCCAGGGATCTAACCTCTCTCCCTGGCTGTTCAACCAGTATCTGGCACTTCTCGCCCACCAGATCACATCACCGCTCTCTGCCCCTACTTTCAGTGCTATGCTGATGATACCCAGCTCATTTTCAGGCTATCCTCGGCCTCCTCTTCTCCTTGCCTCATCTCTGACTTTCTTTCTGCTATCCAGGAATGGTGTGCTGCCAACGACCTCTGCCTTAATGCCAGTAAGACTGAGATTCTACTCATCGGCACTCCCACTCCCTCCTTCCCTGCTGCTCTCTGGCCGGCCTCTCTGGGCCCTCTTCCTGCTCCTACCTGCAAGGCAAAAAACCTTGGGGTCATCTTCGACTCCACACTCTCCTTCTCTCCTCACATATCCGACGTATCTAAGAAGTCACACTACCAGCTACACCTCCTCAGAGGTATCATTCCTTTCCTCTCCTTCCCCCAGAAGCTCACTGTCTCTAGAGCCCTGGTTCTCTCTAAGCTGGACTACTGTAACAGCCTCTATCTAAATCTGCCCGCCTCTACTCTCCGCCCTTTGCAACTCATCCAGAACAGGACTGCAAGACTTGTCCTTGGCCTCAAGCCCATGGACCGTATCTCTCCAGGACTGAAATCACTACACTGGCTCCCAGTGACTGCGAGGATCAAGTTCAAAAACCTCTGCATTGTCCACAAGGCCGTCTGGGGCCTTGGGCCAAAATACCTACAACTCTCTCTTCCTAAATATCTTCCTTCTCGAGCTCTTCGCTCATCCGCCTCCAACTCCCTCAGGGTCAGCCGCTTCTCCAAACAACGAGTTGGGGGCAGATCTCTTTCCACTGCAGGGGCCTCCCTCTGGAACAGCCTTCCTGACTCCCTGAAACTTGAGGAGAACCACCTCCGGTTCCGGAAGCACCTCAAAACCTTCCTCTTTGCCTCCGCTTTCTCTCCCCTGCTAATACTACTGAAACTGCACTGAATCTGCAACAGGGCCATTCACCGTTCTCGGCCCAGCCACTCTCCCCTGCACTGCCTCCACGGCAACCCCTGCACTACGGGACTGTCTGTATCCATACAGCCCCCCTTCCCAGCACTTGTCTGCACTTACCTCGCACTTGCCACCAGCTGGCCCTTGTTATTTATCCTGTATGCTAATAACCCTGTACTGCACTTTCCCCTCTCCCTTTCCCCCATGCACTTTTCCCTTCCCCTCTACCCTTGCACTTGCACGATCTGAATGACACCTGGCCTAGTAAGATCGTTGTCTGTCTCCCCTTGTTTCCCCCCCTGCCTCGTCGCGCCTTGAAACACTTGTGTATAGGCGCGTTACAAATGCCTTACAATATCATATCACTCTCATGTCAAATTCCAGACATTAGTAGAGAAAGTGGTTGACACATTCAGCCTCAAGTCGTCCGCCATTCCCCATCAAGGGTATGACCTGACGAACATCCTGGATGAGGGCCCGGCTATTGAACACAGCATGCCCTCCAATTAGGCCATAGCTGACCCTTTGGCTTCCATCTGGCGGACCCTGTGCATTTTGCCCCCAGAGTACCAATGTCACAAGGAAGTACAGGCCGGCAAGAGGGGATCCCTCCTTCCTCTCAACACACCCTTCCCCATAAGGGCTGGTAGTTTAGGCTGCCACTATATCCTCCAGGTCCGCAGCATCCACATTGAATCTCCCTATAGACAGGGAAGGGAAAAGGATTGACGCTGTGGCCAAAAAGGTGTTTACCTACGGCAGAATGGCTCTTAAGGCCACAAAGGTAGCTTGCAGTTTCGCAAAGTTTTCTTACGGTTTGTGGAAGGTAGTAGAGCATACAGCAAAATACGTCCCGGCAGGTCATATGCAGGGCAGATTTATACAGCTGGTGGAGGATGGAATGGAAACTGCCAAGCAGTCATTGAAAACAGGCCTGGGCATTGCTGACTGCGTTGGCCTCTCCATGGGGTGGCAATAGTTATAAGAAGGCAGGCCTATTTGAAAACTTCTGGCTTCTCCCCCAGTGTACAAAACCACCTTTTTGATATGCCTTTTGAGGGGGAGGTGTGTCAAGACCGGTGGGGGGGTCTGTACTTCCGCTCTCTATATGGTAGAGGAGAGGCACAGAAGACCCCAGCCAAGATTCTCGATTACGGTAGCGATGGACGAGCAATCAAGGCCTAGCTTCTCAGGAGGTGATGCAGGCTGGTTCTTAAGTACAGTGTATCCCCAAGCCCCCACAAAGGAATGTCCACACACTGTATTACTGAAAACACAGTCTTTATATAATTAATATTCAAGGGTTATGTACACTTATCACAATAACGCACTTTGTGCTCAGGAAAATCAGCAATGGTAAATATCTACAATTCTAAAGTGGTACCACTAATATTAGACCTCATTAAAGTGCATTCACAATACTGTTAAAATGGCACACAGATCAATAAGAAGGAAACCAGCACTAGAGAGAGGAGAGATAACAGAGGGTTGAAACAATAGGCAGAATACTGGCCCCTACCACTGGACACAGTTCTGTGTGGAGATCCCCCCACCTGGGCAACCTGTAAAATAAAGGGATATGACACAAGCCCAGTCCATATATTGTTCAACAGTCTTATTCTCTCCTACAATGTTTTTACCCCCCCAATGTACCTGGTGGAGTCGAGTTCTTCGAAGAGGCGTCGACAGATCCTTCTTGAATGACCCCCTTTTAAGCAGGAGTCACGGATCGTCGAGAGGCGTAGAGAAACGTCGAAGACCTCGGGGTTCGGCGACGGGGAATCGACGGCCCTTCTTGAATGCCTTCCCTTTCAAGCGGGAGGCACGGGGCGTCGAACGTCCGTCGACAAACGAGGTAGAACGATGTCGAAGAGGCGGCAGCTTCGTCCGAGCGGTGCTCGTCGGCGTCGGGGCGTCGGCGTCCTGCAAGGCGGAGGTGTGCGGGGCACCTCGATGACAATAGTTCTGGACCGCAAAGATTGTAGAGACGGGAGCCCAGCAAGGGCGTCGAGTCGCTCGAGTCTTTGGGATCGTGAGGTGGCGGGAAACCCACCGGCGGATTCTCCTCGGCGCGTTGGTCGTCCTCGACTTTCTCCGGCAGGGCAAAAGCGGTCGACGGTGCGGACGAGGGAGTCCTTCGAGTCAAATGTTCTTAGGCAAGGAGCGGACGGCTCCGGTCGTCGGCGGCACGGCGTCAAGTGGTTCCCACGGCTGGGCAACACAACTTCGACGGGCCTCCAGCGGTTACACAGACCTGCGAACCCTGGTCGACGGCAATGGACTTCGACAGCGTCGAGGTCCGGGTGCTTCACTTCGATCTCCTCGGCGGTCCCGTCTCGGGTCGGCAGCCTTTCGAGGGTCTGACTTCCAGGGCGCTTCGGCGAAGATTCAGCGGTGCTCGATGGTCCCTCGGAGCACGGGAAGAGGGCGCCTTACCAGGTCCTCTCTCGGGTCAGTCCTCGACGATTTCGACAACCTTCAGTTCCGTCGAAGCAAATGCCACAGCAAGTCTTCTTCTTCCAGCTGGACGTCGAGGATCAGCAAATCCAGTTACTCTTGAGTGGAGACTCAGCTTCTGAATGCTTCTGAACAATTTCCAGTGGTGAGAGGTCCCCAGATATACTATTCTGTCTCTCATCCACACTGCTGGCACACACACAGCAGCCAATCACACAGAAGGGCATTCATGCAGTCAGTCAGCCAATCAGGCACACAGTGCATTCAGGCCACACTCCTCCCTTTCAGACACTCACAACAAGGAATGTGGATTGGGACAAGTACCCAGCCATTCAACACTACACACTGCATTCAGGCCAGTTTCGGGCAGGGCTGTCTCAGTCTTTGTCTCTCATGCCAGAAACCAGACAACCACAACAAGGAGTGTATATTGGTCACACACTCCATTCACCCAGGTCCCACCCACAGGAGGTACCCATAACATACAGTCACTGGGAAGGCTCCAGTCAGTCTAGCTGGGCCTTTACAACAACACCATATATGGAACTTCCACCCAACAGCCAGTCAGGGGGAAGGGACAGAGTCAGGGCTTCCCAGGACTTTGGGAAAAACAAGATAACAGGCAATAGAAAGCAAGAGGCCACAGGGGCCATCTTGTTTCCTATCAGGAATCAACTGATTCCAATGGCAGGGCCTGGGTATCCCAAAATGGAGGACACCCAGAGCACCTGTCAAATTCAGCATGGAGCTGCCACCAGCCCATACCCTGCTCTGTGGGCCACCCACAGGTGCCCAAAAACATACACTAGGGGCACAGGGTTGTACCCCTACCCATGGGTGCCATAAGGGTATCCCATGGGTCTGTTCACCAAACCAAAAGAGAGCTGCACTGCCAGGAGTCCCTCATGGACTCCTGGGCAGAAAACATGACAGAACACACGGTAAAAACAGAAAAAGGACAAGGATTCAGAGGCCCTGTCCCTCAGATGCATTTCCGGCATCACAGTCGCCCCCCCCAGACTGAGGTGGAGGGTGCCTAATCTCCCACGGGATAGACACCCTCATCCAGACGGTCAACATACCTTCTGGAAAGGCCATCTGCATTATCGTGACTCTTCCCTGGTCTGTGCTCTATGGTGAAGTCTAGCCCTTGTAGGCTAATCGACCACCTGAGCAATTTCGGATTCTCACCCTTCATCTGCATAAGCCACTTCAGGGGCTTATGATCTGTTTGGACCTTGAAGGTGGACCCCGTAAGGTAGGGCCTAAAACGCCTAAGGCTCCAAACTATACTAAAACATTCCTTTTCAACAGTAGCCCACCTAAGTTCTCTACCCTTGAGTTGTCTACTGATGAATATGATAGGATGTTCTCTCCCTTTGTCATCTAACTGGGACAAGACAGCTCCAATTCCGGTGTCGCAGGCATCCGTCTGGACGATAAAGGGTCGGCTGTAGTCAGGCGCACTCAACACAGGTGCCCTACACAGACTTTCTTTCAAGCCATCAAAGGCCCTCTGACAGTCTTCAGTCCAATTAACCTTCCTAGGCTGTTTGGGTGAAGTTAGAGCTGTCAGGGGTGCAGCTATGGTTCCATAGTCTGCCATGAAATTGCGATAGTACCCAGTGAGGCCCAAAAAGGCTCTCACCTGGGTTTGAGTAGTGGGAGTCTCCCAGTTCTGTACGTCCTGTACTTTACTGGAGAGAGGTTGGATTTGACCCCCTCCTACCTCATGACCAAGATAGGTAACTTTCCCCTGAGCTATCTGGCACTTGGTGGCCTTGATAGTGAGGTTAGCCCTTTTCAAGGCCTGCAACACCTTATCCAGATGTGTCAAATGCTCTTCCCAGGTGGAACTGTAGACGGCAATGTCGTCTAAGTAAGCCACACAAAAGGCTTCCAGCCCACTGAGCGCATGGTTGACCAATCTCTGGAAGGTGGCAGGGGCATTCTTCAACCCAAAGGGCATGACCCTAAACTGGTAGAGTCCCTCAGGTGTGGAGAATGCCGTCTTTTCCTTGGCATGGTCCGTCAGAGCTATTTGCCGATAGCCTGAGGTAAGGTCAAAGGTGCTCACAAATTTGGCAGCACCTATAGTGTCCACGAGCTCATCAGCCCTGGGCAATGGGTGCGCGTCAGTTTTGGTGACGGCATTGACTCCTCGGTAGTCCACACAGAACCTCCAATCCTTGGTACCCGCCGGGGAACTTGCCTTGGGGACAAGGACCACTGGACTGGACCAGGGACTGGTGGAGGGTTCAATAACACCCAGATCCAACATCTTGGCGACCTCAGCCTGGATGTGGTTTTTGACGGTATCTGACATACGATAGCTCCTGCTTTTGACAGGCACACTGTCACCAGTGTCAATTTCGTGCTTACACCACGGTGTAAGGCCCGGTGTCAGTGAAAACAGAGGGGCATACTGCTGGAGCAAAGCCCGGCAGGCCCTCTGCTGCTCTGTTGTCAAATCGGGAGAGAGTTGTACTCCCTCCACTGAGCCATCCTGAGGGTTGCTATGCAGCAAATCAGGAAGGGGCTCACTCTCATCCTCTTCTTGCCCTGAAGCTAGCAAGAGACATGAGACCTCTGCTCGCCTGTGGAAAGGCTTGAGCCTGTTGACATGGAATACCTGGGGGGCTACCCCAGAGGCTCCCATGTCCACCAGATAATTGACTTCGCCCATCTTGGAGATGATCCTGAAGGGTCCAGTCCACTTGTCTGCCAAAGCTCTAGGCTTGGTAGGCTCCATCACAAGGATTTCCTGTCCCGGAGTCCAATCCACTTGCGAAGCTTTCAGGTCATGCCAGTACTTATTCAATTCCTGGCTGGCCTTGAGATTTGCTGTTGCCTGACCCATCATTTGTGTCATCCTCCGCCTGAGGCCTAACACATAGTCCCCCACTTGCTTGGCGGGACCTGGAGGGGTGGCTTCCAAGCCTTCTCGGATCAAGGCGAGGGGCCCCCTCACGGGATGTCCAAAGAGTAACTCAAAGGGGCTGAAACCAACACCCTCTTGAGGTACCTCTCTGTAAGCAAACAGCAGGCATGGCAGGAGGAGATCCCATTTCCTCCTTAGGGGCTCTTCCAAAGCACCTAGCATGCCCTTGAGAGTTTTGTTAAATCTCTCAACCAGACCATTGGTCTGGGGGTGGTAAGAGGTGGAGAACTTGTAGGTTACCCCGCACTCTTTCCACATGGTTTTCATGTAACTAGACATGAAGTTGGATCCTCGGTCAGAGACAACCTCCTTGGGGAATCCAACACGGGTGAAAATGCCCAGGAGAGCCCTGGCAACCACCTTGGCAGTAACAGTCCGAAGGGGTATTGCCTCAGGGTACCTGGTGGCATGATCTACCAAGACCAGGATGAACCGATGTCCACCTGAAGTGGGAGGGTCAAGGGGACCGACGATGTCGATGCCCACCCTCTCAAATGGTGTGCCAACCACTGGTAATGGCTGCAGTGGGGCAATGACCCTGCCTCCAGTCTTGCCAGACAACTGACAAGTTGGGCAGGTCCTGCAGTGGGACTCCACCTCTACTCCCATCCGTGGCCAGTAGAAATGGGCAGAGAGCCTCTGCTTAGTCTTCTTGGTCCCAAGATGACCAGCCAAGGGCACCTCATGCGCCAACTGCAGTAGGAAGGGCCTGTAAACCTGGGGTACCACCAACCTCTTGCGGGCACCAGGTTCGGGCTTAGTGGGCTCACTAACAAGGAGCTCACCCTCCCAATAAATCTTGAATGTCCTAGGCACTTCACCTTGTGCCTGGGACAGGGCCTGTTTCCTCAGGCCCTCGAGAGAGTGGCACTCTCTCTGTCCCTTACAGAAGTCTGCCCGGGAGGGTCCCCCTTCAGCTAACAAGCATTGAAGGTCGGGATGATCCTCCGGGTTGAGAACCTCTCCCACAGGAGAGTCTTCTGTCTCTTCTCCCACAGGAGTTGAGTTTGGGTTTTCCGCTGGACCCAGCCCGTCCGGAGCATGGATCCCATTGGGTGCTGTCGGAACAGCAGGAAGAGAAGGTGTTCCCTCCACAGAGGTGGCCTTCTTGGTCTTCCTTCTTCTTGCCTTAGGCCTCGCCTTTGGCTCGGATACCTGACTCACAGCCAGACCCGGTGTCACCTGTGACCTAGTGACTGCAGCAGCAGTCATGGGAAGACCATCCGAGATCAACCCCAACTCTACTAGATCATTTCCTAACAGAATGTTAGCAGGGACATTGTCCTGAACCAGGACAGGAAGCTTTGCTGTCTTGTCTCCAATCATGAGTGTGACTAGGGCTACAGGCGATAATTTGGGAGGCCCACCAGCTAACCTGGTGGTTTGCAGAGGAGCACCTTCATAGTCCTCTGGCTTGAGCAGGGTCCTGTCCACCACTGTCATGCTTGCCCCAGTGTCTCTCAAACCAGTAGAAGGCTGGCCATTCAAGAGGACACTTCTCAAAAATCTACGGGTGTTCTGTGGGATAGTCGCCAGTACTTCTGCGTACTGGTCCCAGGCCCCAAGGGACACTAAGGAAATCTCTACTGGAGCACCAAATGTGATTCCTGTAGAGGAGGGGAGGACAGTGGCCTCCACCTCAGACACGGGGTAAGGGTAGGTCAGGCTGACAGCCTGTACTCCAAGTGCCTTACCTTTACACTTGGGGTCACCCCTTTTGTGATCCAGAGCCCCACAATCCCAACAAGTGCCAGGAGTGCGGGGTACGGTACTGGAACCACTGGGAGCCTGCTTTGCAGCAGGTGGACCACTACTCTTATTCCCACCCACAGAGGACTTATCCCCACTAGATTTTTGGGTCTTAGGAGAGGAAGGTTTTGGTTTACCCGACTGTGACTGCTTTTGGGACTCCTCAGCTTTCTGAGAGGCCCCCTTTTCTTTGTCCTTGTCCTTCCCACTGGAGTCCTTAGGGGACACCCGGTGGGAGACCCACTTGTCAGCCAACCTAGCCAGCTTAAAGGGGTCCAAAATGTTCTGGTCAGCCACATACTGACGCAGCTCTGGTGAACAGGCTTCAGAAAAATGCTCAAAAAACAAGAGGTGGGACAACTCAACAAAAGTTTTCACCTTGTATCCATCAATCCACCCCATCATGTTCATGTGCGCAGTACTCACCCAGTCAACCCAAGACACATTCTCTCTTTTCTTAAATTCCCTGAACCTTTTAAGGTATTGGGCAGGTGTCTTGCCAAACTTGGCAATCAAAGCAGACTTCATACACTCATACTGACCCCTTTCTTCCACACTCAGCTTCAGAATACAGTCATATCCAGTTTGAGGCACTCTGCTTAACAAACACTTAGCCCAATCTCTTTTATCTACATCATGAATTGCACAAGCCATTTCAAACGCTTCAATCCATTGGAGGATATCTGAACCCTCCACAAACACACCAACCAAATCTTTCATAAACTTGGTGGCTGGGGACCTGCCACTCTCAATTGGTCTAGCTGAAGTCTCCACTCTAGCTCTCTCTAGCTGGATTCTCTGACATTCAGTGTCCTTGTCTTTGAGCGCAAGATCCCTATTCTTGAGTTCCACTTGCTGTGCCAGCTCCTCTTTCTTAAGCTCAGCTTCTATTTCCAACTTGCGATATTCAAAGGCCAATTTCATCCTTAATAACTCAAGTTCCATGGAATTGCTGGGGTTTGGAACAGAGGCAGCAGGAATGGTGGCATTCCCAGAAACAGATTCAGCGACAACCCCAGGGGCAGAGTCCTCACTGGTTGCATCCCCCCCTTCATCAAGGGTTTCACCATCAGTCTGGTAGTCCACCAGGGCAGCTATCAGCTCAGCCCTAGACTTATCCACAAAGTCCAACTCCCTGGCTTCACAAGCACTCTGGAGAGCCTCTAAGCTCATCCGAGTCAATTTACCATTTGCAATGGGCTCCATTGCCTGTAATGCAGTTATTTGGTACACACCCAAACCTTAATCTAATAAAGTGCGGATATTTTGTAAGTGGCACGGTTATACACTGAGTCTTAAAACCATAAGCATCCCACCGCTGCCACCAGCTTGTCAAGACCGGTGGGGGGGTCTGTACTTCCGCTCTCTATATGGTAGAGGAGAGGCACAGAAGACCCCAGCCAAGATTCTCGATTACGGTAGCGATGGACGAGCAATCAAGGCCTAGCTTCTCAGGAGGTGATGCAGGCTGGTTCTTAAGTACAGTGTATCCCCAAGCCCCCACAAAGGAATGTCCACACACTGTATTACTGAAAACACAGTCTTTATATAATTAATATTCAAGGGTTATGTACACTTATCACAATAACGCACTTTGTGCTCAGGAAAATCAGCAATGGTAAATATCTACAATTCTAAAGTGGTACCACTAATATTAGACCTCATTAAAGTGCATTCACAATACTGTTAAAATGGCACACAGATCAATAAGAAGGAAACCAGCACTAGAGAGAGGAGAGATAACAGAGGGTTGAAACAATAGGCAGAATACTGGCCCCTACCACTGGACACAGTTCTGTGTGGAGATCCCCCCACCTGGGCAACCTGTAAAATAAAGGGATATGACACAAGCCCAGTCCATATATTGTTCAACAGTCTTATTCTCTCCTACAATGTTTTTACCCCCCCAATGTACCTGGTGGAGTCGAGTTCTTCGAAGAGGCGTCGACAGATCCTTCTTGAATGACCCCCTTTTAAGCAGGAGTCACGGATCGTCGAGAGGCGTAGAGAAACGTCGAAGACCTCGGGGTTCGGCGACGGGGAATCGACGGCCCTTCTTGAATGCCTTCCCTTTCAAGCGGGAGGCACGGGGCGTCGAACGTCCGTCGACAAACGAGGTAGAACGATGTCGAAGAGGCGGCAGCTTCGTCCGAGCGGTGCTCGTCGGCGTCGGGGCGTCGGCGTCCTGCAAGGCGGAGGTGTGCGGGGCACCTCGATGACAATAGTTCTGGACCGCAAAGATTGTAGAGACGGGAGCCCAGCAAGGGCGTCGAGTCGCTCGAGTCTTTGGGATCGTGAGGTGGCGGGAAACCCACCGGCGGATTCTCCTCGGCGCGTTGGTCGTCCTCGACTTTCTCCGGCAGGGCAAAAGCGGTCGACGGTGCGGACGAGGGAGTCCTTCGAGTCAAATGTTCTTAGGCAAGGAGCGGACGGCTCCGGTCGTCGGCGGCACGGCGTCAAGTGGTTCCCACGGCTGGGCAACACAACTTCGACGGGCCTCCAGCGGTTACACAGACCTGCGAACCCTGGTCGACGGCAATGGACTTCGACAGCGTCGAGGTCCGGGTGCTTCACTTCGATCTCCTCGGCGGTCCCGTCTCGGGTCGGCAGCCTTTCGAGGGTCTGACTTCCAGGGCGCTTCGGCGAAGATTCAGCGGTGCTCGATGGTCCCTCGGAGCACGGGAAGAGGGCGCCTTACCAGGTCCTCTCTCGGGTCAGTCCTCGACGATTTCGACAACCTTCAGTTCCGTCGAAGCAAATGCCACAGCAAGTCTTCTTCTTCCAGCTGGACGTCGAGGATCAGCAAATCCAGTTACTCTTGAGTGGAGACTCAGCTTCTGAATGCTTCTGAACAATTTCCAGTGGTGAGAGGTCCCCAGATATACTATTCTGTCTCTCATCCACACTGCTGGCACACACACAGCAGCCAATCACACAGAAGGGCATTCATGCAGTCAGTCAGCCAATCAGGCACACAGTGCATTCAGGCCACACTCCTCCCTTTCAGACACTCACAACAAGGAATGTGGATTGGGACAAGTACCCAGCCATTCAACACTACACACTGCATTCAGGCCAGTTTCGGGCAGGGCTGTCTCAGTCTTTGTCTCTCATGCCAGAAACCAGACAACCACAACAAGGAGTGTATATTGGTCACACACTCCATTCACCCAGGTCCCACCCACAGGAGGTACCCATAACATACAGTCACTGGGAAGGCTCCAGTCAGTCTAGCTGGGCCTTTACAACAACACCATATATGGAACTTCCACCCAACAGCCAGTCAGGGGGAAGGGACAGAGTCAGGGCTTCCCAGGACTTTGGGAAAAACAAGATAACAGGCAATAGAAAGCAAGAGGCCACAGGGGCCATCTTGTTTCCTATCAGGAATCAACTGATTCCAATGGCAGGGCCTGGGTATCCCAAAATGGAGGACACCCAGAGCACCTGTCAAATTCAGCATGGAGCTGCCACCAGCCCATACCCTGCTCTGTGGGCCACCCACAGGTGCCCAAAAACATACACTAGGGGCACAGGGTTGTACCCCTACCCATGGGTGCCA